>NC_143499.1:50310000-50615000 GCF_051622355.1 Phaseolus vulgaris | reverse complement strand
AGACATAAAATAAAGATGAGGCCCAAGCCCAAAGCCCAAGCCCAAGCCCAAGAAGGCCAAAGCCCAAAGAGCCCAAGTCCATCCCATGAGGGGCAAGGCCAAGCTTTGAAATACTCTTGTATAGTTTTAGGAGGTTTGGTTATTAAATAAAGGTGTGTGAAAATGTAAAATAAAGTCACATTGTCCATGTGACTTAGGAGAGTGGTGTAGGTGTAGTTTTTGGGAGGTGTCATAGTAGAAAAAGGTCACACCTCCCATGTGACTTGTTTTTGGTGGGAATTTCAAATGAGTTTATTTGAAATTTCCCACCTATTTTTCAGCACCTTAGGCTATAAATAGAGGTGCTTCCTTTGTAAAATTCAGATTTGAATTCATCTAAAGAAACTATACTCAAAATTGGAGTGAGCATTTGGAGAGCTTTTGAGCTTCTACTCTAGTCTTATCTTGAAGGACCATGGTTTCCTCAAGTGGCGGCTTCCACACTCATCTAGGAGCATCCATACTTCTAGTGGCGTGATCATCCAACCTATCTTCCATCTTCATGAGCATTCTCTTCTCCTTCCTTTCTTCTCTTTCAATTACTCTTGTTGTCTTGTGTTCTTGAGCATGTTTTGGTTCGGCTATTCCATTTTCCAGCACATGTGTTCTGTTTTTGTTTTCAATTCCTTTTATGTTCGGTTCTTATGTGTCCTTGCCTAATTTCTGTTCGGTCTTCTCTTTTTATAATTCCTTTGTTGATTCAATTTGACAATATTTGGTTCATCCAAATGAGTTTGGGATTTGGTACTTGTTATTGGTGAGTTCTTGACTTAGAACCATGATCCAACTTCTAAGAAAGTGCCTCTTTATTTTCCAGCTCAAGGTGATTCCTCAAAGTGTCAAGAATCTTGTTCTATGTGGCTATTGGAATCACATCATGTGGTATCATGAGTCTTAGGTTCATTCTTGTTTAATTGTTGAGTTGTGTGCACTTTATTTCAAGAGCTCTTTTTAATTTCTTGCAATTTAAGTTTCTGTTTTAGAATTTTAATTGAGTATTCTTGCTGTTTTTCTTTTGCTCCAAGTGTTTGTGGAAAGGTTTATGGCACTCATAATTCTTATGAGTATGGTTGCTCTTTTGGAATGGCATTATCCTTCCTAGAGTTTACCTTAAGCTTCCTTTCACTTGTTACAATTTGTGATGTGTCTTTTAATTTTTGAATCATGTCAAGTTTTGTCTTAGTCATGTTATTCCATATATGTCATTACTTCTAGTAGTACTTTTATTGTTTTGATTGTTTCTTGCTTTGGTGTCATATAATTTTCTGAATTGATGTTGATCCTTTGTGCATTTTCTTTTTAGAATTGAGTTCATACTTGTATTCTAGACCTATACAAGTTCCAATACATCATTTTCTATTATGTCTTTGCTAGTTCATCATTCTGTTTTTTTTTATTCCTATTAGGATTCCTCTGTTTATCGTGGGTGAGTTTATCGTGGGTGATTTTATCGTGGGTGAGCTTATCGTGGGTGATTTTATCGTGGGTGAGGTAATCGTGGGTGACTTTATCGTGGGTGACTTTTTCGTGGGTGAGGTTATCGTGGGTGAGGTTATCGTGGATGAGATTATCGTGGGTGAGGTTATCGTGGGTGATTTTATCGTGGGTGATTTTATCGTGGGTGAGGTTATCGTGGGTGACTTTATCGTAGGTGACTTTATCGTGGGTGAAGTTATCGTGGGTGACTTTATTGTAGGTGACTTTATCATGGGTGACTTTATCGTGGGTGACTTTATCGTGGGTGACTTTACCGTGGGTGAGGTTATCGTGGGTGAGGTTATGGTGGGTGATTTTATCGTGGGTGAGCTTATCGTGGGTGATTTTATCGTGGGTGAGGTAATCGTGGGTGACTTTATCGTGGGTGACTTTTTCGTGGGTGAGGTTATCGTGGGTGAGGTTATCGTGGGTTAGGTTATCGTGGATGAGGTTATCGTGGGTGAGGTTATCGTGGGTGATTTTATCGTGGGTGAGGTTATCGTGGGTGACTTTATCGTGGGTGAGTTAATCGTGGGTGAGGTTATGGTGGGTGAGGTTATCGTGGGTGATTTTATCGTGGGTGATTTTATCGGGGGTGAGGTAATCGTGGGTGAGGTTATCGTGGGTGAGGTTATCGTGGGTGAGGTTATCGTGGGTGATTTTATCGTGGGTGAGGTAATCGTGGGTGACTTTATCGTGGGTGACTTTTTCGTGGGTGAGGTTATCGTGGGTGAGGTTATCGTGGGTGAGGTTATCGTGGATGAGGTTATCGTGGGTGAGGTTATCGTGGGTGATTTTATCGTGGGTGAGGTTATCGTGGGTGACTTTATCGTAGGTGACTTTATCGTGGGCGAAGTTATCGTGGGTGACTTTATCGTAGGTGACTTTATCGTGGGTGACTTTATCGAGGGTGAGGTTATCGTGGGTGCTTTGATCGTGGGTAAGTTTATCGTTTGTGAGGTTTTCGTGGGTGAGGTTATCGTGGGTGAGGTGATCGTGGGTGAGGTAATGGTGGGTGAGGTTATCGTGGGTGAGGTTATCGTGGGTGATTTTATCGTGGGTGAGGTTATCATGGGTGACTTCATCGTGGGTGAGGTGATCGTGGGTGAGGTAATGGTGGGTGAGGTTATCGTGGGTGAGGTTATCGTGGGTGATTTTATCGTGGGTGACATTATCGTGGGTGATTTCATCGTGGGTGAGGTTATCGTGGGTAAGGTTATCTTGGGTGACTTTATCGTGGGTGAGGTTAACGTGGGTGATTTTATTGTGGGTGATTTTATCGTGGGTTTGGTAATCGTTAGTGAGGTTATCGTGGGTGATTTCATCGTGGGTGAGGTTATCGTGGGTAAGGTTATCTTGGGTGACTTTATCGTGGGTGAGGTTAACGTGGGTGATTTTATTGTGGGTGATTTTATCGTGGGTTTGGTAATCGTTAGTGAGGTTATCGTGGGTGAGGTTATCGTGGGTGATTTTATCGTGGGTGAGGTTATCGTGGGTGAGGTTATGGTGGGTGATTTTATCGTGGCTGAGCTTATCGTGGGTGATTTTATCGTGGGTGACTTTATCGTGGGTGACTTTTTCGTGGGTGAGGTTATCGTGGGTGAGGTTATCGTGGGTTAGGTTATCGTGGATGAGGTTATCGTGGGTGAGGTTATCGTGGGTGATTTTATCGTGGGTGATTTTATCGTGGGTGAGGTTATCGTGGGTGACTTTATCGTGGGTGAGTTAATCGTGGGTGAGGTTATGGTGGGTGAGGTTATCGTGGGTGATTTTATCGTGGGTGATTTTATCGGGGGTGAGGTAATCGTGGGTGAGGTTATCGTGGGTGAGGTTATCGTGGGTGAGGTTATCGTGCGTGATTTTATTGTGGGTGATTTTATCGTGGGTGAAGTTATCGTGGGTGAGGTTATCGTGTGTGATTTTATCGTGGGTGAGGTTATCCTGGGTGACGATATCGTGGGTGAGTTTATCGTGGGTGAGGTTATCGTGGGTGAGGTTATCGTGGGTGACTTTATTGGGGGTGACTTTATCGTGGGTCACTTTATCGTGTTTGACTTTATCGTGGGTGAGGTTATCGTGGGTGAGGTTATCCTGGGTGAGGTAATCGTGGGTGAGGTTATCGTGGGTGAGGTTATCGTGGGTGAGGTTATCGTGGGTGATTTTATCGTGGGTGAGGTAATCGTGGGTGACTTTATCGTGGGTGACTTTTTCGTGGGTGAGGTTATCGTGGGTGAGGTTATCGTGGGTTAGGTTATCGTGGATGAGGTTATCGTGGGTGAGGTTATCGTGGGTGATTTTATCGTGGGTGATTTTATCATGGGTGAGGTTATCGTGGGTGACTTTATCGTGGGTGAGTTAATCGTGGGTGAGGTTATGGTGGGTGAGGTTATCGTGGGTGATTTTATCGTGGGTGATTTTATCGGGGGTGAGGTAATCGTGGGTGAGGTTATCGTGGGTGAGGTTATCGTGGGTGAGGTTATCGTGCGTGATTTTATTGTGGGTGATTTTATCGTGGGTGAAGTTATCGTGGGTGAGGTTATCGTGTGTGATTTTATCGTGGGTGAGGTTATCCTGGGTGACGATATCGTGGGTGAGTTTATCGTGGGTGAGGTTATCGTGGGTGAGGTTATCGTGGGTGACTTTATTGGGGGTGACTTTATCGTGGGTCACTTTATCGTGTTTGACTTTATCGTGGGTGAGGTTATCCTGGGTGAGGTTATCCTGGGTGAGGTAATCGTGGGTGAGGTTATCGTGGGTGAGGTTATCGTGGGTGAGGTTATCGTGGGTGATTTTATCGTGGGTGAGGTAATCGTGGGTGACTTTATCGTGGGTGAGGTTATCGTTGGTGATTTTATCGCGGGTGACTTTATCGTGGGGGAGTTTATCGTTGGTGACTTTATCGTGGGTGAGGTTATCGTGGGTGATTTTATCGTGGGTGAGGTTATAGTGGGTAACTTTATCGTGGGTGAGGTTATCGTGTGTGTTTTTATCGTGGGTGAGGTTATCATGGGTGACGTTATCGTGGGTGATTTTATCGTGGGTGAGGTAATCGTGGGTGAGGTTATCGTAGGTGATTTTATCGTGGCTGAGTTTATCGTTGGTGAGGTTATCGTTGGTGACTTTATCGCGGGTGACTTTATCGTGGGTGACTTTATCGTGGGTGAATTTATCGAGGGTTCCTTTATCGTGGGTGAGGTTATCGTGGGTGAGGTTATCGTGGGTGAGTTTATCGTGGGTGATTTTAGCGTGGGTGAGCTTATCGTGGGTGATTTTATCGTGGGTGAGGTAATCGTGGGTGACTTTATCGTGGGTGACTTTTTCGTGGGTGAGGTTATCGTGGGTGAGGTTATCGTGGATGAGATTATCGTGGGTGAGGTTATCGTGGGTTATTTTATCGTGGGTGATTTTATCGTGGGTGAGGTTATCGTGGGTGACTTTATCGTAGGTGACTTTATCGTGGGTGAAGTTATCGTGGGTGACTTTATTGTAGGTGACTTTATCATGGGTGACTTTATCGTGGGTGACTTTATCGTGGGTGACTTTATCGTGGGTGAGGTTATCGTGGGTGAGGTTATCGTGGGTTAGGTTATCGTGGATGAGGTTATCGTGGGTGAGGTTATCGTGGGTGATTTTATCGTGGGTGATTTTATCGTGGGTGAGGTTATCGTGGGTGACTTTATCGTGGGTGAGTTAATCGTGGGTGAGGTTATGGTGGGTGAGGTTATCGTGGGTGATTTTATCGTGGGTGATTTTATCGGGGGTGAGGTAATCGTGGGTGAGGTTATCGTGGGTGAGGTTATCGTGGGTGAGGTTATCGTGCGTGATTTTATTGTGGGTGATTTTATCGTGGGTGAAGTTATCGTGGGTGAGGTTATCGTGTGTGATTTTATCGTGGGTGAGGTTATCCTGGGTGACGATATCGTGGGTGAGTTTATCGTGGGTGAGGTTATCGTGGGTGAGGTTATCGTGGGTGACTTTATTGGGGGTGACTTTATCGTGGGTCACTTTATCGTGTTTGACTTTATCGTGGGTGAGGTTATCGTGGGTGAGGTTATCCTGGGTGAGGTAATCGTGGGTGAGGTTATCGTGGGTGAGGTTATCGTGGGTGAGGTTATCGTGGGTGATTTTATCGTGGGTGAGGTAATCGTGGGTGACTTTATCGTGGGTGACTTTTTCGTGGGTGAGGTTATCGTGGGTTAGGTTATCGTGGATGAGGTTATCGTGGGTGAGGTTATCGTGGGTGATTTTATCGTGGGTGATTTTATCGTGGGTGAGGTTATCGTGGGTGACTTTATCGTGGGTGAGTTAATCGTGGGTGAGGTTATGGTGGGTGAGGTTATCGTGGGTGATTTTATCGTGGGTGATTTTATCGGGGGTGAGGTAATCGTGGGTGAGGTTATCGTGGGTGAGGTTATCGTGCGTGATTTTATTGTGGGTGATTTTATCGTGGGTGAAGTTATCGTGGGTGAGGTTATCGTGTGTGATTTTATCGTGGGTGAGGTTATCCTGGGTGACGATATCGTGGGTGAGTTTATCGTGGGTGAGGTTATCGTGGGTGAGGTTATCGTGGGTGACTTTATTGGGGGTGACTTTATCGTGGGTCACTTTATCGTGTTTGACTTTATCGTGGGTGAGGTTATCGTGGGTGAGGTTATCCTGGGTGAGGTAATCGTGGGTGAGGTTATCGTGGGTGAGGTTATCGTGGGTGAGGTTATCGTGGGTGATTTTATCGTGGGTGAGGTAATCGTGGGTGACTTTATCGTGGGTGAGGTTTTCGTTGGTGAGTTTATCGCGGGTGACTTTATCGTGGGGGAGTTTATCGTTGGTGACTTTATCGTGGGTGAGGTTATCGTGGGTGATTTTATCGTGGGTGAGGTTATAGTGGGTAACTTTATCGTGGGTGAGGTTATCGTGTGTGTTTTTATCGTGGGTGAGGTTATCATGGGTGACGTTATCGTGGGTGATTTTATCGTGGGTGAGGTAATCGTGGGTGAGGTTATCGTAGGTGATTTTATCGTGGCTGAGTTTATCGTTGGTGAGGTTATCGTTGGTGACTTTATCGCGGGTGACTTTATCGTGGGTGACTTTATCGTGGGTGAATTTATCGAGGGTTCCTTTATCGTGGGTGAGGTTATCGTGGGTGAGGTTATCGTGGGTGAGTTTATCGTGGGTGATTTTAGCGTGGGTGAGCTTATCGTGGGTGATTTTATCGTGGGTGAGGTAATCGTGGGTGACTTTATTGTGGGTGACTTTTTCGTGGGTGAGGTTATCGTGGGTGAGGTTATCGTGGATGAGATTATCGTGGGTGAGGTTATCGTGGGTTATTTTATCGTGGGTGATTTTATCGTGGGTGAGGTTATCGTGGGTGACTTTATCGTAGGTGACTTTATCGTGGGTGAAGTTATCGTGGGTGACTTTATTGTAGGTGACTTTATCATGGGTGACTTTATCGTGGGTGACTTTATCGTGGGTGACTTTATCGTGGGTGAGGTTATCGTGGGTGAGGTTATGGTGGGTGATTTTATCGTGGGTGAGCTTATCGTGGGTGATTTTATCGTGGGTGAGGTAATCGTGGGTGACTTTATCGTGGGTGACTTTTTCGTGGGTGAGGTTACGTGGGTGAGGTTATTGTGGGTTAGGTTATCGTGGATGAGGTTATCGTGGGTGAGGTTATCGTGGGTGATTTTATCGTGGGTGATTTTATCGTGGGTGAGGTTATCGTGGGTGACTTTATCGTGGGTGAGTTAATCGTGGGTGAGGTTATGGTGGGTGAGGTTATCGTGGGTGATTTTATCGTGGGTGATTTTATCGGGGGTGAGGTAATCGTGGTTGAGGTTATCGTGGGTGAGGTTATCGTGGGTGAGGTTATCGTGGGTGATTTTATCGTGGGTGAGGTAATCGTGGGTGACTTTATCGTGGGTGACTTTTTCGTGGGTGAGGTTATCGTGGGTGAGGTTATCGTGGGTGAGGTTATCGTGGATGAGGTTATCGTGGGTGAGGTTATCGTGGGTGATTTTATCGTGGGTGATTTTATCGTGGGTGACTTTATTGGGGGTGACTTTATCGTGGGTTACTTTATCGTGTTTCACTTTATCGTGGGTGAGGTTATCGTGGGTGAGGTTATCCTGGGTGAGGTAATCGTGGGTGAGGTTATCGTGGGTGAGGTTATCGTGGGTGATTTTATCCTGGGTGAGGTAATCGTGGGTGACTTTATCGTGGGTGACTTTATCGTTGGTGACTTTATCGCGGGTGACTTTATCGTGGGTGACTTTATCGTCGGTGACTTTATCGAGGGTTACTTTATCGTGGGTGAGGTTATCGTGGGTGAGGTTATCGTGGGTGAGGTTATCGTGGGTGTTTTTATCGTGGGCGAAGTTATCGTGGGTGACTTTATCGTAGGTGACTTTATCGTGGGTGACTTTATCGAGGGTGAGGTTATCGTGGGTGCTTTGATCGTGGGTGCTTTGATCGTGGGTAAGTTTATCGTTTGTGAGGTTTTCGTGGGTAAGGTTATCGTGGGTGAGGTGATCGTAGGTGAGGTAATGGTGGGTGAGGTTATCGTGGGTGAGGTTATCGTGGGTGATTTTATCGTGGGTGAGGTTATCATGGGTGACTTCATCGTGAGTGAGGTGATCGTGGGTGAGGTAATGGTGGGTGAGGTTATCGTGGGTGATTTTATCGTGGGTGACATTATCGTGGGTGATTTCATCGTGGGTGAGGTTATCGTGGGTAAGGTTATCTTGGGTGACTTTATCGTGGGTGAGGTTAACGTGGGTGATTTTATTGTGGGTGATTTTATCGTGGGTTTGGTAATCGTTAGTGAGGTTATCGTGGGTGATTTCATCGTGGGTGAGGTTATCGTGGGTAAGGTTATCTTGGGTGACTTTATCGTGGGTGAGGTTAACGTGGGTGATTTTATTGTGGGTGATTTTATCGTGGGTTTGGTAATCGTTAGTGAGGTTATCGTGGGTGAGGTTATCGTGGGTGATTTTATCGTGGGTGAGGTTATCGTGGGTGAGGTTATGGTGGGTGATTTTATCGTGGCTGAGCTTATCGTGGGTGATTTTATCGTGGGTGAGGTAATCGTGGGTGACTTTATCGTGGGTGACTTTTTCGTGGGTGAGGTTATCGTGGGTGAGGTTATCGTGGGTTAGGTTATCGTGGATGAGGTTATCGTGGGTGAGGTTATCGTGGGTGATTTTATCGTGGGTGATTTTATCGTGGGTGAGGTTATCGTGGGTGACTTTATCGTGGGTGAGTTAATCGTGGGTGAGGTTATGGTGGGTGAGGTTATCGTGGGTGATTTTATCGTGGGTGATTTTATCGGGGGTGAGGTAATCGTGGGTGAGGTTATCGTGGGTGAGGTTATCGTGGGTGAGGTTATCGTGCGTGATTTTATTGTGGGTGATTTTATCGTGGGTGAAGTTATCGTGGGTGAGGTTATCGTGTGTGATTTTATCGTGGGTGAGGTTATCCTGGGTGACGATATCGTGGGTGAGTTTATCGTGGGTGAGGTTATCGTGGGTGAGGTTATCGTGGGTGACTTTATTGGGGGTGACTTTATCGTGGGTCACTTTATCGTGTTTGACTTTATCGTGGGTGAGGTTATCGTGGGTGAGGTTATCCTGGGTGAGGTAATCGTGGGTGAGGTTATCGTGGGTGAGGTTATCGTGGGTGAGGTTATCGTGGGTGATTTTATCGTGGGTGAGGTAATCGTGGGTGACTTTATCGTGGGTGACTTTTTCGTGGGTGAGGTTATCGTGGGTGAGGTTATCGTGGGTTAGGTTATCGTGGATGAGGTTATCGTGGGTGAGGTTATCGTGGGTGATTTTATCGTGGGTGATTTTATCATGGGTGAGGTTATCGTGGGTGACTTTATCGTGGGTGAGTTAATCGTGGGTGAGGTTATGGTGGGTGAGGTTATCGTGGGTGATTTTATCGTGGGTGATTTTATCGGGGGTGAGGTAATCGTGGGTGAGGTTATCGTGGGTGAGGTTATCGTGGGTGAGGTTATCGTGCGTGATTTTATTGTGGGTGATTTTATCGTGGGTGAAGTTATCGTGGGTGAGGTTATCGTGTGTGATTTTATCGTGGGTGAGGTTATCCTGGGTGACGATATCGTGGGTGAGTTTATCGTGGGTGAGGTTATCGTGGGTGAGGTTATCGTGGGTGACTTTATTGGGGGTGACTTTATCGTGGGTCACTTTATCGTGTTTGACTTTATCGTGGGTGAGGTTATCCTGGGTGAGGTTATCCTGGGTGAGGTAATCGTGGGTGAGGTTATCGTGGGTGAGGTTATCGTGGGTGAGGTTATCGTGGGTGATTTTATCGTGGGTGAGGTAATCGTGGGTGACTTTATCGTGGGTGAGGTTATCGTTGGTGATTTTATCGCGGGTGACTTTATCGTGGGGGAGTTTATCGTTGGTGACTTTATCGTGGGTGAGGTTATCGTGGGTGATTTTATCGTGGGTGAGGTTATAGTGGGTAACTTTATCGTGGGTGAGGTTATCGTGTGTGTTTTTATCGTGGGTGAGGTTATCATGGGTGACGTTATCGTGGGTGATTTTATCGTGGGTGAGGTAATCGTGGGTGAGGTTATCGTAGGTGATTTTATCGTGGCTGAGTTTATCGTTGGTGAGGTTATCGTTGGTGACTTTATCGCGGGTGACTTTATCGTGGGTGACTTTATCGTGGGTGAATTTATCGAGGGTTCCTTTATCGTGGGTGAGGTTATCGTGGGTGAGGTTATCGTGGGTGAGTTTATCGTGGGTGATTTTAGCGTGGGTGAGCTTATCGTGGGTGATTTTATCGTGGGTGAGGTAATCGTGGGTGACTTTATCGTGGGTGACTTTTTCGTGGGTGAGGTTATCGTGGGTGAGGTTATCGTGGATGAGATTATCGTGGGTGAGGTTATCGTGGGTTATTTTATCGTGGGTGATTTTATCGTGGGTGAGGTTATCGTGGGTGACTTTATCGTGGGTGAAGTTATCGTGGGTGACTTTATTGTAGGTGACTTTATCATGGGTGACTTTATCGTGGGTGACTTTATCGTGGGTGACTTTATCGTGGGTGAGGTTATCGTGGGTGAGGTTATGGTGGGTGATTTTATCGTGGGTGAGCTTATCGTGGGTGATTTTATCGTGGGTGAGGTAATCGTGGGTGACTTTATCGTGGGTGACTTTTTCGTGGGTGAGGTTACGTGGGTGAGGTTATTGTGGGTTAGGTTATCGTGGATGAGGTTATCGTGGGTGAGGTTATCGTGGGTGATTTTATCGTGGGTGATTTTATCGTGGGTGAGGTTATCGTGGGTGACTTTATCGTGGGTGAGTTAATCGTGGGTGAGGTTATGGTGGGTGAGGTTATCGTGGGTGATTTTATCGTGGGTGATTTTATCGGGGGTGAGGTAATCGTGGGTGAGGTTATCGTGGGTGAGGTTATCGTGGGTGAGGTTATCGTGGGTGATTTTATCGTGGGTGAGGTAATCATGGGTGACTTTATCGTGGGTGACTTTTTCGTGGGTGAGGTTATCGTGGGTGAGGTTATCGTGGGTGAGGTTATCGTGGATGAGGTTATCGTGGGTGAGGTTATCGTGGGTGATTTTATCGTGGGTGATTTTATCGTGGGTGACTTTATTGGGGGTGACTTTATCGTGGGTTACTTTATCGTGTTTCACTTTATCGTGGGTGAGGTTATCGTGGGTGAGGTTATCCTGGGTGAGGTAATCGTGGGTGAGGTTATCGTGGGTGAGGTTATCGTGGGTGATTTTATCCTGGGTGAGGTAATCGTGGGTGACTTTATCATGGGTGACTTTATCGTTGGTGACTTTATCGCGGGTGACTTTATCGTGGGTGACTTTATCGTCGGTGACTTTATCGAGGGTTACTTTATCGTGGGTGAGGTTATCGTGGGTGAGGTTATCGTGGGTGTTTTTATCGTGGGCGAAGTTATCGTGGGTGACTTTATCGTAGGTGACTTTATCGTGGGTGACTTTATCGAGGGTGAGGTTATCGTGGGTGCTTTGATCGTGGGTGCTTTGATCGTGGGTAAGTTTATCGTTTGTGAGGTTTTCGTGGGTGAGGTTATCGTGGGTGAGGTGATCGTGGGTGAGGTAATGGTGGGTGAGGTTATCGTGGGTGAGGTTATCGTGGGTGATTTTATCGTGGGTGAGGTTATCATGGGTGACTTCATCGTGAGTGAGGTGATCGTGGGTGAGGTAATGGTGGGTGAGGTTATCGTGGGTGAGGTTATCGTGGGTGATTTTATCGTGGGTGACATTATCGTGGGTGATTTCATCGTGGGTGAGGTTATCGTGGGTAAGGTTATCTTGGGTGACTTTATCGTGGGTGAGGTTAACGTGGGTGATTTTATTGTGGGTGATTTTATCGTGGGTTTGGTAATCGTTAGTGAGGTTATCGTGGGTGAGGTTATCGTGGGTGATTTTATCGTGGGTGAGGTTATCGTGGGTGAGGTTATGGTGGGTGATTTTATCGTGGGTGAGCTTATCGTGGGTGATTTTATCGTGGGTGAGGTAATCGTGGGTGACTTTATCGTGGGTGACTTTTTCGTGGGTGAGGTTATCGTGGGTGAGGTTATCGTGGGTTAGGTTATCGTGGATGAGGTTATCGTGGGTGAGCTTATCGTGGGTGATTTTATCGTGGGTGATTTTATCGTGGGTGAGGTTATCGTGGGTGACTTTATCGTGGGTGAGTTAATCGTGGGTGAGGTTATGGTGGGTGAGGTTATCGTGGGTGATTTTATCGTGGGTGATTTTATCGGGGGTGAGGTAATCGTGGGTGAGGTTATCGTGGGTGAGGTTATCGTGGGTGAGGTTATCGTGCGTGATTTTATTGTGGGTGATTTTATCGTGGGTGAAGTTATCGTGGGTGAGGTTATCGTGTGTGATTTTATCGTGGGTGAGGTTATCCTGGGTGACGATATCGTGGGTGAGTTTATCGTGGGTGAGGTTATCGTGGGTGAGGTTATCGTGGGTGACTTTATTGGGGGTGACTTTATCGTGGGTCACTTTATCGTGTTTGACTTTATCGTGGGTGAGGTTATCGTGGGTGAGGTTATCCTGGGTGAGGTAATCGTGGGTGAGGTTATCGTGGGTGAGGTTATCGTGGGTGAGGTTATCGTGGGTGATTTTATCGTGGGTGAGGTAATCGTGGGTGACTTTATCGTGGGTGAGGTTATCGTTGGTGATTTTATCGCGGGTGACTTTATCGTGGGGGAGTTTATCGTTGGTGACTTTATCGTGGGTGAGGTTATCGTGGGTGATTTTATCGTGGGTGAGGTTATAGTGGGTAACTTTATCGTGGGTGAGGTTATCGTGTGTGTTTTTATCGTGGGTGAGGTTATCATGGGTGACGTTATGGTGGGTGATTTTATCGTGGGTGAGGTAATCGTGGGTGAGGTTATCGTAGGTGATTTTATCGTGGCTGAGTTTATCGTTGGTGAGGTTATCGTGGGTGATTTTATCGTGGGTGAGGTTATCGTGGGTGATTTTATCGTGGGTGAGGTAATCGTGGGTGACTTTATCGTGGGTGAGGTTATCGTGGGTGATTTTATCGTGGGTGAGGTAATCGTGGGTGACTTTATCGTGGGTGACTTTATCGTTGGTGACTTTATCGCAGGTGACTTTATCGTGGGTGACTTTATCGTGGGTGACTTTATCGAGGGTTACTTTGTCGTGGGTGACCTTATCGTGGGTGAGGTTATCGTGGGTGAGTTTATCGTGGGTGATTTTATCGTGGGTGAGTTTATCGTGGGTGATTTTATCGTGGGTGAGGTAATCGTGGGTGACTTTATCGTGGGTGACTTTTTCGTGGGTGAGGTTATCGTGGGTGAGGTTATCGTGGGTGAGTTTATCGTGGGTGAGGTTATCGTGGGTGAGGTTATCGTGGGTGAGGTTATCGTGGGTGACTTTATTGGGGGTGACTTTATCGTGGGTCACTTTATCGTGTTTGACTTTATCATGGGTGAGGTTATCGTGGGTGACTTTATTGGGGGTGACTTTATCGTGAGTGACTTTATCGTGTTTGACTTTATCGTAGGTGACTTTATCATGGGTGAGGTTATCGTGGGTGACTTTATCGTAGGTGACTTTATCATGGGTGACTTTATCGTGGGTGACTTTATCGTGGGTGACTTTATCGTGGGTGAGGTTATCGTGGGTGAGGTTATGGTGGGTGATTTTATCGTGGGTGAGCTTATCGTGGGTGATTTTATCGTGGGTGAGGTAATCGTGGGTGACTTTATCGTGGGTGACTTTTTCGTGGGTGAGGTTATCGTGGGTGAGGTTATCGTGGGTTAGGTTATCGTGGATGAGGTTATCGTGGGTGAGGTTATCGTGGGTGATTTTATCGTGGGTGATTTTATCGTGGGTGAGGTTATCGTGGGTGACTTTATCGTGGGTGAGTTAATCGTGGGTGAGGTTATGGTGGGTGAGGTTATGGTGGGTGATTTTATCGTGGGTGATTTTATCGGGGGTGAGGTAATCGTGGGTGAGGTTATCGTGGGTGAGGTTATCGTGGGTGAGTTTATCGTGGGTGAGGTTATCGTGGGTGAGGTTATCGTTGGTGATTTTAGGGTGGGTGATTTTATCGTGGGTGAGGTAATCGTGGGTGAGGTTATCGTGGGTGAGGTTATCGTGGGTGAGATTATCGTGAGTGAGGTTATCGAGCGTGATTTTATGGTGGGTGATTTTATCGTGGGTGAAGTTATCGTGGGTGAGGTTATCGTGTGTGATTTTATCGTGAATGAGGTAATCGTGGGTGAGGTTATCCTGGGTGACAATATCGTGGGTGAGTTTATTGTGGGTGAGTTTATCGTGGGTGAGGTTATCGTGGGTGAGGTTATCGTGGGTGACTTTATAGGGGGTGACTTTATCGTGGGTCACTTTATCGTGTTTGACTTTATCGTGGGTGAGGTTATCGTGGGTGATTTTATCGTGGGTGAGGTAATCGTGGGTGACTTTATCGTGGGTGACTTTATCGTTGGTGACTTTATCGCAGGTGACTTTATCGTGGGTGACTTTATCGTGGGTGACTTTATCGAGGGTTACTTTGTCGTGGGTGACCTTATCGTGGGTGAGGTTATCGTGGGTGAGTTTATCGTGGGTGAGTTTATCGTGGGTGATTTTATCGTGGGTGAGCTTATCGTGGGTGATTTTATCGTGGGTGAGGTAATCGTGGGTGACTTTATCGTGGGTGACTTTTTCGTGGGTGAGGTTATCGTGGGTGAGGTTATCGTGGATGAGGTTATCGTGGGTGAGGTTATCGTGGGTGATTTTATCATGGGTGATTTTATCGTGGGTGAGGTTATCGTGGGTGACTTTATCAAGGGTGTGTTAATAGTGGGTGAGGTTATCGTGGGTGAGGTTATCGTGGGTGATTTTATCGTGGGTAATTTTATCGTGGGTGAGGTAATCGTAGGTGAGGTTATCGTGGGTGAGGTTATCGTGGGTGAGTTTATCGTGGGTGAGGTTATCGTGGCTGAGGTTATCGTGGGTGACTTTATTGGGGGTGACTTTATCGTGGGTCACTTTATCGTGTTTGACTTTATCATGGGTGAGGTTATCGTGGGTGAGGTTATCGTGGATGAGGTTATCGTGGGTGAGGTTATCGTGGGTGATTTTATCATGGGTGATTTTATCGTGGGTGAGGTTATCGTGGGTGAGGTTATCCTGGATGAGGTAATCGTGGGTGAGGTTATTGTGGGTGAGGTTATCGTGGGTGATTTTATCGTGGGTGAGGAAATCGTGGGTGACTTTATCGTGGGTGACTTTATCGTTGGTGACTTTATCGCGGGTGACTCTATCGTGGGTGACTTTATCGTGGGTGACTTTATCGTGGGTGACTTTATCGAGGGTTACTTTATCGTGGGTGAGGTTATCGTGGGTGAGTTTATCGTGGGTGAGGTAATCGTGGGTGACTTTATCGTGGGTGACTTTTTCGTGGGTGAGGTTATCGTGGGTGAGGTTATCGTGGGTTAGGTTATCGTGGATGAGGTTATCGTGGGTGAGGTTATCGTGGGTGATTTTATCGTGGGTGATTTTATCGTGGGTGAGGTTATCGTGGGTGACTTTATCGTGGGTGAGTTAATCGTGGGTGAGGTTATGGTGGGTGAGGTTATGGTGGGTGATTTTATCGTGGGTGATTTTATCGGGGGTGAGGTAATCGTGGGTGAGGTTATCGTGGGTGAGGTTATCGTGGGTGAGTTTATCGTGGGTGAGGTTATCGTGGGTGAGGTTATCGTTGGTGATTTTAGGGTGGGTGATTTTATCGTGGGTGAGGTAATCGTGGGTGAGGTTATCGTGGGTGAGGTTATCGTGGGTGAGATTATCGTGAGTGAGGTTATCGAGCGTGATTTTATGGTGGGTGATTTTATCGTGGGTGAAGTTATCGTGGGTGAGGTTATCGTGTGTGATTTTATCGTGAATGAGGTAATCGTGGGTGAGGTTATCCTGGGTGACAATATCGTGGGTGAGTTTATCGTGGGTGAGTTTATCGTGGGTGAGGTTATCGTGGGTGAGGTTATCGTGGGTGACTTTATAGGGGGTGACTTTATCGTGGGTCACTTTATCGTGTTTGACTTTATCGTGGGTGAGGTTATCGTGGGTGATTTTATCGTGGGTGAGGTAATCGTGGGTGACTTTATCGTGGGTGACTTTATCGTTGGTGACTTTATCGCAGGTGACTTTATCGTGGGTGACTTTATCGTGGGTGACTTTATCGAGGGTTACTTTGTCGTGGGTGACCTTATCGTGGGTGAGGTTATCGTGGGTGAGTTTATCGTGGGTGAGTTTATCGTGGGTGATTTTATCGTGGGTGAGCTTATCGTGGGTGATTTTATCGTGGGTGAGGTAATCGTGGGTGACTTTATCGTGGGTGACTTTTTCGTGGGTGAGGTTATCGTGGGTGAGGTTATCGTGGATGAGGTTATCGTGGGTGAGGTTATCGTGGGTGATTTTATCATGGGTGATTTTATCGTGGGTGAGGTTATCGTGGGTGACTTTATCAAGGGTGTGTTAATAGTGGGTGAGGTTATCGTGGGTGAGGTTATCGTGGGTGATTTTATCGTGGGTAATTTTATCGTGGGTGAGGTAATCGTAGGTGAGGTTATCGTGGGTGAGGTTATCGTGGGTGAGTTTATCGTGGGTGAGGTTATCGTGGCTGAGGTTATCGTGGGTGACTTTATTGGGGGTGACTTTATCGTGGGTCACTTTATCGTGTTTGACTTTATCATGGGTGAGGTTATCGTGGGTGAGGTTATCGTGGATGAGGTTATCGTGGGTGAGGTTATCGTGGGTGATTTTATCATGGGTGATTTTATCGTGGGTGAGGTTATCGTGGGTGAGGTTATCCTGGATGAGGTAATCGTGGGTGAGGTTATTGTGGGTGAGGTTATCGTGGGTGATTTTATCGTGGGTGAGGAAATCGTGGGTGACTTTATCGTGGGTGACTTTATCGTTGGTGACTTTATCGCGGGTGACTCTATCGTGGGTGACTTTATCGTGGGTGACTTTATCGTGGGTGACTTTATCGAGGGTTACTTTATCGTGGGTGAGGTTATCGTGGGTGAGTTTATCGTGGGTGATTTTATCGTGGGTGAGCTTATCGTGGGTGATTTTATCGTGGGTGAGGTAATCGTGGGTGACTTTATCGTGGGTGACTTTTTCGTGGGTGAGGTTATCGTGGGTGAGGTTATCGTGGGTGAGTTTATCGTGGGTAAGGTAATCGTGGGTGACTTTATCGTGGGTGACTTTATCGTTGGTGACTTTATCGCAGGTGACTTTATCGTGGGTGACTTTATCGTGGGTGACTTTATCGAGGGTTACTTTGTCGTGGGTGACCTTATCGTGGGTGAGGTTATCGTGGGTGAGTTTATCGTGGGTGATTTTATCGTGGGTGAGTTTATCGTGGGTGATTTTATCGTGGGTGAGGTAATCGTGGGTGACTTTATCGTGGGTGACTTTTTCGTGGGTGAGGTTATCGTGGGTGAGGTTATCGTGGGTGAGTTTATCGTGGGTGAGGTTATCGTGGGTGAGGTTATCGTGGGTGAGGTTATCGTGGGTGACTTTATTGGGGGTGACTTTATCGTGGGTCACTTTATCGTGTTTGACTTTATCATGGGTGAGGTTATCGTGGGTGACTTTATTGGGGGTGACTTTATCGTGAGTGACTTTATCGTGTTTGACTTTATCGTGGGTGAGGTTATCGTGGGTGACTTTATCGTGGGTGAGTTTATCGTGGGTGAGTTTATCGTGGGTGAGGTTATCGTGGGTGAGGTTATCGTGGGTGACTTTATTGGGGGTGACTTTATCGTGGGTCACTTTATCGTGTTTGACTTTATCGTGGGTGAGGTTATCGTGGGTGAGGTTATCCTGGGTGAGGTAATCGTGGGTGAGGTTATCGTGGGTGAGGTTATCGTGGGTGATTTTATCGTGGGTGACTTTATCGTTGGTGACTTTATGGTGGGTGATTTTATCGTGGGTGATTTTATCGTGGGTGAGCTTATCGTGGGTGATTTTATCGTGGGTGAGGTAATCGTGGGTGACTTTATCGTGGGTGACTTTTTCGTGGGTGAGGTTATCGTGGGTGAGGTTATCGTGGATGAGATTATCGTGGGTGAGGTTATCGTGGGTGATTTTATCGTGGGTGATTTTATCGTGGGTGAGGTTATCGTGGGTGACTTTATCGTAGGTGACTTTATCATGGGTGACTTTATCGTGGGTGACTTTATCGTGGGTGACTTTATCGTGGGTGAGGTTATCGTGGGTGAGGTTATCGTGGGTGATTTTATCGTGGGTGAGCTTATCGTGGGTGATTTTATCGTGGGTGAGGTAATCGTGGGTGACTTTATCGTGGGTGACTTTTTCGTGGGTGAGGTTATCGTGGGTGAGGTTATCGTGGGTTAGGTTATCGTGGATGAGGTTATCGTGGGTGAGGTTATCGTGGGTGATTTTATCGTGGGTGATTTTATCGTGGGTGAGGTTATCGTGGGTGACTTTATCGTGGGTGAGTTAATCGTGGGTGAGGTTATGGTGGGTGAGGTTATGGTGGGTGATTTTATCGTGGGTGATTTTATCGGGGGTGAGGTAATCGTGGGTGAGGTTATCGTGGGTGAGGTTATCGTGGGTGAGTTTATCGTGGGTGAGGTTATCGTGGGTGAGGTTATCGTTGGTGATTTTAGGGTGGGTGATTTTATCGTGGGTGAGGTAATCGTGGGTGAGGTTATCGTGGGTGAGGTTATCGTGGGTGAGATTATCGTGAGTGAGGTTATCGAGCGTGATTTTATGGTGGGTGATTTTATCGTGGGTGAAGTTATCGTGGGTGAGGTTATCGTGTGTGATTTTATCGTGAATGAGGTAATCGTGGGTGAGGTTATCCTGGGTGACAATATCGTGGGTGAGTTTATCGTGGGTGAGTTTATCGTGGGTGAGTTTATCGTGGGTGAGGTTATCGTGGGTGAGGTTATCGTGGGTGACTTTATAGGGGGTGACTTTATCGTGGGTCACTTTATCGTGTTTGACTTTATCGTGGGTGAGGTTATCGTGGGTGATTTTATCGTGGGTGAGGTAATCGTGGGTGACTTTATCGTGGGTGACTTTATCGTTGGTGACTTTATCGCAGGTGACTTTATCGTGGGTGACTTTATCGTGGGTGACTTTATCGAGGGTTACTTTGTCGTGGGTGACCTTATCGTGGGTGAGGTTATCGTGGGTGAGTTTATCGTGGGTGAGTTTATCGTGGGTGATTTTATCGTGGGTGAGCTTATCGTGGGTGATTTTATCGTGGGTGAGGTAATCGTGGGTGACTTTATCGTGGGTGACTTTTTCGTGGGTGAGGTTATCGTGGGTGAGGTTATCGTGGATGAGGTTATCGTGGGTGAGGTTATCGTGGGTGATTTTATCATGGGTGATTTTATCGTGGGTGAGGTTATCGTGGATGACTTTATCAAGGGTGTGTTAATAGTGGGTGAGGTTATCGTGGGTGAGGTTATCGTGGGTGATTTTATCGTGGGTAATTTTATCGTGGGTGAGGTAATCGTAGGTGAGGTTATCGTGGGTGAGGTTATCGTGGGTGAGTTTATCGTGGGTGAGGTTATCGTGGCTGAGGTTATCGTGGGTGACTTTATTGGGGGTGACTTTATCGTGGGTCACTTTATCGTGTTTGACTTTATCATGGGTGAGGTTATCGTGGGTGACTTTATTGGGGGTGACTTTATCGTGAGTGACTTTATCGTGTTTGACTTTATCGTGGGTGAGGTTATCGTGGGTGAGTTTATCGTGGGTGAGTTTATCGTGGGTGAGGTTATCGTGGGTGAGGTTATCGTGGGTGACTTTATTGGGGGTAACTTTATCGTGGGTCACTTTATCGTGTTTGACTTCATCGTGGGTGAGGTTATCGTGGGTGAGGTTATCCTGGGTGAGGTAATCGTGGGTGAGGTTATTGTGGGTGAGGTTATCGTGGGTGATTTTATCGTGGGTGAGGTAATCGTGGGTGACTTTATCGTGGGTGACTTTATCGTTGGTGACTTTATCGCGGGTGACTCTATCGTGGGTGACTTTATCGTGGGTGACTTTATCGTGGGTGACTTTATCGAGGGTTACTTTATCGTGGGTGAGGTTATCGTGGGTGAGTTTATGGTGGGTGATTTTATCGTGGGTGAGCTTATCGTGGGTGATTTTATCGTGGGTGAGGTAATCGTGGGTGACTTTTTCGTGGGTGAGGTTATCGTGGGTGAGGTTATCGTGGATGAGGTTATCGTGGGTGAGGTTATCGTGGGTGATTTTATCGTGGGTGATTTTATCGTGGGTGAGGTTATCGTGGGTGACTTTATCGTAGGTGACTTTATCGTGGGTGAAGTTATCGTGGCTGACTTTATCGTAGGTGACTTTATCGTGGGTGACTTTATATTGGGTGACTTTATCGTGGGTGAATTTATATTGGGTGACTTTATCGTGGGTGACTTTTTCGTGGGTGAGGTTATCGTGGGTGAGGTTATCGTGGGTGACTTTATTGGGGGTGACTTTATCGTGGGTCACTTTATCGTGTTTGACTTTATCGTGGGTGAGGTTATCGTGGGTGATTTTATCGTGGGTGAGGTAATCGTGGGTGACTTTATCGTGGGTGACTTTATCGTTGGTGACTTTATCGCGGGTGACTTTATCTTGGGTGACTTTATCGTGGGTGACTTTATCATGGGTGACTTTATCGCAGGTGACTTTATCTTGGGTGACTTTATCGCAGGTGACTTTATCTTGGGTGACTTTATCGCAGGTGACTTTATCTTGGGTGACTTTATCGCAGGTGACTTTATCATGGGTGACTTTATCGTGGGTGACTTTATCGTGGGTGACTTTATCGTGGGTGACTTTATCGTGGGTGACTTTATCGTTGGTGACTTTATCGCGGGTGACTTTATCTTGGGTGACTTTATCGTGGGTGACTTTATCATGGGTGACTTTATCGCAGGTGACTTTATCTTGGGTGACTTTATCGTGGGTGACTTTATCATGGGTGACTTTATCGCAGGTGACTTTATCTTGGGTGACTTTATCGCAGGTGACTTTATCTTGGGTGACTTTATCGCAGGTGACTTTATCATGGGTGACTTTATCGTGGGTGACTTTATCGTGGGTGACTTTATCGTGGGTGAGGTTATCGTGGGTGAGGTTATGGTGGGTGATTTTATCGTGGGTGAGCTTATCGTGGGTGATTTTATCGTGGGTGAGGTAATCGTGGGTGACTTTATCGTGGGTGACTTTTTCGTGGGTGAGGTTATCGTGGGTGAGGTTATCGTGGGTGAGGTTATCGTGGGTGACTTTATTGGGGGTGACTTTATCGTGGGTCACTTTATCGTGTTTGACTTTATCGTGGGTGAGGTTATCGTGGGTGAGGTTATCCTGGGTGAGGTAATCGTGGGTGAGGTTATCGTGGGTGAGGTTATCGTGGGTGATTTTATCGTGGGTGACTTTATCGTTGGTGACTTTATGGTGGGTGATTTTATCGTGGGTGATTTTATCGTGGGTGAGCTTATCGTGGGTGATTTTATCGTGGGTGAGGTAATCGTGGGTGACTTTATCGTGGGTGACTTTTTCGTGGGTGAGGTTATCGTGGGTGAGGTTATCGTGGATGAGATTATCGTGGGTGAGGTTATCGTGGGTGATTTTATCGTGGGTGATTTTATCGTGGGTGAGGTTATCGTGGGTGACTTTATCGTAGGTGACTTTATCATGGGTGACTTTATCGTGGGTGACTTTATCGTGGGTGACTTTATCGTGGGTGAGGTTATCGTGGGTGAGGTTATGGTGGGTGATTTTAACGTGGGTGAGCTTATCGTGGGTGATTTTATCGTGGGTGAGGTAATCGTGGGTGACTTTATCGTGGGTGACTTTTTCGTGGGTGAGGTTATCGTGGGTGAGGTTATCGTGGGTTAGGTTATCGTGGGTGAGGTTATCGTGGGTGACTTTATCGTAGGTGACTTTATCATGGGTGACTTTATCGTGGGTGACTTTATCGTGGGTGACTTTATCGTGGGTGAGGTTATCGTGGGTGAGGTTATGGTGGGTGATTTTATCGTGGGTGAGCTTATCGTGGGTGATTTTATCGTGGGTGAGGTTATCGTGGGTGACTTTATCGTGGGTGAGTTAATCGTGGGTGAGGTTATGGTGGGTGAGGTTATCGTGGGTGATTTTATCGTGGGTGATTTTATCGGGGGTGAGCTAATCGTGGGTGAGGTTATCGTGGGTGAGTTTATCGTGGGTGAGGTTATCGTGGGTGAGGTTATCGTGGGTGATTTTAGGGTGGGTGATTTTATCGTGGGTGAGGTAATCGTGGGTGAGGTTATCGTGGGTGAGGTTATCGTGGGTGAGATTATCGTGAGTGAGGTTATCGAGCGTGATTTTATGGTGGGTGATTTTATCGTGGGTGAAGTTATCGTGGGTGAGGTTATCGTGTGTGATTTTATCGTGGGTGAGGTAATCGTGGGTGAGGTTATCCTGGGTGACAATATCGTGGGTGAGTTTATCGTGGGTGAGTTTATCGTGGGTGAGGTTATCGTGGGTGAGGTTATCGTGGGTGACTTTATAGGGGGTGACTTTATCGTGGGTCACTTTATCGTGTTTGACTTTATCGTGGGTGAGGTTATCGTGGGTGAGGTTATCGTGGGTGAGGTTATCGTGGGTGATTTTATCGTGGGTGAGGTAATCGTGGGTGACTTTATCGTGGATGACTTTATCGTTGGTGACTTTATCGCAGGTGACTTTATCGTGGGTGACTTTATCGTGGGTGACTTTATCGAGGGTTACTTTGTCGTGGGTGACCTTATCGTGGGTGAGGTTATCGTGGGTGAGTTTATCGTGGGTGATTTTATCGTGGGTGAGCTTATCGTGGGTGATTTTATCGTGGGTGAGGTAATCGTGGGTGACTTTATCGTGGGTGACTTTTTCGTGGGTGAGGTTATCGTGGGTGAGGTTATCGTGGATGAGATTATCGTGGGTGACTTTATCGTTGGTGACTTTATCGTTGGTGACTTTATCGCGGGTGACTCTATCGTGGGTGACTTTATCGTGGGTGACTTTATCGTGGGTGACTTTATCGAGGGTTACTTTATCGTGGGTGAGGTTATCGTGGGTGAGTTTATCGTGGGTGATTTTATCGTGGGTGAGCTTATCGTGGGTGATTTTATCGTGGGTGAGGTAATCGTGGGTGACTTTATCGTGGGTGACTTTTTCGTGGGTGAGGTTATCGTGGGTGAGGTTATCGTGGGTGAGTTTATCGTGGGTAAGGTAATCGTGGGTGACTTTATCGTGGGTGACTTTATCGTTGGTGACTTTATCGCAGGTGACTTTATCGTGGGTGACTTTATCGTGGGTGACTTTATCGAGGGTTACTTTGTCGTGGGTGACCTTATCGTGGGTGAGGTTATCGTGGGTGAGTTTATCGTGGGTGATTTTATCGTGGGTGAGTTTATCGTGGGTGATTTTATCGTGGGTGAGGTAATCGTGGGTGACTTTATCGTGGGTGACTTTTTCGTGGGTGAGGTTATCGTGGGTGAGGTTATCGTGGGTGAGTTTATCGTGGGTGAGGTTATCGTGGGTGAGGTTATCGTGGGTGAGGTTATCGTGGGTGACTTTATTGGGGGTGACTTTATCGTGGGTCACTTTATCGTGTTTGACTTTATCATGGGTGAGGTTATCGTGGGTGACTTTATTGGGGGTGACTTTATCGTGAGTGACTTTATCGTGTTTGACTTTATCGTGGGTGAGGTTATCGTGGGTGACTTTATCGTGGGTGAGTTTATCGTGGGTGAGTTTATCGTGGGTGAGGTTATCGTGGGTGAGGTTATCGTGGGTGACTTTATTGGGGGTGACTTTATCGTGGGTCACTTTATCGTGTTTGACTTTATCGTGGGTGAGGTTATCGTGGGTGAGGTTATCCTGGGTGAGGTAATCGTGGGTGAGGTTATCGTGGGTGAGGTTATCGTGGGTGATTTTATCGTGGGTGACTTTATCGTTGGTGACTTTATGGTGGGTGATTTTATCGTGGGTGATTTTATCGTGGGTGAGCTTATCGTGGGTGATTTTATCGTGGGTGAGGTAATCGTGGGTGACTTTATCGTGGGTGACTTTTTCGTGGGTGAGGTTATCGTGGGTGAGGTTATCGTGGATGAGATTATCGTGGGTGAGGTTATCGTGGGTGATTTTATCGTGGGTGATTTTATCGTGGGTGAGGTTATCGTGGGTGACTTTATCGTAGGTGACTTTATCATGGGTGACTTTATCGTGGGTGACTTTATCGTGGGTGACTTTATCGTGGGTGAGGTTATCGTGGGTGAGGTTATCGTGGGTGATTTTATCGTGGGTGAGCTTATCGTGGGTGATTTTATCGTGGGTGAGGTAATCGTGGGTGACTTTATCGTGGGTGACTTTTTCGTGGGTGAGGTTATCGTGGGTGAGGTTATCGTGGGTTAGGTTATCGTGGATGAGGTTATCGTGGGTGAGGTTATCGTGGGTGATTTTATCGTGGGTGATTTTATCGTGGGTGAGGTTATCGTGGGTGACTTTATCGTGGGTGAGTTAATCGTGGGTGAGGTTATGGTGGGTGAGGTTATGGTGGGTGATTTTATCGTGGGTGATTTTATCGGGGGTGAGGTAATCGTGGGTGAGGTTATCGTGGGTGAGGTTATCGTGGGTGAGTTTATCGTGGGTGAGGTTATCGTGGGTGAGGTTATCGTTGGTGATTTTAGGGTGGGTGATTTTATCGTGGGTGAGGTAATCGTGGGTGAGGTTATCGTGGGTGAGGTTATCGTGGGTGAGATTATCGTGAGTGAGGTTATCGAGCGTGATTTTATGGTGGGTGATTTTATCGTGGGTGAAGTTATCGTGGGTGAGGTTATCGTGTGTGATTTTATCGTGAATGAGGTAATCGTGGGTGAGGTTATCCTGGGTGACAATATCGTGGGTGAGTTTATCGTGGGTGAGTTTATCGTGGGTGAGGTTATCGTGGGTGAGGTTATCGTGGGTGACTTTATAGGGGGTGACTTTATCGTGGGTCACTTTATCGTGTTTGACTTTATCGTGGGTGAGGTTATCGTGGGTGATTTTATCGTGGGTGAGGTAATCGTGGGTGACTTTATCGTGGGTGACTTTTTCGTGGGTGAGGTTATCGTGGGTGAGGTTATCGTGGGTTAGGTTATCGTGGATGAGGTTATCGTGGGTGAGGTTATCGTGGGTGATTTTATCGTGGGTGATTTTATCGTGGGTGAGGTTATCGTGGGTGACTTTATCGTGGGTGAGTTAATCGTGGGTGAGGTTATGGTGGGTGAGGTTATGGTGGGTGATTTTATCGTGGGTGATTTTATCGGGGGTGAGGTAATCGTGGGTGAGGTTATCGTGGGTGAGGTTATCGTGGGTGAGTTTATCGTGGGTGAGGTTATCGTGGGTGAGGTTATCGTTGGTGATTTTAGGGTGGGTGATTTTATCGTGGGTGAGGTAATCGTGGGTGAGGTTATCGTGGGTGAGGTTATCGTGGGTGAGATTATCGTGAGTGAGGTTATCGAGCGTGATTTTATGGTGGGTGATTTTATCGTGGGTGAAGTTATCGTGGGTGAGGTTATCGTGTGTGATTTTATCGTGAATGAGGTAATCGTGGGTGAGGTTATCCTGGGTGACAATATCGTGGGTGAGTTTATCGTGGGTGAGTTTATCGTGGGTGAGGTTATCGTGGGTGAGGTTATCGTGGGTGACTTTATAGGGGGTGACTTTATCGTGGGTCACTTTATCGTGTTTGACTTTATCGTGGGTGAGGTTATCGTGGGTGATTTTATCGTGGGTGAGGTAATCGTGGGTGACTTTATCGTGGGTGACTTTATCGTTGGTGACTTTATCGTGGGTGACTTTATCGTGGGTGACTTTATCGTGGGTGACTTTATCGTGGGTGAGGTTATCGTGGGTGAGGTTATCGTGGGTGATTTTATCGTGGGTGAGCTTATCGTGGGTGATTTTATCGTGGGTGAGGTAATCGTGGGTGACTTTATCGTGGGTGACTTTTTCGTGGGTGAGGTTATCGTGGGTGAGGTTATCGTGGGTTAGGTTATCGTGGATGAGGTTATCGTGGGTGAGGTTATCGTGGGTGATTTTATCGTGGGTGATTTTATCGTGGGTGAGGTTATCATGGGTGACTTTATCGTGGGTGAGTTAATCGTGGGTGAGGTTATGGTGGGTGAGGTTATCGTGGGTGATTTTATCGTGGGTGATTTTATCGGGGGTGAGGTAATCGTGGGTGAGGTTATCGTGGGTGAGGTTATCGTGGGTGAGTTTATCGTGGGTGAGGTTATCGTGGGTGAGGTTATCGTGGGTGATTTTAGGGTGGGTGATTTTATCGTGGGTGAGGTAATCGTGGGTGAGGTTATCGTGGGTGAGGTTATCGTGGGTGAGATTATCGTGAGTGAGGTTATCGAGCGTGATTTTATGGTGGGTGATTTTATCGTGGGTGAAGTTATCGTGGGTGAGGTTATCGTGTGTGATTTTATCGTGGGTGAGGTAATCGTGGGTGAGGTTATCCTGGGTGACAATATCGTGGGTGAGTTTATCGTGGGTGAGTTTATCGTGGGTGAGGTTATCGTGGGTGAGGTTATCGTGGGTGACTTTATAGGGGGTGACTTTATCGTGGGTCACTTTATCGTGTTTGACTTTATCGTGGGTGAGGTTATCGTGGGTGATTTTATCGTGGGTGAGGTAATCGTGGGTGACTTTATCGTGGGTGACTTTATCGTTGGTGACTTTATCGTGGGTGACTTTATCGTGGGTGACTTTATCGTTGGTGACTTTATCGCAGGTGACTTTATCGTGGGTGACTTTATCGTGGGTGACTTTATCGAGGGTTACTTTGTCGTGGGTGACCTTATCGTGGGTGAGGTTATCGTGGGTGAGTTTATCGTGGGTGATTTTATCGTGGGTGAGCTTATCGTGGTTGATTTTATCGTGGGTGAGGTAATCGTGGGTGACTTTATCGTGGGTGACTTTTTCGTGGGTGAGGTTATCGTGGGTGAGGTTATCGTGGATGAGGTTATCGTGGGTGAGGTTATCGTGGGTGATTTTATCATGGGTGATTTTATCGTGGGTGAGGTTATCGTGGGTGACTTTATCGTGGGTGTGTTAATAGTGGGTGAGGTTATCGTGGGTGAGGTTATCGTGGGTGATTTTATCGTGGGTAATTTTATCGTGGGTGAGGTAATCGTAGGTGAGGTTATCGTGGGTGAGGTTATCGTGGGTGAGTTTATCGTGGGTGAGGTTATCGTGGCTGAGGTTATCGTGGGTGAGGTTATCGTGGGTGACTTTATTGGGGGTGACTTTATCGTGGGTCACTTTATCGTGTTTGACTTTATCATGGGTGAGGTTATCGTGGGTGACTTTATTGGGGGTGACTTTATCGTGAGTGACTTTATCGTGTTTGACTTTATCGTGGGTGAGGTTATCGTGGGTGAGTTTATCGTGGGTGAGTTTATCGTGGGTGAGGTTATCGTGGGTGAGGTTATCGTGGGTGACTTTATTGGGGGTGACTTTATCGTGGGTCACTTTATCGTGTTTGACTTCATCATGGGTGAGGTTATCGTGGGTGAGGTTATCCTGGGTGAGGTAATCGTGGGTGAGGTTATCGTGGGTGAGTGTATCGTGGGTGACTTTATCGTGGGTGAGGTTATCGTGGGTGACTTTATCGTGGGTGAGTTAATCGTGGGTGAGGTTATGGTGGGTTAGGTTATCGTGGGTGATTTTATCGTGGGTGATTTTATCGTGGGTGAGGTAATCGTGGGTGAGGTTATCGTGGGTGAGGTTATCGTGGGTGAGTTTATCGTGGGTGAGGTTATCGTGGGTGATTTTATCGTGGGTGATTTTATCGTGGGTGAGGTTATCGTGGGTGACTTTATCGCGGGTGACTTTATGGTGTGGGAGTTTATCGTGGGTGACTTTATCGTGCATGAGGTTATCGTGGGTGAGATTATCGTGAGTGAGGTTATCGTGCGTGATTTTATCTTGGGTGAAGTTATCGTGGGTGACTTTATCGTAGGTGACTTTATCGTGGGTGAAGTTATCGTGGGTGAGTTAATCGTGGGTGAGGTTATCGTGGGTGAGGTTATCGTGGGTGAGGTAATCGTGGGTGAGGTTATCGTGGGTGAGGTTATCGTGGGTGAGGTTATCGTGGATGAGGTTATCGTGGGTGAGGTTATCGTGGGTAATTTTATCGTGGGTGATTTTATCGTGGGTGAGGTTATCGTGGGTGACTTTATCGTGGGTGACTTTTTCGTGGGTGAGGTTATCGTGGGTGAGGTTATCGTGGGTGAGGTTATCGTGGATGAGGTTATCGTGGGTGACTTTATCGTGGGTGAGTTAATCGTGGGGGAGGTTATGGTGGGTGAGGTTATCGTGGGTGATTTTATCGTGGGTGATTTTATCGTGGGTGAGGTAATCGTGGGTGAGGTTATCGTGGGTGAGGTTATCGTGGGTGAGTGTATCGTGGGTGAGGTAACCGTGGGTGAGGTTAACGTGGGTGATTTTATCGTGGGTGAGTTTATCGTTGTTGAGGTTATCGTGGGTGAGGTTATCTTGGGTGAGCTTATCGTGGGTAATTTTATCCTGGGTGAGGTTATCCTAGGTGAGGTTATCGTGGGTGATTTTATCGTGGGTGAGGTAATCGTGGGTGACTTTATCGTGGGTGAGGTTATCGTTGGTGATTTTATCGCGGGTGCCTTTATCGTGGGGGAGTTTATCGTTGGTGACTTTATCGTGGGTGAGGTTATCGTGGGTGATTTTATCGTGGGTGAGGTTATCGTGGGTAACTTTATCGTGGGTGAGGGTATCGTGTGTGATTTTATCGTGGGTGAGGTTATCATGGGTGAGGTTATCGTGGGTGATTTTATCGTGGGTGAGGTAATCGTGGGTGAGGTTATCGTAGGTGATTTTATCGTGGCTGAGTTTATCGTTGGTGAGGTTATCGTGGGTGATTTTATCGTGGGTGAGGTTATCGTGGGTGATTTTATCGTGGGTGAGGTAATCGTGGGTGACTTTATCGCGGGTGACTTTATTGTGGGGGAGTTTATCGTCGGTGACTTTATCGTGGGTGAGGTTATCGTGGGTGAGATTATCGTGAGTGAGGTTATCGTGCGTGATTTTATTGTGGGTGAGGTAATCGTGGGTGAGGTTATCGTGGGTGAGGTTATCGTGGGTGAGTTTATCGTGGGTGAGGTTATCGTGGGTGAGGTTATCGTGGGTGAGGTTATCGTGGGTGAGTTTATCGTGGGTGAGGTTATCGTGGGTGAGGTTATCGTGGGTGATTTTAGGGTGGGTGATTTTATCGTGGGTGAGGTTCTCGTGGGTGACTTTATTGGGGGTGACTTTATCGTGGGTCACTTTATCGTGGGTCACTTTATCGTGTTTGACTTTATCATGGGTGAGGTTATCGTGGGTGAGGTTATCGTGGGTGACTTTATTGGGGGTCACTTTATCGTGGGTCACTTTATCGTGTTTGACTTTATCGTGGGTGAGGTTATCGTGGGTGACTTTATCGTGGGTGAGTTAATCGTGGGTGAGGTTATCGTGGGTGAGGTTATCGTGGGTGATTTTATCGTGGGTGATTTTATCGTGGGTGAGGTAATCGTGGGTGACTTTATCGTGGGTGAGTTTATCGTGGGTGAGTTTATCGTGGGTGAGGTTATCGTGGGTGAGGTTATCGTGGGTGATTTTATCGTTGGTGAGGTAATCGTGGGTGACATTATCGTGGGTGAGGTTATCGTTTTTGTTTTTATCGTCGGTGAGGTCATCATGGGTGACGTTATCGTGGGTGAGGTTATCGTGAGTGATTTTATCGTTGGTGAGGTTATCGTGGGTGATTTTATCGTGGGTGATTTTGTCGTGGGTGAGGTAATCGTGGGTGAGGTTATCGTGGGTAACTTTATCGTGGGTGAGGTTATCGTGTGTGTTTTTATCGTGGGTGAGGTTATCATGGGTGACGTTATCGTGGGTGATTTTATCGGGGGTGAGGTAATCGTGGGTGAGGTTATCGTGGGTGAGGTTATCGTGGGTAAGTTTATCGTGGGTGAGGTTATCGTGGGTGACTTTATCGTGGGTGAGTTAATCGTGGGTGAGGTTATGGTGGGTGAGGTTATCGTGGGTGATTTTATCGTGGGTAATTTTATCGGGGGTGAGGTAATCGTGGGTGAGGTTATCGTGGGTGAGGTTATCGTGGGTGAGTTTATCGTGGGTGAGGTTATCGTGGATGAGGTTATCGTGGGTGATTTTAGGGTGGGTGATTTTATCGTGGGTGAGGTAATCGTGGGTGAGGTTATCGTGGGTGATTTTATTGTGGGTGAGTTTAACGTGGGTGAGGTTATCGTGGGTGAGTTTATCGTGGGTGAGGTTATCGTGGGTGATTTTATCGTGGGTGAGCTTATCGTGGGTGATTTTATCGTGGGTGAGGTAATCATGGGTGACTTTATCGTGGGTCACTTTTTAGGGTTTAGGGTTTAGGTTATCGTGGGTGAGTTTATCGTAGTTGAGGTTATCGTGTGTGATTTTATCGTGGGTGAGCTTATCGTGGGTGATTTTATCGTGGGTGAGGTAATCGTGGGTGACTTTATCGTGGGTGACTTTTTCGTGGGTGAGGTTATCGTGGGTGAGGTTATCGTGGATGAGGTTATCGTGGGTGAGGTTATCGTGGGTGATTTTATCGTGGGTGATTTTATCGTGGGTGAGGTTATCGTGGGTGACTTTATCGTGGGTGATTTTATCGTGGGTGAGGTTATCGTGGGTGACTTTCTCGTGGGTGAGGTTATCGTGTGTGTTTTTATCGTGGGTGAGGTTATCATGGGTGACGTTATCGTGGCTGATTTTATCGTAGGTGATTTTATCGTGGCTGAGTTTATCGTTGGTGAGGTTATCGTGGGTGATTTTATCGTGGGTGAGGTTATCGTGGGTGATTTTGTCGTGGGTGAGGTAATCGTGGGTGACTTTATCGTGGGTGATTTTATCGTGGGTGAGGTTATCGTGGGTGACTTTATCGCGGGTGACTTTATGGTGGGGGAGTTTATCGTCGGTGACTTTATCGTGGATGAGGTTATCGTGGGTGAGATTATCGTGAGTGAGGTTATCGTGCGTGATTTTCTCTTGGGTGAAGTTATCGTGGGTAACTTTATCGTAGGTGACTTTATCGTGGGTGAAGTTATCGTGGGTGACTTTATCGTAGGTGACTTTATCGTGGGTGACTTTATCGTGGGTGAGGTTATTGTGGGTGATTTTATCGTGGGTGAGCTTATCGTGGGTGAGGTAATCGTGGGTGACTTTATCGTGGGTGACATTTTCGTGGGTGAGGTTATCGTGGGTGAGGTTATCGTGGGTGAGGTTATCGTGGATGAGGTTATCGTGGGTGATTTTATCGTGGGTGATTTTATCGTGGGTGAGGTTATCGTTGGTGAGGTTATCGTGGGTGAGGTTATCTTGGGTGAGCTTATCGTGGGTGATTTTATCCTGGGTGAGGTTATCCTGGGTGATTTTATCGTGGGTGAGGTAATCGTGGGTGACTATATCGTGGGTGAGGTTATCGTTGGTGATTTTATCGCGGGTGACTTTATCGTGGGGGAGTTTATCGTTGGTGACTTTATCGTGGGTGAGGTTATCGTGGGTGATTTTATCGTGGGTGAGGTTATCGTGGGTAACTTTATCGTGGGTGAGGTTATCGTGTGTGATTTTATCGTGGGTGAGGTTATCATGGGTGAGGTTATCGTGGGTGATTTTATCGTGGGTGAGGTAATCGTGGGTGAGGTTATCGTAGGTGATTTTATCGTGGCTGAGTTTATCGTTGGTGAGGTTATCGTGGGTGATTTTATCGTGGGTGAGGTTATCGTGGGTGATTTTATCGTGGGTGAGGTAATCGTGGGTGACTTTATCGCGGGTGACTTTATTGTGGGGGAGTTTATCGTCGGTGACTTTATCGTGGGTGAGGTTATCGTGGGTGAGATTATCGTGAGTGAGGTTATCGTGCGTGATTTTATTGTGGGTGAGGTAATCGTGGGTGAGGTTATCGTGGGTGAGGTTATCGTGGGTGAGTTTATCGTGGGTGAGGTTATCGTGGGTGAGGTTATCGTGGGTGAGGTTATCGTGGGTGAGTTTATCGTGGGTGAGGTTATCGTGGGTGAGGTTATCGTGGGTGATTTTAGGGTGGGTGATTTTATCGTGGGTGAGGTTCTCGTGGGTGACTTTATTGGGGGTGACTTTATCGTGGGTCACTTTATCGTGGGTCACTTTATCGTGTTTGACTTTATCATGGGTGAGGTTATCGTGGGTGAGGTTATCGTGGGTGACTTTATTGGGGGTGACTTTATCGTGGGTCACTTTATCGTGTTTGACTTTATCGTGGGTGAGGTTATCGTGGGTGACTTTATCGTGGGTGAGTTAATCGTGGGTGAGGTTATCGTGGGTGAGGTTATCGTGGGTGATTTTATCGTGGGTGATTTTATCGTGGGTGAGGTAATCGTGGGTGACTTTATCGTGGGTGAGTTTATCGTGGGTGAGTTTATCGTGGGTGAGGTTATCGTGGGTGAGGTTATCGTGGGTGATTTTATCGTTGGTGAGGTAATCGTGGGTGACATTATCATGGGTGAGGTTATCGTTTTTGTTTTTATCGTCGGTGAGGTCATCATGGGTGACGTTATCGTGGGTGAGGTTATCGTGAGTGATTTTATCGTTGGTGAGGTTATCGTGGGTGATTTTATCGTGGGTGATTTTGTCGTGGGTGAGGTAATCGTGGGTGAGGTTATCGTGGGTAACTTTATCGTGGGTGAGGTTATCGTGTGTGTTTTTATCGTGGGTGAGGTTATCATGGGTGACGTTATCGTGGGTGATTTTATCGGGGGTGAGGTAATCGTGGGTGAGGTTATCGTGGGTGAGGTTATCGTGGGTAAGTTTATCGTGGGTGAGGTTATCGTGGGTGACTTTATCGTGGGTGAGTTAATCGTGGGTGAGGTTATGGTGGGTGAGGTTATCGTGGGTGATTTTATCGTGGGTAATTTTATCGGGGGTGAGGTAATCGTGGGTGAGGTTATCGTGGGTGAGGTTATCGTGGGTGAGTTTATCGTGGGTGAGGTTATCGTGGATGAGGTTATCGTGGGTGATTTTAGGGTGGGTGATTTTATCGTGGGTGAGGTAATCGTGGGTGAGGTTATCGTGGGTGATTTTATTGTGGGTGAGTTTAACGTGGGTGAGGTTATCGTGGGTGAGTTTATCGTGGGTGAGGTTATCGTGGGTGATTTTATCGTGGGTGAGCTTATCGTGGGTGATTTTATCGTGGGTGAGGTAATCATGGGTGACTTTATCGTGGGTCACTTTTTAGGGTTTAGGGTTTAGGTTATCGTGGGTGAGTTTATCGTAGTTGAGGTTATCGTGTGTGATTTTATCGTGGGTGAGCTTATCGTGGGTGATTTTATCGTGGGTGAGGTAATCGTGGGTGACTTTATCGTGGGTGACTTTTTCGTGGGTGAGGTTATCGTGGGTGAGGTTATCGTGGATGAGGTTATCGTGGGTGAGGTTATCGTGGGTGATTTTATCGTGGGTGATTTTATCGTGGGTGAGGTTATCGTGGGTGACTTTATCGTGGGTGATTTTATCGTGGGTGAGGTTATCGTGGGTGACTTTCTCGTGGGTGAGGTTATCGTGTGTGTTTTTATCGTGGTTGAGGTTATCATGGGTGACGTTATCGTGGCTGATTTTATCGTAGGTGATTTTATCGTGGCTGAGTTTATCGTTGGTGAGGTTATCGTGGGTGATTTTATCGTGGGTGAGGTTATCGTGGGTGATTTTGTCGTGGGTGAGGTAATCGTGGGTGACTTTATCGTGGGTGATTTTATCGTGGGTGAGGTTATCGTGGGTGACTTTATCGCGGGTGACTTTATGGTGGGGGAGTTTATCGTCGGTGACTTTATCGTGGATGAGGTTATCGTGGGTGAGATTATCGTGAGTGAGGTTATCGTGCGTGATTTTCTCTTGGGTGAAGTTATCGTGGGTAACTTTATCGTAGGTGACTTTATCGTGGGTGAAGTTATCGTGGGTGACTTTATCGTAGGTGACTTTATCGTGGGTGACTTTATCGTGGGTGAGGTTATTGTGGGTGATTTTATCGTGGGTGAGCTTATCGTGGGTGAGGTAATCGTGGGTGACTTTATCGTGGGTGACATTTTCGTGGGTGAGGTTATCGTGGGTGAGGTTATCGTGGGTGAGGTTATCGTGGATGAGGTTATCGTGGGTGATTTTATCGTGGGTGATTTTATCGTGGGTGAGGTTATCGTGGGTGAGGTTATCGTGGGTGAGGTTATCGTGGATGAGGTTATCGTGGGTGACTTTATCGTGGGTGAGTTAATCGTGGGGGAGGTTATGGTGGGTGAGGTTATCGTGGGTGATTTTATCGTGGGTGATTTTATCGTGGGTGAGGTAATCGTGGGTGAGGTTATCGTGGGTGAGGTTATCATGGGTGAGTTTATCGTAGGTGAGGTAACCGTGGGTGAGGTTAACGTGGGTGATTTTATCGTGGGTGAGTTTATCGTTGGTGAGGTTATCGTGGGTGAGGTTATCTTGGGTGAGCTTATCGTGGGTGATTTTATCCTGGGTGAGGTTATCCTGGGTGAGGTTATCCTGGGTGATTTTATCGTGGGTGAGGTAATCGTGGGTGACTATATCGTGGGTGAGGTTATCGTTGGTGATTTTATCGCGGGTGACTTTATCGTGGGGGAGTTTATCGTTGGTGACTTTATCGTGGGTGAGGTTATCGTGGGTGATTTTATCGTGGGTGAGGTTATCGTGGGTAACTTTATCGTGGGTGAGGTTATCGTGTGTGATTTTATCGTGGGTGAGGTTATCATGGGTGACGTTATCGTGGGTGAGGTAATCGTGGGTGAGGTTATCGTAGGTGATTTTATCGTGGCTGAGTTTATCGTTGGTGAGGTTATCGTGAGTCATTTTATCGTGGGTGAGGTTATTGTGGGTGATTTTATCGTGGGTGAGGTAATCGTGGGTGACTTTATCGTGGGTGACTTTATCGCGGGTGACTTTATGGTGGGGGAGTTTATCGTCGGTGACTTTATCGTGGGTGAGGTTATCGTGGGTGAGATTATCGTGAGTGAGGTTATCGTGCGTGATTTTATTGTGGGTGAGGTAATCGTGGGTGAGGTTATCGTGGGTGAGTTTATTGTGGGTGAGGTAATCGTGGGTGAGGTTATCGTGGGTGAGCTTATCGTGGGTGAGGTTATCGTGGGTGATTTTTGGGTGGGTGATTATATCGTGGGTGAGGTTATCGTGGGTGACTTTATTGGGGGTGACTTTATCGTGGGTCACTTTATCGTGTTTGACTTTATCATGGGTGAGGTTATCGTGGGTGAGGTTATCGTGGGTGACTTTATCGTGGGTCACTTTATCGTGTATGACTTTATCGTGGGTGAGGTTATCGTGGGTGACTTTATCGTGGGTGAGTTAATCGTGGGTGAGGTTATGGTGGGTGAGGTTATCGTGGGTGATTTTATCGTGGGTGATTTTATCGGGGGTGAGGTAATCGTGGGTGAGGTTATCGTGGGTGATTTTATCGTGGGTGATTTTATCGTGGGTGATTTTATCGTGGGTGATTTTATCGTGGGTAAGGTAATCGTGGGTGACTTTATCGTGGGTGAGTTTTTCGTGGGTGAGGTTATCGTGGGTTAGGTTATCGTGGGTGAGGTTATCGTGGATGAGGTTATCGTTGGTGAGGTTATCGTGGGTGAGGTTATCGTGGGTGATTTTATCGTGGGTGAGTTTAACGTGGGTGAGGTTATCGTGGGTGAGGTTATCGTGGGTGAGGTTATCGTGGGTGATTTATCGTGGTTGAGCTTATCGTGGGTGATTTTATCGTGGGTGAGGTAATCATGGGTTACTTTATCGTGGGTGACTTTTTCGTGGGTGAGGTTATCGTGGGTGAGGTTATCGTGGGTGAGGTTATCGTGGATGAGATTATCGTGGGTGAGGTTATCGTGGGTGATTTTATGGTGGGTGATTTTATCGTGGGTGAGGTTATCGTGGGTGACTTTATCGTGGGTGAGTTAATCGTGGGTGAGGTTATCGTGGGTGACTTTATCGTGGGTGAGTTAATCGTGGGTGAGGTTATGGTGGGTGAGGTTATCGTGGGTGATTTTATCGTGGGTAATTTTATCGGGGTGAGGTAATCGTGGGTGAGGTTATCGTGGGTGAGGTTATCGTGGGTGAGTTTATCGTGGGTGAGGTTATCGTGGGTGAGGTTATCGTGGGTGATTTTAGGGTGGGTGATTTTACCGTGGGTGAGGTAATCGTGGGTGAGGTTATCGTGGGTGATTTTATCGTGGGTGAGTTTAACGTGGGTGAGGTTATCGTGGGTGAGGTTATCGTGGGTGAGGTTATCGTGGGTGATTTTATCGTGGGTGAGCTTATCGTGGGTGATTTTATCGTGGGTGAGGTAATCATGTGTTACTTTATCGTGGGTGACTTTTTCGTGGGTGAGGTTATCGTGGGTGAGGTTATCGTGGATGAGGTTATCATGGGTGAGGTTATCGTGGGTGAGGTTATCGTGGGTGACTTTATCGTGGGTGAGTTAATCGTGGGTGAGGTTATGGTGGGTTAGGTTATCGTGGGTGATTTTATCGTGGGTGATTTTATCGTGGGTGAGGTAATCGTGGGTGAGGTTATCGTGGGTGAGGTTATCGTGGGTGAGTTTATCGTGGGTGAGGTTATCGTGGGTGATTTTATCGTGGGTGAGTTTATCGTGGGTGAGGTTATCGTGGGTGAGTTTATCGTGGGTGAGTTTATTGTGGGTGAGGTTATCATGGGTGACGTTATCGTGGGTGAGGTTATCGTGTGTGATTTTATCGTGGGTGAGGTTATCCTGGGGGACGATATCGTGGGTGAGTTTATCGTGGGTGAGTTTATCGTGGGTGAGGTTATCGTGGGTGAGGTTATCGTGGGTGATTTTATCGTTGGTGAGGTAATCGTGGGTGACATTATCGTGGGTGAGGTTATCGTTTTTGTTTTTATCGTGGGTGAGGTCATCATGGGTGACGTTATCGTGGGTGAGGTTATCGTGAGTGATTTTATCGTTGGTGAGGTTATCGTGGGTGATTTTATCGTGGGTGATTTTGTCGTGGGTGAGGTAATCGTGGGTGAGGTTATCGTGGGTAACTTTATCGTGGGTGAGGTTATCGTGTGTGTTTTTATCGTGGGTGAGGTTATCATGGGTGACGTTATCGTGGGTGATTTTATCGTGGGTGAGGTAATCGTGGGTGAGGTTATCGTAGGTGATTTTATCGTGGCTGAGTTTATCGTTGGTGAGGTTATCGTGAGTCATTTTATCTTGGGTGAGGTTATTGTGGGTGATTTTATCGTGGGTGAGGTAATCGTGGGTGACTTTATCGTGGGTGACTTTATCGCGGGTGACTTTATTGTGGGGGAGTTTATCGTCGGTGACTTTATCGTGGGTGAGGTTATCGTGGGTGAGATTATCGTGAGTGAGGTTATCGTGCGTGATTTTATTGTGGGTGAGGTAATCGTGGGTGAGGTTATCGTGGGTGAGGTTATCGTGGGTGAGTTTATCGTGGGTGAGGTTATCGTGGGTGAGGTTATCGTGGGTGATTTTTGGGTGGGTGATTTTATCGTGGGTGAGGTTATCGTGGGTGACTTTATTGGGGGTGACTTTATCGTGGGTCACTTTATCGTGGGTCACTTTATCGTGTTTGACTTTATCATGGGTGAGGTTATCGTGGGTGAGGTTATCGTGGGTGACTTTATCGTGGGTCACTTTATCGTGTATGACTTTATCGTGGGTGAGGTTATCGTGGGTGACTTTATCGTGGGTGAGTTAATCGTGGGTGAGGTTATCGTGGGTGACTTTATCGTGGGTGAGTTAATCGTGGGTGAGGTTATGGTGGGTGAGGTTATCGTGGGTGATTTTATCGTGGGTAATTTTATCGGGGTGAGGTAATCGTGGGTGAGGTTATCGTGGGTGAGGTTATCGTGGGTGAGTTTATCGTGGGTGAGGTTATCGTGGGTGAGGTTATCGTGGGTGATTTTAGGGTGGGTGATTTTACCGTGGGTGAGGTAATCGTGGGTGAGGTTATCGTGGGTGATTTTATCGTGGGTGAGTTTAACGTGGGTGAGGTTATCGTGGGTGAGGTTATCGTGGGTGAGGTTATCGTGGGTGATTTTATCGTGGGTGAGCTTATCGTGGGTGATTTTATCGTGGGTGAGGTAATCCTGTGTTACTTTATCGTGGGTGACTTTTTCGTGGGTGAGGTTATCGTGGGTGAGGTTATCGTGGATGAGGTTATCATGGGTGAGGTTATCGTGGGTGAGGTTATCGTGGGTGACTTTATCGTGGGTGAGTTAATCGTGGGTGAGGTTATGGTGGGTTAGGTTATCGTGGGTGATTTTATCGTGGGTGATTTTATCGTGGGTGAGGTAATCGTGGGTGAGGTTATCGTGGGTGAGGTTATCGTGGGTGAGTTTATCGTGGGTGAGGTTATCGTGGGTGATTTTATCGTGGGTGAGTTTATCGTGGGTGAGGTTATCGTGGGTGAGTTTATCGTGGGTGAGTTTATTGTGGGTGAGGTTATCATGGGTGACGTTATCGTGGGTGAGGTTATCGTGTGTGATTTTATCGTGGGTGAGGTTATCCTGGGGGACGATATCGTGGGTGAGTTTATCGTGGGTGAGTTTATCGTGGGTGAGGTTATCGTGGGTGAGGTTATCGTGGGTGATTTTATCGTTGGTGAGGTAATCGTGGGTGACATTATCGTGGGTGAGGTTATCGTTTTTGTTTTTATCGTGGGTGAGGTCATCATGGGTGACGTTATCGTGGGTGAGGTTATCGTGAGTGATTTTATCGTTGGTGAGGTTATCGTGGGTGATTTTATCGTGGGTGATTTTGTCGTGGGTGAGGTAATCGTGGGTGAGGTTATCGTGGGTAACTTTATCGTGGGTGAGGTTATCGTGTGTGTTTTTATCGTGGGTGAGGTTATCATGGGTGACGTTATCGTGGGTGATTTTATCGTGGGTGAGGTAATCGTGGGTGAGGTTATCGTAGGTGATTTTATCGTGGCTGAGTTTATCGTTGGTGAGGTTATCGTGAGTCATTTTATCTTGGGTGAGGTTATTGTGGGTGATTTTATCGTGGGTGAGGTAATCGTGGGTGACTTTATCGTGGGTGACTTTATCGCGGGTGACTTTATTGTGGGGGAGTTTATCGTCGGTGACTTTATCGTGGGTGAGGTTATCGTGGGTGAGATTATCGTGAGTGAGGTTATCGTGCGTGATTTTATTGTGGGTGAGGTAATCGTGGGTGAGGTTATCGTGGGTGAGGTTATCGTGGGTGAGTTTATCGTGGGTGAGGTTATCGTGGGTGAGGTTATCGTGGATGATTTTTGGGTGGGTGATTTTATCGTGGGTGAGGTTATCGTGGGTGACTTTATTGGGGGTGACTTTATCGTGGGTCACTTTATCGTGGGTCACTTTATCGTGGGTCACTTTATCGTGTTTGACTTTATCATGGGTGAGGTTATCGTGGGTGAGGTTATCGTGGGTGACTTTATCGTGGGTCACTTTATCGTGTATGACTTTATCGTGGGTGAGGTTATCGTGGGTGACTTTATCGTGGGTGAGTTAATCGTGGGTGAGGTTATGGTGGGTGAGGTTATCGCGGGTGATTTTATCGTGGGTGATTTTATCGTGGGTAAGGTAATCGTGGGTGACTTTATCGTGGGTGAGTTTTTCGTGGGTGAGGTTATCGTGGGTGAGGTTATCGTGGATGAGGTTATCGTTGGTGAGGTTATCGTGGGTGATTTTATCGTGGGTGATTTTATCGTGGGTGAGGTTATCGTGGGTGACTTTATCGTGGGTGAGTTAATCGTGGGTGAGGTTATGGTGGGTGAGGTTATCGTGGGTGATTTTATCGTGGGTAATTTTATCGGGGTGAGGTAATCGTGGGTGAGGTTATCGTGGGTGAGGTTATCGTGGGTGAGTTTATCGTGGGTGAGGTTATCGTGGGTGAGGTTATCGTGGGTGATTTTAGGGTGGGTGATTTTATCGTGGGTGAGGTAATCGTGGGTGAGGTTATCGTGGGTGATTTTTTCGTGGGTGAGGTTATCGTGGTTGAGGTTATCGTGGGTGAGGTTATCGTGGATGAGGTTATCATGGGTGAGGTTATCGTGGGTGATTTTATCGTGGGTGATTTTATCGTGGGTGAGGTTATCGTGGGTGACTTTATCGTGGGTGAGTTAATCGTGGGTGAGGTTATGGTGGGTTAGGTTATCGTGGGTGATTTTATCGTGGGTGATTTTATCGTGGGTGAGGTAATCGTGGGTGAGGTTATCGTGGGTGAGGTTATCGTGGGTGAGTTTATCGTGGGTGAGGTTATCGTGGGTGATTTTATCGTGGGTGAGTTTATCGTGGGTGAGGTTATCGTGGGTGAGTTTATCGTGGGTGAGTTTATTGTGGGAGAGGTTATCATGGGTGACGTTATTGTGGGTGAGGTTATCGTGTGTGATTTTATCGTGGGTGAGGTAATCGTGGGTGAGGTTATCCTGGGGGACGATATCGTGGGTGAGTTTATCGTGGGTGAGTTTATCGTGGGTGAGGTTATCGTGGGTGAGTTTATCGTGGGTGAGTTTATTGTGGGTGAGGTTATCCTGGGTGACGTTATCGTGGGTGAGGTTATCGTGTGTGATTTTATCGTGGGTGAGGTAATCGTGGGTGAGGTTATCCTGGGGGACGATATCGTGGGTGAGTTTATCGTGGATGAGTTTATCGTGGGTGAGGTTATCGTGGGTGAGGTTATCGTGGGTGATTTTATCGTTGGTGAGGTAATCGTGGGTGACTTTATCGTGGGTGAGGTTATCGTTTTTGTTTTTATCGTGGGTGAGGTCATCATGGGTGACGTTATCGTGGGTGAGATTATCGTGGGTGATTTTATCGTTGGTGAGGTTATCGTGGGTGATTTTATCGTGGGTGAGGTTATCGTGGGTGATTTTGTCGTGGGTGAGGTAATCGTGGGTGACTTTATCGTGGGTGAGGTTATCGTGGGTGACTTTATCGCAGGTGACTTTATGGTGTGGGAGTTTATCGTGGGTGACTATATCGTGGATGAGGTTATCGTGGGTGAGATTATCGTGAGTGAGGTTATCGTGCGTAATTTTATCTTGGGTGAAGTTATCGTGGGTGACTTTATCGTAGGTGACTTTATCGTGGGTGAAGTTATCGTGGGTGACTTTATCGTAGGTGAGGTTATCGTGGGTGAGGTTATTGTGGGTGATTTTATCATGGGTGAGCTTATCGTGGGTGAGGTAATCGTGGGTGACTTTATCGTGGGTGACTTTTTCTTGGGTGAGGTTATCGTGGGTGAGGTTATCGTGGGTGAGGTTATCGTGGATGAGGTTATCGTGGGTGAGGTTATCGTGGGTGATTTTATCGTGGGTGATTTTATCGTGGGTGAGGTTATCGTGGGTGACTTTATCGTGGGTGACTTTTTCGTGGGTGAGGTTATCGTGGGTGAGGTTATCGTGGGTGAGGTTATCGTGGATGAGGTTATCGTGGGTGACTTTATCGTGGGTGAGTTAATCGTGGGGGAGGTTATGGTGGGTGAGGTTATCGTGGGTGATTTTATCGTGGGTGATTTTATCGTGGGTGAGGTAATCGTGGGTGAGGTTATCGTGGGTGAGGTTATCGTGGGTGAGTTTATCGTGGGTGAGGTAACCGTGGGTGAGGTTAACGTGGGTGATTTTATCGTGGGTGAGTTTATCGTTGTTGAGGTTATCGTGGGTGAGGTTATCTTGGGTGAGCTTATCGTGGGTAATTTTATCCTAGGTGAGGTTATCCTGGGTGAGGTTATCGTGGGTGATTTTATCGCGGGTGCCTTTATCGTGGGGGAGTTTATCGTTGGTGACTTTATCGTGGGTGAGGTTATCGTGGGTGATTTTATCGTGGGTGAGGTTATCGTGGGTAACTTTATCGTGGGTGAGGTTATCGTGTGTGATTTTATCGTGGGTGAGGTTATCGTGGGTGAGGTTATCGTGTGTGATTTTATCGTGGGTGAGGTTATCATGGGTGACGTTATCGTGGGTGATTTTATCGTGGGTGAGGTAATCGTGGGTGAGGTTATCGTAGGTGATTTTATCGTGGCTGAGTTTATCGTTGGTGAGGTTATCGTGGGTGATTTTATCGTGGGTGAGGTTATCGTGGGTGATTTTATCGTGGGTGAGGTAATCGTGGGTGACTTTATCGTGGGTGACTTTATCGCGGGTGACATTATTGTGGGTGAGTTTATCGTCGGTAACTTTATCGTGGGTGAGGTTATCGTGGGTGAGATTATCGTGAGTGAGGTTATCGTGCGTGATTTTATTGTGGGTGAAGTTATCGTGGGTGACTTTATTGTAGGTGACTTTATCGTGGGTGAAGTTATCGTGGGTGACTTTGTCGTAGGTGACTTTATCGTGGGTGACTTTATATTGGGTGACTTTATCGTGGGTGAGGTTATCGTGGGTGAGGTTATGGTGGGTGATTTTATCGTGGGTGAGCTTATCGTGGGTGATTTTATCGTGGGTGAGGTAATCGTGGGTGACTTTATCGTGGGTGACTTTTTCGTGGGTGAGGTTATCGTGGGTGAGGTTATCGTGGGTGAGGTTATCGTGGATGAGGTTATCGTGGGTGAGGTTATCCTGGGTGATTTTATCGTGGGTGAGGTTATCGTGGGTGACTTTATCGTGGGTGACTTTTTCGTGGGTGAGGTTATCGTGGGTGAGGTTATCGTGGGTAATTTTATCGTGGGTGAGGTTATCGTGGGTGACTTTATCGTGGGTGAGTTAATCGTGGGTGAGGTTATGGTGGGTGAGGTTATGGTGGGTGAGGTTATCGTGGGTGATTTTATCGTGGGTGAGTTTATCGTTGTTGAGGTTATCGTGGGTGAGGTTATCTTGGGTGAGCTTATCGTGGGTAATTTTATCCTAGGTGAGGTTATCCTGGGTGAGGTTATCGTGGGTGATTTTATCGTGGGTGAGGTAATCGTGGGTGACTTTATCGTGGGTGAGGTTATCGTTGGTGATTTTATCGCGGGTGCCTTTATCGTGGGGGAGTTTATCGTTGGTGACTTTATCGTGGGTGAGGTTATCGTGGGTGATTTTATCGTGGGTGAGGTTGTCGTGGGTAACTTTATCGTGGGTGAGGTTATCGTGTGTGATTTTATCGTGGGTGAGGTTATCGTGGGTGAGGTTATCGTGTGTGATTTTATCGTGGGTGAGGTTATCATGGGTGACGTTATCGTGGGTGATTTTATCGTGGGTGAGGTAATCGTGGGTGAGGTTATCGTAGGTGATTTTATCGTGGCTGAGTTTATCGTTGGTGAGGTTATCGTGGGTGATTTTATCGTGGGTGAGGTTATCGTGGGTGATTTTATCGTGGGTGAGGTAATCGTGGGTGACTTTATCGTGGGTGACTTTATCGCGGGTGACATTATTGTGGGGGAGTTTATCGTCGGTGACTTTATCGTGGGTGAGGTTATCGTGGGTGAGATTATCGTGAGTGAGGTTATCGTGCGTGATTTTATTGTGGGTGAAGTTATCGTGGGTGACTTTATCGTAGGTGACTTTATCGTGGGTGAAGTTATCGTGGGTGACTTTATCGTGGGTGACTTTATATTGGGTGACTTTATCGTGGGTGAGGTTATCGTGGGTGAGGTTATCGTGGGTGATTTTATCGTGGGTGAGCTTATCGTGGGTGAGCTTATCGTGGGTGATTTTATCGTGGGTGAGGTAATCGTGGGTGACTTTATCGTGGGTGACTTTTTCGTGGGTGAGGTTATCGTGGGTGAGGTTATCGTGGGTGAGGTTATCGTGGATGAGGTTATCGTGGGTGAGGTTATCCTGGGTGATTTTATCGTGGGTGAGGTTATCGTGGGTGACTTTATCGTGGGTGACTTTTTCGTGGGTGAGGTTATCGTGGGTGAGGTTATCGTGGGTGAGGTTATCGTGGATGAGGTTATCGTGGGTGAGGTTATCGTGGGTGAGGTTATCGTGGATGAGGTTATCGTGGGTGAGGTTATCGTGGGTGATTTTATCGTGGGTGATTTTATCGTGGGTGAGGTTATCGTCGGTGACTTTATCTTGGGTGAGTTAATCGTGGGTGACTTTATCGTGGGTTAGTTAATCGTGGGGGAGGTTATGGTGGGTGAGGTTATCGTGGGTGATTTTATCGTGGGTGATTTTATCGTGGGTGATGTAATCGTGGGTGAGGTTATCGTGGGTGAGTTTATCGTGGGTGAGGTAACCGTGGGTGAGGTTAACGTGGGTGATTTTATCGTGGGTGAGTTTATCGTTGTTGAGGTTATCGTGGGGTGAGGTTATCTTGGGTGAGCTTATCGTGGGTGATTTTATCCTGGGTGAGGTTATCCTGGGTGAGGTTATCGGGGGTGATTTTATCGTGGGTGAGGTAATCGTGGGTGACTTTATCGTGGGTGAAGTTATCGTTGGTGATTTTATCGCGGGTGACTTTATCGTGGGGGAGTTTATCGTTGGTGACTTTATCGTGGGTGAGGTTATCGTGGGTGATTTTATCGTGGGAGAGGTTATCGTGGGTAACTTTATCGTGGGTGAGGTTATCGTGTGTGATTTTATCGTGGGTGAGGTTATCGTGTGTGATTTTATCGTGGGTGAGGTTATCATGGGTGACGTTATCGTGGGTAATTTTATCGTGGGTGAGGTAATAGTGGGTGAGGTTATCGTAGGTGATTTTATCGTGGCTGAGTTTATCGTTGGTGAGGTTATCGTGGGTGATTTTATCGTGGGTGAGGTTATCGTGGGTGATTTTATCGTGGGTGAGGTAATCGTGGGTGACTTTATCGTGGGTGACTTTATCGCGGGTGACATTATTGTGGGGGAGTTTATCGTCGGTGACTTGATCGTGGGTGAGGTTATCGTGGGTGAGATTATCGTGAGTGAGGTTATCGTGCGTGATTTTATTGTGGGTGATGTTATCGTGGGTGACTTTATCGTAGGTGACTTTATCGTGGGTGAAGTTATCGTGGGTGACTTTATCGTAGGTGAGGTAATCGTGGGTGAGGTTATCCTGGGTGACGATATCGTGGGTGAGTTTATCGTGGGTGAGTTTATCGTGGGTGAGGTTATCGTGGGTGAGGTTATCGTGGGTGATTTTATCGTGGGTGAGGTAATCGTGGGTGACTTTATCGTGGGTGAGGTTATCGTTGGTGATTTTATCGCGGGTGACTTTATCGTGGGGGAGTTTATCGTTGGTGACTTTATCGTGGGTGAGGTTATCGTGGGTGATTTTATCGTGGGTGAGGTTATCGTCGGTGACTTTATCGTGGGTGAGGTTATCGTTTGTGTTTTTATCGTGGGTGAGGTTATCATGGGTGACGTTATCGTGGGTAATTTTATCGTGGGTGAGGTAATAGTGGGTGAGGTTATCGTAGGTGATTTTATCGTGGCTGAGTTTATCGTTGGTGAGGTTATCGTGGGTGATTTTATCGTGGGTGAGGTTATCGTGGGTGATTTTATCGTGGGTGAGGTAATCGTGGGTGACTTTATCGTGGGTGAGGTTATCGTGGGTGACTTTATCGCGGGTGACTTTATTGTGGGGGATTTTATGGTGGGTGAGGTTATCGTGGGTGATTTTATCGTGGGTGAGTTTATCGTTGTTGAGGTTATCGTGGGTGAGGTTATCTTAGGTGAGCTTATCGTGGGTAATTTTATCCTAGGTGAGGTTATCCTGGGTGAGGTTATCGTGGGTGATTTTATCGTGGGTGAGGTAATCGTGGGTGACTTTATCGTGGGTGAGGTTATCGTTGGTGATTTTATCGCGGGTGCCTTTATCGTGGGGGAGTTTATCGTTGGTGACTTTATCGTGGGTGAGGTTATCGTGGGTGATTTTATCGTGGGTGAGGTTGTCGTGGGTAACTTTATCGTGGGTGAGGTTATCGTGTGTGATTTTATCGTGGGTGAGGTTATCGTGGGTGAGGTTATCGTGTGTGATTTTATCGTGGGTGAGGTTATCATGGGTGACGTTATCGTGGGTGATTTTATCGTGGGTGAGGTAATCGTGGGTGAGGTTATCGTAGGTGATTTTATCGTGGCTGAGTTTATCGTTGGTGAGGTTATCGTGGGTGATTTTATCGTGGGTGAGGTTATCGTGGGTGATTTTACCGTGGGTGAGGTAATCGTGGGTGACTTTATCGTGGGTGACTTTATCGCGGGTGACATTATTGTGGGGGAGTTTATCGTCGGTCACTTTATCGTGGGTGAGGTTATCGTGGGTGAGATTATCGTGAGTGAGGTTATCGTGCGTGATTTTATTGTGGGTGAAGTTATCGTGGGTGACTTTATCGTAGGTGACTTTATCGTGGGTGAAGTTATCGTGGGTGACTTTATCGTAGGTGACTTTATCGTGGGTGACTTTATATTGGGTGACTTTATCGTGGGTGAGGTTATCGTGGGTGAGGTTATGGTGGGTGATTTTATCGTGGGTGAGCTTATCGTGGGTGATTTTATCGTGGGTGATTTTATCGTGGGTGAGGTAATCGTGGGTGACATTATCGTGGGTGACTTTTTCGTGGGTGAGGTTATCGTGGGTGAGGTTATCGTGGGTGAGGTAATCGTGGGTGACTTTATCGTGGGTGACTTTTTCGTGGGTGAGGTTATCGTGGGTGAGGTTATCGTGGGTGAGGTTATCGTGGATGAGGTTATCGTGGGTGAGGTTATCGTGGGTGATTTTATCGTGGGTGAGGTTATCGTGGGTAACTTTATCGTGGGTGAGTTAATCGTGGGTGAGGTTATGGTGGGTGAGGTTATCGTGGGTGATTTTATCGTGGGTAATTTTATCGGGGGTGAGGTAATCGTGGGTGAGGTTATCGTGGGTGAGGTTATCGTGGGTGATTTTATCGTGGGTGAGGTAATCGTGGGTGAGGTTATCGTGGGTGATTTTATCGTGGGTGAGGTAATCGTGGGTGAGGTTATCGTGGGTGATTTTATCGTGGGTGAGTTTATCGTGGGTGAGGTTATCGTGGGTGAGTTTATCGTGGGTGAGTTTATTGTGGGTGAGGTTATCGTGGATGACGTTATCGTGGGTGAGTTTATCGTGTGTGATTTTATCGTGGGTGAGGTAATCGTGGGTGAGGTTATCCTGAGTGACGATATCGTGGGTGAGCTTATCGTGGGTGAGTTTATCGTGGGTGAGGTTATCGTTGGTGAGGTTATCGTGGGTGACTTTATCGTGGGTGAGTTAATCGTGGGTGAGGTTATGGTGGGTGAGGTTATCGTGGGTGATTTTATCGTGGGTGATTTTATCGTGGGTGAGGTAATCGTGGGTGAGGTTATCGTGGGTGAGGTTATCGTGGGTGAGTTTATCGTGGGTGAGGTTATCGTGGGTGATTTTATCGTGGGTGAGTTTATCGTGGGTGAGGTTATCGTGGGTGAGTTTATCGTGGGTAAGTTTATTATGGGTGAGGTTATCGTGGGTGACGTTATCGTGGGTGAGGTTATCGTGTGTGATTTTATCGTGGGTGAGGTAATCGTGGGTGAGGTTATCCTGGGTGACGATATCGTGGGTGAGTTTATCGTGGGTGAGTTTATCGTGGGTGAGGTTATCGTGGGTGAGGTTATCGTGGGTGATTTAATCGTGGGTGAGGTAATCGTGGGTGACTTTATCGTGGGTGAGGTTATCGTTGGTGATTTTATCGCGGGTGACTTTATCGTGGGGGAGTTTATCGTTGGTGACTTTATCGTGGGTGAGGTTATCGTGGGTGATTTTATCGTGGGTGAGGTTATCGTCGGTGACTTTAACGTGGGTGAGGTTATCGTTTGTGTTTTTATCGTGGGTGAGGTTATCATGGGTGACGTTATCGTGGGTGATTTTATCGTGGGTGAGGTTATCGTAGGTGATTTTATCGTGGCTGAGTTTATCGTTGGTGAGGTTATCGTGGGTGATTTTATCGTGGGAGAGGTTATCGTGGGTGATTTTATCGTGGGTGAGGTAATCGTGGGTGACTTTATCGTGGGTGACTTTATCGCGGGTGACTTTATGGTGGGGGAGTTTATCATCGGTGACTTTATCGTGGATGAGGTTATCGTGGGTGAGATTATCGTGAGTGAGGTTATCGTGCGTGATTTTATTTTGGGTGAAGTTATCGTGGCTGACTTTATCGTAGGTGACTTTATCGTGGGTGAAGTTATCGTCGGTGACTTTATCGTAGGTGACTTTATCGTGGGTGACTTTATCGTGGGTGAGGTTATCGTGGGTGAGGTTATTGTGGGTGATTTTATCGTGGGTGAGCTTATCGTGGGTGATTTTATCGTTGGTGAGGTAATCGTGGGTGACTTTATCGTGGGTGAGGTTATCGTGGGTGAGGTTATCGTGGATGAGGTTATCGTGGGTGATTTTATCGTGGGTGAGGTTATCGTGGGTGACTTTATCGTGGGTGACTTTTTCGTGGGTGAGGTTATCGTGGGTGAGGTTATCGTGGGTGAGGTTATCGTGGATGAGGTTATCGTGGGTGACTTTATCGTGGGTGAGTTTATCGTTGGTGAGGTTATCGTGGGTGATTTTATCGTGGGTGATTTTATCGTGGGTGAGGTAATCGTGGGTGAGGTTATCGTGGGTGAGGTTATCGTGGGTGAGTTTATCGTGGGTGAGGTTATCGTGGGTGACTTTATCGTAGGTGACTTTATCGTGGGTGACTTTATCGTGGGTGAGGTTATCGTGGGTGAGGTTATTGTGGGTGATTTTATCGTGGGTGACTTTATCGTGGGTGACTTTATCGTTGGTAAGGTTATCGTGGGTGATTTTATCGTGGGTGATTTTATCGTGGGTGAGGTAATCGTGGGTGAGGTTATCGTGGGTGAGGTTATCGTGGGTGAGTTTATCGTGGGTGAGGTTATCGTGGGTGATTTTATCGTGGGTGAGGTAATCGTGGGTGAGGTTATCGTGGGTGATTTTATCGTCGGTGAGTTTATTGTGGGTGAGGTTATCGTGGGTGAGTTTATCGTGTGTGATTTTATCGTGGGTGAGGTAATCGTGGGTGAGGTTATCTTGGGTGACGATATCGTGGGTGAGTTTATCGTGGGTGAGTTTATCGTGGGTGAGGCTATCGTGGGTGAGGTTATCGTGGGTGACTTTATTTGGGGTGACTTTATCGTGGGTCACTTTATCGTGTTTGACTTTATCGTGGGTGAGGTTATCGTGGGTGAGGTTATCGTGGGTGATTTTATCGTGGGTGAGGTAATCGTGGGTGACTTTATCGTGGGTGACTTTATCGTTGGTGACTTTATCGCGAGTGACTTTATCGTGGGTGACTTTATCGTGGGTGACTTTATCGAGGGTGAGGTTATCGTGGTCGACTTTATCGTGGGTGATTTTATCGTGGGTGAGCTTATCGTGGGTGAGGTAATCGTGGGTGACTTTATCGTGGGTGACTTTATCGTGGATGAGGTTATCGTGGGTGAGATTATCGTGAGTGAGGTTATCGTGCGTGATTTTAATTTGGGTGAAGTTATCGTGGGTGACTTTATCGTAGGTGACTTTATCGTGGGTGAAGTTATCGTGGGTGACTTTATCGTAGGTGACTTTATCGTGGGTGAGGTAATCGTGGGTGAGGTTATCGTGGGTGATTTTATCGTCGGTGAGTTTAACGTGGGTGAGGTTATCGTGGGTGACTTTATCGTGGGTGAGTTTATTGTGGGTGAGGTTATCGTGGGTGACGTTATCGTGGGTGAGTTTATCGTGTGTGATTTTATCGTGGGTGAGGTAATCGTGGGTGAGGTTATCTTGGGTGACGATATCGTGGGTGAGTTTATCGTGGGTGAGTTTATCGTGGGTGAGGTTATCGTGGGTGAGGTTATCGTGGGTGACTTTATTTGGGGTGACTTTATCGTGGGTCACTTTATCGTGTTTGACTTTATCGTGGGTGAGGTTATCGTGGGTGAGGTTATCGTGGGTGATTTTATCGTGGGTGAGGTAATCGTGGGTGACTTTATCGTGGGTGACTTTATCGTGGGTGACTTTATCGAGGGTGAGGTTATCGTGGTCGACTTTATCGTGGGTGATTTTATCGTTGGTGACTTTATCGAGGGTGAGGTTATCGTGGTCGACTTTATCGTGGGTGACTTTATCGTGGGTGACTTTATCGCGAGTGACTTTATCGTGGGTGACTTTATCGTGGGTGACTTTATCGAGGGTGAGGTTACCGTGGTCGACTTTATCGTGGGTGATTTTATCGTGGGTGAGCTTATCGTGGGTGAGGTAATCGTGGGTGACTTTATCGTGGGTGACTTTATCGTGGATGAGGTTATCGTGGGTGAGATTATCGTGAGTGAGGTTATCGTGCGTGATTTTATTTTGGGTGAAGTTATCGTGGGTGACTTTATCGTAGGTGACTTTATCGTGGGTGAAGTTATCGTGGGTGACTTTATCGTAGGTGACTTTATCGTGGGTGACTTTATCGTGGGTGAGGTTATCGTGGGTGAGGTTATTGTGGGTGATTTTATCGTGGGTGAGCTTATCGTGGGTGATTTTATCGTTGGTGAGGTAATCGTGGGTGACTTTATCGTGGGTGAGGTTATCGTGGGTGAGGTTATCGTGGATGAGGTTATCGTGGGTGATTTTATCGTGGGTGAGGTTATCGTGGGTGACTTTATCGTGGGTGACTTTTTCGTGGGTGAGGTTATCGTGGGTGAGGTTATCGTGGGTGAGGTTATCGTGGATGAGGTTATCGTGGGTGACTTTATCGTGGGTGAGTTTATCGTTGGTGAGGTTATCGTGGGTGATTTTATCGTGGGTGATTTTATCGTGGGTGAGGTAATCGTGGGTGAGGTTATCGTGGGTGAGGTGATCGTGGGTGAGTTTATCGTGGGTGAGGTTAGCGTGGGTGATTTTATCGTGGGTGAGGTAATCGTGGGTGAGGTTATCGTGGGTGAGGTTATCGTGGGTGAGTTTATCGTGGGTGAGGTTATCGTGGGTGATTTTATCGTGGGTGAGGTAATCGTGGGTGAGGTTATCGTGGGTGATTTTATCGTCGGTGAGTTTATCGTGGGTGAGGTTATCGTGGGTGAGGTTATCGTGGGTGACTTTATTTGGGGTGACTTTATCGTGGGTCACTTTATCGTGTTTGACTTTATCGTGGGTGAGGTTATCGTGGGTGATTTTATCGTGGGTGAGGTAATCGTGGGTGACTTTATCGTGGGTGACTTTATCGTGGATGAGGTTATCGTGGGTGAGATTATCGTGAGTGAGGTTATCGTGCGTGATTTTATTTTGGGTGAAGTTATCGTGGGTGAGGTTATCGTGGGTGATTTTATCGTGGGTGAGGTAATCGTGGGTGACTTTATCGTGGGTGACTTTATCGTTGGTGACTTTATCGCGGGTGACTTTATCGTGGGTGACTTTATCGTGGGTGACTTTATCGAGGGTGAGGTTATCGTGGTCGACTTTATCGTGGGTGATTTTATAGTGGGTGAGCTTATCGTGGGTGAGGTAATCGTGGGTGACTTTATCGTGGGTGACTTTATCGTGGATGAGGTTATCGTGGGTGAGATTATCGTGAGTGAGGTTATCGTGCGTGATTTTATTTTGGGTGAAGTTATCGTGGGTGACTTTATCGTAGGTGACTTTATCGTGGGTGAAGTTATCGTGGGTGACTTTATCGTAGGTGACTTTATCGTGGGTGACTTTATCGTGGGTGAGGTTATCGTGGGTGAGGTTATTGTGGGTGATTTTATCGTGGGTGAGCTTATCGTGGGTGATTTTATCGTTGGTGAGGTAATCGTGGGTGACTTTATCGTGGGTGAGGTTATCGTGGGTGAGGTTATCGTGGATGAGGTTATCGTGGGTGATTTTATCGTGGGTGAGGTTATCGTGGGTGACTTTATCGTGGGTGACTTTTTCGTGGGTGAGGTTATCGTGGGTGAGGTTATCGTGGGTGAGGTTATCGTGGATGAGGTTATCGTGGGTGACTTTATCGTGGGTGAGTTTATCGTTGGTGAGGTTATCGTGGGTGTTTTATCGTGGGTGATTTTATCGTGGGTGAGGTTATTGTGGGTGAGGTTATCGTGGGTGACGTTATCGTGGGTGAGTTTATCGTGTGTGATTTTATCGTGGGTGAGGTAATCGTGGGTGAGGTTATCTTGGGTGACGATATCGTGGGTGAGTTTATCGTGGGTGAGTTTATCGTGGGTGAGGCTATCGTGGGTGAGGTTATCGTGGGTGACTTTATTTGGGGTGACTTTATCGTGGGTCACTTTATCGTGTTTGACTTTATCGTGGGTGAGGTTATCGTGGGTGAGGTTATCGTGGGTGATTTTATCGTGGGTGAGGTAATCGTGGGTGACTTTATCGTGGGTGACTTTATCGTTGGTGACTTTATCGCGAGTGACTTTATCGTGGGTGACTTTATCGTGGGTGACTTTATCGAGGGTGAGGTTATCGTGGTCGACTTTATCGTGGGTGATTTTATCGTGGGTGAGCTTATCGTGGGTGAGGTAATCGTGGGTGACTTTATCGTGGGTGACTTTATCGTGGATGAGGTTATCGTGGGTGAGATTATCGTGAGTGAGGTTATCGTGCGTGATTTTATTTTGGGTGAAGTTATCGTGGGTGACTTTATCGTAGGTGACTTTATCGTGGGTGAAGTTATCGTGGGTGACTTTATCGTAGGTGACTTTATCGTGGGTGACTTTATCGTGGGTGAGGTTATCGTGGGTGAGGTTATTGTGGGTGATTTTATCGTGGGTGAGCTTATCGTGGGTGATTTTATCGTTGGTGAGGTAATCGTGGGTGACTTTATCGTGGGTGAGGTTATCGTGGGTGAGGTTATCGTGGATGAGGTTATCGTGGGTGATTTTATCGTGGGTGAGGTTATCGTGGGTGACTTTATCGTGGGTGACTTTTTCGTGGGTGAGGTTATCGTGGGTGAGGTTATCGTGGGTGAGGTTATCGTGGATGAGGTTATCGTGGGTGACTTTATCGTGGGTGAGTTTATCGTTGGTGAGGTTATCGTGGGTGATTTTATCGTGGGTGATTTTATCGTGGGTGAGGTAATCGTGGGTGAGGTTATCGTGGGTGAGGTGATCGTGGGTGAGTTTATCGTGGGTGAGGTTAGCGTGGGTGATTTTATCGTGGGTGAGGTAATCGTGGGTGAGGTTATCGTGGGTGAGGTTATCGTGGGTGAGTTTATCGTGGGTGAGGTTATCGTGGGTGATTTTATCGTGGGTGAGGTAATCGTGGGTGAGGTTATCGTGGGTGATTTTATCGTCGGTGAGTTTATCGTGGGTGAGGTTATCGTGGGTGACTTTATCGTGGGTGAGGTTATTGTGGGTGAGGTTATCGTGGGTGACGTTATCGTGGGTGAGTTTATCGTGTGTGATTTTATCGTGGGTGAGGTAATCGTGGGTGAGGTTATCTTGGGTGACGATATCGTGGGTGAGTTTATCGTGGGTGAGGTTATCGTGGGTGACTTTATTGGGGGTGACTTTATCGTGGGTCACTTTATCGTGTTTGACTTTATCGTGGGTGAGGTTATCGTGGGTGATTTTATCGTGGGTGAGGTAATCGTGGGTGACTTTATCGTGGGTGACTTTATCGTTGGTGACTTTATCGCGGGTGACTTTATCGTGGGTGACTTTATCGTGGGTGACTTTATCGAGGGTGAGGTTATCGTGGTCGACTTTATCGTGGGTGATTTTATCGTGGGTGAGCTTATCGTGGGTGAGGTAATCGTGGGTGACTTTATCGTGGGTGACTTTATCGTGGATGAGGTTATCGTGGGTGAGATTATCGTGAGTGAGGTTATCGTGCGTGATTTTATTTTGGGTGAAGTTATCGTGGGTGACTTTATCGTAGGTGACTTTATCGTGGGTGAAGTTATCGTGGGTGACTTTATCGTAGGTGACTTTATCGTGGGTGACTTTATCGTGGGTGAGGTTATCGTGGGTGAGGTTATTGTGGGTGATTTTATCGTGGGTGAGCTTATCGTGGGTGATTTTATCGTTGGTGAGGTAATCGTGGGTGACTTTATCGTGGGTGAGGTTATCGTGGGTGAGGTTATCGTGGATGAGGTTATCGTGGGTGATTTTATCGTGGGTGACGTTATCGTGGGTGACTTTATCGTGGGTGACTTTTTCGTGGGTGAGGTTATCGTGGGTGAGGTTATCGTGGGTGAGGTTATCGTGGATGAGGTTATCGTGGGTGACTTTATCGTGGGTGAGTTTATCGTTGGTGAGGTTATCGTGGGTGATTTTATCGTGGGTGATTTTATCGTGGGTGAGGTAATCGTGGGTGAGGTTATCGTGGGTGAGGTGATCGTGGGTGAGTTTATCGTGGGTGAGGTTAGCGTGGGTGATTTTATCGTGGGTGAGGTAATCGTGGGTGAGGTTATCGTGGGTGAGGTTATCGTGGGTGAGTTTATCGTGGGTGAGGTTATCGTGGGTGATTTTATCGTGGGTGAGGTAATCGTGGGTGAGGTTATCGTGGGTGATTTTATCGTCGGTGAGTTTATCGTGGGTGAGGTTATCGTGGGTGAGGTTATCGTGGGTGACTTTATTTGGGGTGACTTTATCGTGGGTCACTTTATCGTGTTTGACTTTATCGTGGGTGAGGTTATCGTGGGTGATTTTATCGTGGGTGAGGTAATCGTGGGTGACTTTATCGTGGGTGACTTTATCGTTGGTGACTTTATCGCGGGTGACTTTATCGTGGGTGACTTTATCGTGGGTGACTTTATCGAGGGTGAGGTTATCGTGGTCGACTTTATCGTGGGTGATTTTATAGTGGGTGAGCTTATCGTGGGTGAGGTAATCGTGGGTGACTTTATCGTGGGTGACTTTATCGTGGATGAGGTTATCGTGGGTGAGATTATCGTGAGTGAGGTTATCGTGCGTGATTTTATTTTGGGTGAAGTTATCGTGGGTGACTTTATCGTAGGTGACTTTATCGTGGGTGAAGTTATCGTGGGTGACTTTATCGTAGGTGACTTTATCGTGGGTGACTTTATCGTGGGTGAGGTTATCGTGGGTGAGGTTATTGTGGGTGATTTTATCGTGGGTGAGCTTATCGTGGGTGATTTTATCGTTGGTGAGGTAATCGTGGGTGACTTTATCGTGGGTGAGGTTATCGTGGGTGAGGTTATCGTGGATGAGGTTATCGTGGGTGATTTTATCGTGGGTGAGGTTATCGTGGGTGACTTTATCGTGGGTGACTTTTTCGTGGGTGAGGTTATCGTGGGTGAGGTTATCGTGGGTGAGGTTATCGTGGATGAGGTTATCGTGGGTGACTTTATCGTGGGTGAGTTTATCGTTGGTGAGGTTATCGTGGGTGATTTTATCGTGGGTGATTTTATCGTGGGTGAGGTAATCGTGGGTGAGGTTATCGTGGGTGAGGTTATCGTGGGTGAGTTTATCGTGGGTGAGGTTATCGTGGGTGATTTTATCGTGGGTGAGGTAATCGTGGGTGAGGTTATCGTGGGTGATTTTATCGTCGGTGACTTTATCGTGGGTGAGGTTATCGTGGGTGACTTTATCGTGGGTGAGTTTATTGTGGGTGAGGTTATCGTGGGTGACGTTATCGTGGGTGAGTTTATCGTGTGTGATTTTATCGTGGGTGAGGTTATTGTGGGTGAGGTTATCGTGGATGAGGTTATCGTGGGTGATTTTATCGTGGGTGAGGTTATCGTGGGTGACTTTATTGTGGGTGACTTTTTCGTGGGTGAGGTTATCGTGGGTGAGGTTATCGTGGGTGAGGTTATCGTGGATGAGGTTATCGTGGGTGACTTTATCGTGGGTGAGTTTATCGTTGGTGAGGTTATCGTGGGTGATTTTATCGTGGGTGATTTTATCGTGGGTGAGGTAATCGTGGGTGAGGTTATCGTGGGTGAGGTTATCGTGGGTGAGTTTATCGTGGGTGAGGTTATCGTGGGTGATTTTATCGTGGGTGAGGTAATCGTGGGTGAGGTTATCGTGGGTGATTTTATCGTCGGTGAGTTTATCGTGGGTGAGGTTATCGTGGGTGACTTTATCGTGGGTGAGTTTATTGTGGGTGAGGTTATCGTGGGTGACGTTATCGTGGGTGAGTTTATCGTGTGTGATTTTATCGTGGGTGAGGTAATCGTGGGTGAGGTTATCTTGGGTGACGATATCGTGGGTGAGTTTATCGTGGGTGAGTTTATCGTGGGTGAGGCTATCGTGGGTGAGGTTATCGTGGGTGACTTTATTTGGGGTGACCTTATCGTGGGTCACTTTATCGTGTTTGACTTTATCGTGGGTGAGGTTATCGTGGGTGAGGTTATCGTGGGTGATTTTATCGTGGGTGAGGTAATCGTGGGTGACTTTATCGTGGGTGACTTTATCGTTGGTGACTTTATCGCGGGTGACTTTATCGTGGGTGACTTTATCGTGGGTGACTTTATCGAGGGTGAGGTTATCGTGGTCGACTTTATCGTGGGTGATTTTATCGTGGGTGAGCTTATCGTGAGTGAGGTAATCATGGGTGACTTTTTCGTGGGTGAGGTAACCGTGGGTGAGGTTAACGTGGGTGATTTTATCGTGGGTGAGTTTATCGTTGGTGAGGTTATCGTGGGGGAGGTTATCTTGGGTGAGCTTATCGTGGGTGATTTTATCCTGGGTGAGGTTATCGTGGGTGATTTTATCGTGGGTGAGGTAATCGTGGGTGACTTTATCGTGGGTGAGGTTATCGTTGGTGATTTTATCGCGGGTGACTTTATCGTGGGGGAGTTTATCGTTGGTGACTTTATCGTGGGTGAGGTTATCGTGGGTGATTTTATCGTGGGTGAGGTTATCGTGGGTAACTTTATCGTGGGTGAGGTTATCGTGTGTGTTTTTATCGTGGGTGAGGTTATCATGGGTGACGTTATCGTGGGTGATTTTATCGTGGGTGAGGTAATCGTGGGTGAGGTTATCGTAGGTGATTTTATCGTGGCTGAGTTTATCGTTGGTGAGGTTATCGTGGGTGATTTTATCGTGGGTGAGGTTATGGTGGGTGATTTTATCGTGGGTGAGGTAATCGTGGGTGACTTTATCGTGGGTGAGGTTATCGTGGGTGACTTTATCGCGGGTGACTTTATTGTGGGGGAGTTTATCGTCAGTGACTTTATCGTGGGTGAGGTTATCGTGGGTGAGATTATCGTGAGTGAGGTTATCGTGCGTGATTTTATTGTGGGTGAAGTTATCGTGGGTGACTTTATCGTAGGTGACTTTATCGTGGGTGAAGTTATCGTGGGTGACTTTATCGTAGGTGACTTTATCGTGGGTGACTTTATATTGGGTGACTTTATCGTGGGTGAGGTTATGGTGGGTGAGGTTATGGTGGGTGATTTTATCATTGGTGAGCTTATCACGGGTGATTTTATCGTGGGTGAGGTAATCGTGGGTGACTTTATCGTGGGTGACTTTTTCGTGGGTGAGGTTATCGTGGGTGAGGTTATCGTGGGTGAGGTTATCGTGGATGAGGTTATTGTGGGTGAGGTTATCGTGGGTGATTTTATCGTGGGTGATTTTATCGTGGGTGAGGTTATCGTGGGTGACTTTATCGTGGGTGAGTTAATCGTGGGTGAGGTTATGGTGGGTGAGGTTATCGTGGGTGATTTTATCGTGGGTGATTTTATCGGGGGTGAGGTAATCGTGGGTGAGGTTATCGTGGGTGAGTTTATCGTGGGTGAGGTTATCGTGGGTGATTTTATCGTGGGTGAGGTAATCGTGGGTGACTTTTTCGTGGGTGAGGTTATCGTGGGTGAGGTTATCGTGGGTGAGGTTATCGTGGATGAGGTTATCGTGCGTGAGGTTATCGTGGGTGATTTTATCGTGGGTGATTTTATCGTGGGTGAGGTTATCGTGGGTGACTTTATCGTCGGTGACTTTTTCGTGGGTGAGGTTATCGTGGGTGAGGTTATCGTGGGTGAGGTTATCGTGGATGAGGTTATCGTGGGTGACTTTATCGTGGGTGAGTTAATCGTGGGGAAGGTTATGGTGGGTGAGGTTATCGTGGGTGATTTTATCGTGGGTGATTTTATCGTGGGTGAGGTAATCGTGGGTGAGGTTATCGTGGGTGAGGTTATCGTGGGTGAGTTTATCGTGGGTGAGGTAACCGTGGGTGAGGTTAACGTGGGTGATTTTATCGTGGGTGAGTTTATCGTTGGTGAGGTTATCGTGGGTGAGGTTATCTTGGGTGAGCTTATCGTGGGTGATTTTATCCTGGGTGAGGTTATCCTGGGTGAGGTTATCGTGGGTGATTTTAGGGTGGGTGATTTTATCGTGGGTGAGGTAATCGTGGGTGAGGTTATCGTGGGTGATTTTATCGTCGGTGACTTTATCGTGGGTGAGGTTATCGTGGGTGACTTTATCGTGGGTGAGTTTATTGTGGGTGAGGTTATCGTGGGTGACGTTATCGTGGGTGAGTTTATCGTGTGTGATTTTATCGTGGGTGAGGTTATTGTGGGTGAGGTTATCGTGGATGAGGTTATCGTGGGTGATTTTATCGTGGGTGAGGTTATCGTGGGTGACTTTATTGTGGGTGACTTTTTCGTGGGTGAGGTTATCGTGGGTGAGGTTATCGTGGGTGAGGTTATCGTGGATGAGGTTATCGTGGGTGACTTTATCGTGGGTGAGTTTATCGTTGGTGAGGTTATCGTGGGTGATTTTATCGTGGGTGATTTTATCGTGGGTGAGGTAATCGTGGGTGAGGTTATCGTGGGTGAGGTTATCGTGGGTGAGTTTATCGTGGGTGAGGTTATCGTGGGTGATTTTATCGTGGGTGAGGTAATCGTGGGTGAGGTTATCGTGGGTGATTTTATCGTCGGTGAGTTTATCGTGGGTGAGGTTATCGTGGGTGACTTTATCGTGGGTGAGTTTATTGTGGGTGAGGTTATCGTGGGTGACGTTATCGTGGGTGAGTTTATCGTGTGTGATTTTATCGTGGGTGAGGTAATCGTGGGTGAGGTTATCTTGGGTGACGATATCGTGGGTGAGTTTATCGTGGGTGAGTTTATCGTGGGTGAGGCTATCGTGGGTGAGGTTATCGTGGGTGACTTTATTTGGGGTGACCTTATCGTGGGTCACTTTATCGTGTTTGACTTTATCGTGGGTGAGGTTATCGTGGGTGAGGTTATCGTGGGTGATTTTATCGTGGGTGAGGTAATCGTGGGTGACTTTATCGTGGGTGACTTTATCGTTGGTGACTTTATCGCGGGTGACTTTATCGTGGGTGACTTTATCGTGGGTGACTTTATCGAGGGTGAGGTTATCGTGGTCGACTTTATCGTGGGTGATTTTATCGTGGGTGAGCTTATCGTGAGTGAGGTAATCATGGGTGACTTTTTCGTGGGTGAGGTAACCGTGGGTGAGGTTAACGTGGGTGATTTTATCGTGGGTGAGTTTATCGTTGGTGAGGTTATCGTGGGGGAGGTTATCTTGGGTGAGCTTATCGTGGGTGATTTTATCCTGGGTGAGGTTATCGTGGGTGATTTTATCGTGGGTGAGGTAATCGTGGGTGACTTTATCGTGGGTGAGGTTATCGTTGGTGATTTTATCGCGGGTGACTTTATCGTGGGGGAGTTTATCGTTGGTGACTTTATCGTGGGTGAGGTTATCGTGGGTGATTTTATCGTGGGTGAGGTTATCGTGGGTAACTTTATCGTGGGTGAGGTTATCGTGTGTGTTTTTATCGTGGGTGAGGTTATCATGGGTGACGTTATCGTGGGTGATTTTATCGTGGGTGAGGTAATCGTGGGTGAGGTTATCGTAGGTGATTTTATCGTGGCTGAGTTTATCGTTGGTGAGGTTATCGTGGGTGATTTTATCGTGGGTGAGGTTATGGTGGGTGATTTTATCGTGGGTGAGGTAATCGTGGGTGACTTTATCGTGGGTGAGGTTATCGTGGGTGACTTTATCGCGGGTGACTTTATTGTGGGGGAGTTTATCGTCAGTGACTTTATCGTGGGTGAGGTTATCGTGGGTGAGATTATCGTGAGTGAGGTTATCGTGCGTGATTTTATTGTGGGTGAAGTTATCGTGGGTGACTTTATCGTAGGTGACTTTATCGTGGGTGAAGTTATCGTGGGTGACTTTATCGTAGGTGACTTTATCGTGGGTGACTTTATATTGGGTGACTTTATCGTGGGTGAGGTTATGGTGGGTGAGGTTATGGTGGGTGATTTTATCATTGGTGAGCTTATCACGGGTGATTTTATCGTGGGTGAGGTAATCGTGGGTGACTTTATCGTGGGTGACTTTTTCGTGGGTGAGGTTATTGTGGGTGAGGTTATCGTGGGTGAGGTTATCGTGGATGAGGTTATTGTGGGTGAGGTTATCGTGGGTGATTTTATCGTGGGTGATTTTATCGTGGGTGAGGTTATCGTGGGTGACTTTATCGTGGGTGAGTTAATCGTGGGTGAGGTTATGGTGGGTGAGGTTATCGTGGGTGATTTTATCGTGGGTGATTTTATCGGGGGTGAGGTAATCGTGGGTGAGGTTATCGTGGGTGAGTTTATCGTGGGTGAGGTTATCGTGGGTGATTTTATCGTGGGTGAGGTAATCGTGGGTGACTTTTTCGTGGGTGAGGTTATCGTGGGTGAGGTTATCGTGGGTGAGGTTATCGTGGATGAGGTTATCGTGCGTGAGGTTATCGTGGGTGATTTTATCGTGGGTGATTTTATCGTGGGTGAGGTTATCGTGGGTGACTTTATCGTCGGTGACTTTTTCGTGGGTGAGGTTATCGTGGGTGAGGTTATCGTGGGTGAGGTTATCGTGGATGAGGTTATCGTGGGTGACTTTATCGTGGGTGAGTTAATCGTGGGGAAGGTTATGGTGGGTGAGGTTATCGTGGGTGATTTTATCGTGGGTGATTTTATCGTGGGTGAGGTAATCGTGGGTGAGGTTATCGTGGGTGAGGTTATCGTGGGTGAGTTTATCGTGGGTGAGGTAACCGTGGGTGAGGTTAACGTGGGTGATTTTATCGTGGGTGAGTTTATCGTTGGTGAGGTTATCGTGGGTGAGGTTATCTTGGGTGAGCTTATCGTGGGTGATTTTATCCTGGGTGAGGTTATCCTGGGTGAGGTTATCGTGGGTGATTTTAGGGTGGGTGATTTTATCGTGGGTGAGGTAATCGTGGGTGAGGTTATCGTGGGTGATTTTATCGTCGGTGAGTTTATCGTGGGTGAGGTTATCGTGGGTGAGTTTATCGTGGGTGAGTTTATTGTGGGTGAGGTTATCGTGGGTGACGTTATCGTGGGTGACTTTATCGTGTGTGATTTTATCGTGGGTGAGGTAATCGTGGGTGAGGTTATCCTGGGTGACGATATCGTGGGTGAGTTTATCGTGGGTGAGGTTATCGTGGGTGAGGTTATCGTGGGTGATTTTATCGTGGGTGAGTTTATCGTGGGTGACTTTATCGTAGGTGACTTTATCGTGGGTGAGGTTATCGTCGGTGAGGTAACCGTGGGTGACTTTATCGTGGGTGACTTTATCGTTGTTGACTTTATCGTTGGTGACTTTATCGTGGGTGACTTTATCGAGGGTTACTTTATCGTGGGTGAGGTTATCGTGGGTGAGGTTATCGTGGGTGACTTTATCGTGGGTGATTTTATCGTGGGTGAGCTTATCGTGGGTGACTTTTTCTTGGGTGACTTTTTCGAGGGTGAGGTTATCGTGGGTGAGGTTATCGTGGGTGATTTTAGGGTGGGTGATTTTATCGTGGGTGAGGTAATCGTAGGTGAGGTTATCGTGGGTGATTTTATCGTGGGTGAGTTTATCGTGGGTGACTTTATCGTAGGTGACTTTATCGTGGGTGAGGTTATCGTGGGTGAGGTTATTGTCGGTGATTTTATCGTGGGTGAGCTTATCGTGGGTGATTTTATCGTGGGTGAGGTAATCGTGGGTGACTTTATCGTGGGTGACTTTTTCGTGGGTGAGGTTATCGTGGGTGAGCTTATCGTGGGTAAGGTTATCGTGGATGAGGTTATCGTGGGTGAGGTTATCGTGGGTGATTTTATCGTGGGTGATTTTATCGTGGGTGAGGTTATCGTGGGTGACTTTATCGTGGGTGACTTTTTCGTGGGTGAGGTTATCGTGGGTGAGGTTTTCGTGGGTGAGGTTATCGTGGATGAGGTTATCGTGGGTGACTTTATCGTGGGTGAGTTAATCGTGGGGGAGGTTATGGTGGGTGAGGTTATCGTGGGTGATTTTATCGTGGGTGATTTTATCGTGGGTGAGGTAATCGTGGGTGAGGTTATCGTGGGTGAGGTTATCGTGGGTGAGTTTATCGTGGGTGAGGTAACCGTGGGTGAGGTTAACGTGGGTGATTTTATCGTGGGTGAGTTTATCGTTGGTGAGGTTATCGTGGGGGAGGTTATCTTGGGTGAGCTTATCGTGGGTGATTTTATCCTGGGTGAGGTTATCCTGGGTGAGGTTATCGTGGGTGATTTTATCGTGGGTGAGGTAATCGTGGGTGACTTTATCGTGGGTGAGGTTATCGTTGGTGATTTTATCGCGGGTGACTTTATCGTGGGGGAGTTTATCGTTGGTGACTTTATCGTGGGTGAGGTTATCGTGTGTGTTTTTATCGTGGGTGAGGTTATCGTGGGTAACGTTATCGTGGGTGATTTTATCGTGGGTGAGGTAATCGTGGGTGAGGTTATCGTAGGTGATTTTATCGTGGCTGAGTTTATCGTTGGGGAGGTTCTCGTGGGTGATTTTATCGTGGGTGAGGTTATTGTGGGTGATTTTATCGTGGGTGAGGTAATCGTGGGTGACTTTATCGTGGGTGAGGTTATCGTGGGTGACTTTATCGCGGGTGACTTTATTGTGGAGGAGTTTATCGTCGGTGACTTTATCGTGGGTGAGGTTATCGTGGGTGAGATTATCGTGCGTGAGGTTATCGTGCGTGATTTTATTGTGGGTGAAGTTGTCGTGGGTGAGGTTATGGTGGGTGATTTTATCGTGGGTGAGCTTATCACGGGTGATTTTATCATGGGTGAGGTAATCGTGGGTGACTTTTTCGTGGGTGAGGTTATCGTGGGTGACTTTATCGCGGGTGACTTTATTGTGGGGGAGTTTATCGTCGGTGACTTTATCGTGGGTGAGGTTATCGTGGGTGACTTTATCGTTGGTGACTTTATCGTGGGTGAGGTTATCGTGGGTGATTTTATCGTGGGTGAGGTTATCGTGGGTAACTTTATCGTGGGTGAGGTTATCGTGTGTGTTTTTATCGTGGGTGAGGTTATCATGGGTGACGTTATCGTGGGTGATTTTATCGTGGGTGAGGTTATCGTAGGTGATTTAATCGTGGCTGAGTTTATCGTTGTTGAGGTTATCGTGGGTGATTTTATCATGGGTGAGGTTATTGTGGGTGATTTTATCGTGGGTGAGGTAATCGTGGGTGACTTTATCGTGGGTGAGGTTATCGTGGGTGACTTTATCGCGGGTGACTTTATTGTGGGGGAGTTTATCGTCGGTGACTTTATCGTGGGTGAGGTTATCGTGGGTGAGATTATCGTGAGTGAGGTTATCGTGCGTGATTTTATTGTGGGTGAAGTTATCGTGGGTGACTTTATCGTAGGTGACTTTATCGTGGGTGAAGTTATCGTGGGTGACTTTATCGTAGGTGACTTTATCGTGGGTGATTTTATCGTGGGTGACTTATCGTGGGTGAGGTTATCGTGGGTGAGGTTATGGTGGGTGATTTTATCGTGGGTGAGCTTATCGTGGGTGATTTTATCGTGGGTGAGGTAATCATGGGTGACTTTTTCGTGGGTGAGGTTATCGTGGGTGAGGTTATCGTGGGTGAGGTTATCGTGGATGAGGTTATCGTGGGTGAGGTTATCGTGGGTGATTTTATCGTGGGTGATTTTATCGTGGGTGATCTTATCGTGGGTGACTTTTTCGTGGGTGAGGTTATCGTGGGTGAGGTTATCGTGGGTGAGGTTATCATGGGTGACGTTATCGTGGGTGATTTTATCGTGGGTGAGGTTATCGTAGGTGATTTTATCGTGGCTGAGTTTATTGTTGGTGAGGTTATCGTGGGTGATTTTATCGTGGGTGATTTTATCGTGGGTGAGGTAATCGTGGGTGACTTTATCGTGGGTGACTTTATCGTGGGTGAGGTTATCGTGGGTGACTTTATCGCGGGTGACTTTATTGTGGGGGAGTTTATCGTCGGTGACTTCATCGTGGGTGAGGTTATCGTGGGTGAGATTATCGTGAGTGAGGTAATCGTGCGTGATTTTATTGCAGGTGAAGTTATCGTGGGTGACTTTATCGTAGGTGACTTTATCGTGGGTGAGGTTATCGTGGGTGAGGTTATGGTGGGTGATTTTATCGTGGGTGAGCTTATCGTGGGTGATTTTATCGTGGGTGAGGTAATCGTGGGTGACTTTATCGTGGGTGAGGTTATCGTGGGTGAGGTTATCGTGGGTGAGGTTATCGTGGATGAGGTTATCGTGGGTCAGGTTATCGTGGGTGATTTTATCGTTGGTGATTTTATCGTGGGTAAGGTTATCGTGGGTGACTTTATCGTGGGTGAGTTAATCGTGGGTGAGGTTATGGTGGGTGAGGTTATCGTGGGTGATTTTATCGTGGGTGATTTTATCGAGGGTGAGGTAATCGTGGGTGAGGTTATCGTGGGTGAGGTTATCGTGGGTGAGGTTATCGTGGGTGATTTTAGGGTGGGTGATCTTATCGTGGGTGATTTTAGGGTGGGTGATTTTATCGTGGGTGAGGTAATCGTGGGTGAGGTTATCGTGGGTGATTTTATCGTGGGTGAGTTTATCGTGGGTGAGGTTATCGTGAGTGAGTTTATCGTGGGTGAGTTTATTGTGGGTGACGTTATCGTGGGTGACGTTATCGTGGGTGAGTTTATCGTGTGTGATTTTATCGTGGGTGAGGTAATCGTGGGTGAGGTTATCCTGGGTGACGATATCGTGGGTGAGTTTATCGTGGGTGAGGTTTTCGTGGGTGACTTTATTGGGGGTGACTTTATCGTGGGTCACTTTATCGTGTTTGACTTTATCATGGGTGAGGTTATCGTGGGTGAGGTTATCGTGAGTGAGTTTATCGTGGGTGAGTTTATTGTGGGTGAGGTTATCGTTGGTGACGTTATCGTGGGTGAGTTTATCGTGTGTGATTTTATCGTGGGTGAGGTAATCGTGGGTGAGGTTATCCTGGGTGACGATATCGTGGGTGAGTTTATCGTGGGTGAGTTTATCGTGGGTGAGGTTATCGTGGGTGAGGTTATCGTGGGTGACTTTATTGGGCGTGACTTTATCGTGGGTCACTTTATCGTGTTTGACTTTATCATGGGTGAGGTTATCGTGGGTGAGGTTATCGTGGGTGACTTTATTGGGGGTGACTTTATCGTGGGTCACTTTATCGTGTTTGACTTTATCGTGGGTGAGGTTATCGTGGGTGACTTTATCGTGGGTGAGTTAATCGTGGGTGAGGTTATCGTGGGTGAGGTTATCGTGGGTGATTTTATCGTGGGTGAGGTAATCGTGGGTGACTTTATCGTGGGTGAGTTTTTCGTGGGTGAGGTTATCGTGGGTGAGGTTATCGTGGATGAGGTTATCGTGGGTGAGGTTATCGTGGGTGATTTTATCGTCGGTGATTTTATCGTGGGTGAGGTTATCGTGGGTGACTTTATCGTTCGTGAGTTAATCGTGGGTGAGGTAACCGTGGGTGAGGTTAACGTGGGTGATTTTATCGTGGGTGAGTTTATCGTTGGTGAGGTTATCGTGGGTGAGCTTACCCTGGATGAGGTTATCGTGGGTGATTTTATCGTGGGTGAGGTAATCGTGGGTGACTTTATCGTGCGTGAGGTTATCGTTGGTGATTTTATCGCGGGTGACTTTATCGTGGGGGAGTTTATCGTTGGTGACTTTATCGTGGGTGAGGTTATCGTGGGTGATTTTATCGTGGGTGAGGTTATCGTGGGTAACTTTATCGTGGGTGAGGTTATCGTGTGTGTTTTTATCGTGGGTGAGGTTATCATGGGTGACGTTATCGTGGGTGATTTTATCGTAGGTGATTTAATCGTGGCTGAGTTTATCGTTGTTGAGGTTATCGTGGGTGATTTTATCATGGGTGAGGTTATTGTGGGTGATTTTATCGTGGCTGAGGTAATCGTGGGTGACTTTATCGTGGGTGAGGTTATCGTGGGTAACTTTATCGCGGGTGACTTTATTGTGGGGGAGTTTATCGTCGGTGACTTTATCGTGGGTGAGGTTATCGTGGGTGAGATTATCGTGAGTGAGGTTATCGTGTGATTTTATTGTGGGTGAAGTTATCGTGGGTGACTTTATCGTAGGTGACTTTATCGTGGGTGAAGTTATCGTGGGTGACTTTATCGTAGGTGACTTTATCGTGGGTGATTTTATCGTGTGTGACTTATCGTGGGTGAGGTTATCGTGGGTGAGGTTATGGTGGGTGATTTTATCGTGGGTGAGCTTATCGTGGGTGATTTTATCGTGGGTGAGGTAATCATGGGTGACTTTTTCGTGGGTGAGGTTATCGTGGGTGAGGTTATCGTGGGTGAGGTTATCGTGGATGAGGTTATCGTGGGTGAGGTTATCGTGGGTGATTTTATCGTGGGTGATTTTATCGTGGGTGATCTTATCGTGGGTGACTTTTTCGTGGGTGAGGTTATCGTGGGTGAGGTTATCGTGGGTGAGGTTATCATGGGTGACGTTATCGTGGGTGATTTTATCGTGGGTGATTTTTTCGTGGCTGAGTTTATTGTTGGTGAGGTTATCGTGGGTGATTTTATCATGGGTGAGGTTATTGTGGGTGATTTTATCGTGGGTGAGGTAATCGTGGGTGACTTTATCGTGGGTGACTTTATCGTGGGTGAGGTTATCGTGGGTGACTTTATCGCGGGTGACTTTATTGTGGGGGAGTTTATCGTCGGTGACTTTATCGTCGGTGAGGTTATCGTGGGTGAGATTATCGTGAGTGAGGTAATCGTGCGTGATTTTATTGTAGGTGAAGTTATCGTGGGTGACTTTATCGTAGGTGACTTTATCGTGGGTGAGGTTATCGTGGGTGAGGTTATGGTGGGTGATTTTATCGTGGGTGAGCTTATCGTGGGTGATTTTATCGTGGGTGAGGTAATCGTGGGTGACTTTATCGTGGGTGAGGTTATCGTGGGTGAGGTTATCGTGGGTGAGGTTATCGTGGATGAGGTTATCGTGGGTCAGGTTATCGTGGGTGATTTTATCGTTGGTGATTTTATCGTGGGTAAGGTTATCGTGGGTGACTTTATCGTGGGTGAGGTTATGGTGTGTGAGGTTATCGTGGGTGATTTTATGGTGGGTGATTTTATCGAGGGTGAGGTAATCGTGGGTGAGGTTATCGTGGGTGAGGTTATCGTGGGTGAGGTTATCGTGGGTGAGTTTATCGTGGGTGAGGTTATCGTGGGTGAGGTTATCGTGGGTGATTTTAGGGTGGGTGATTTTATCGTGGGTGAGGTAATCGTGGGTGAGGTTATCGTGGGTGATTTTATCGTGCGTGAGTTTATCGTGGGTGAGGTTATCGTGAGTGAGTTTATCGTGGGTGAGTTTATTGTGGGTGACGTTATCGTGGGTGATGTTATCGTGGGTGAGTTTATCGTGTGTGATTTTATCGTGGGTGAGGTAATCGTGGGTGAGGTTATCCTGGGTGACGATATCGTGGGTGAGTTTATCGTGGGTGAGGTTATCGTGGGTGACTTTATTGGGGGTGACTTTATCGTGGATCACTTTATCGTGTTTGACTTTATCATGGGTGAGGTTATCGTGGGTGAGGTTATCGTGAGTGAGTTTATCGTGGGTGAGTTTATTGTGGGTGAGGTTATCGTGGGTGACGTTATCGTGGGTGAGTTTATCGTGTGTGATTTTATCGTGGGTGAGGTAATCGTGGGTGAGGTTATCCTGGGTGACGATATCGTGGGTGAGTTTATCGTGGGTGAGTTTATCGTGGGTGAGGTTATCGTGGGTGAGGTTATCGTGGGTGACTTTATTGGGGGTGACTTTATCGTGGGTCACTTTATCGTGTTTGACTTTATCATGGGTGAGGTTATCGTGGGTGAGGTTATCGTGGGTGACTTTATTGGGGGTGACTTTATCGTGGGTGACTTTATCGTGGGTGAGGTTATCGTGGGTGACTTTATCGTGGGTGAGTTAATCGTGGGTGAGGTTATCGTGGGTGAGGTTATCGTGGGTGAGGTAATCGTGGGTGACTTTATCGTGGGTGAGTTTTTCGTGGGTGAGGTTATCGTGGGTGAGGTTATCGTGGGTGAGGTTATCGTGGATGAGGTTATCGTGGGTGAGGTTATCGTGGGTGATTTTATCGTGGGTGATTTTATCGTGGGTGACGTTATCGTGGGTGACTTTATCGTTCGTGAGTTTTTTTTTTTTTCAGCAAAGAATTAAATAAATTAAAGGGGACACTTCAGGGGTGTCCCAACCCTTATACAGAACCAGCACCAATAAGTCTAAACAACAATTACAACAAGAGAATAAAATAAAGATGTTGCATGCCTAATTTTTCAGCAAAGCTTGAGTTTATAGCAGTAAGCATGCTCCAGGGTCCAGTTCTCCACAAGGCATAAAAAAGTTGGTCCCTAAAGAGCACAACCAACTCATGTGAACAACTACACAGACGGTTTGTACATTTCAACCTACCCATGCACCCATCTCACAGTCACTTTATCGTTCGTGAGTTAATCGTGGGTGAGGTAACCGTGGGTGAGGTTAACGTGGGTGATTTTATAGTGGGTGAGTTTATCGTTGGTGAGGTTATCGTGGGTGAGGTTATCCTGGGTGAGGTTATCGTGGGTGATTTTATCGTGGGTGAGGTAATCGTGGGTGACTTTATCGTGGGTGAGGTTATCGTTGGTGATTTTATCGCGGGTGACTTTATCGTGGGTGAGGTTATCGTGGGTGACTTTATCGCGGGTGACTTTATTGTGGAGGAGTTTATCGTCGGTGACTTTATCGTGGGTGAGGTTATCGTGGGTGAGATTATCGTGAGTGAGGTTATCGTGCGTGATTTTATTGTGGGTGAACTTATCGTGGGTGAGGTTATGGTGGGTGATTTTATCGTGGGTGAGCTTATCACGGGTGATTTTATCGTGGGTGAGGTAATCGTGGGTGACTTTATCGTGGGTGACTTTTTCGTGGGTGAGGTTATCGTGGGTGAGGTTATCGTGCGTGAGGTTATCGTGGATGAGGTTATCGTGGGTGAGGTTATCGTGGGTGATTTTATCGTGGGTGATTTTATCGTGGATGAAGTTATCGTGGGTGACTTTATCGTAGGTGACTTTATCGTGGGTGAAGTTATCGTGGGTGACTTTATCGTAGGTGACTTTATCGTGGGTGACTTTATCGTGGGTGAGGTTATCGTGGGTGAGGTTATGGTGGGTGATTTTATCGTGGGTGACCTTATCGTGGGTGACGTTATCGTGGGTGATTTTATCGTGGGTGAGGTTATCGTAGGTGATTTTATCGTGGGTGAGTTTATCGTTGGTGAGGTTATCGTGGGTGATTTTATCGTGGGTGAGGTTATTGTGGGTGATTTTATCGTGGGTGAGGTAATCGTGGGTGACTTTATCGTGGGTGACTTTATCGTGGGTGAGGTTATCGTGGGTGACTTTATCGTGGGTGACTTTATTGTGGGGGAGTTTATCGTCGGTGACTTTATCGTGGGTGAGGCTATCGTGGGTGAGATTATCGTGAGTGAGGTTATCGTGCGTGATTTTATTGTGGGTGAAGTTATCGTGGGTGACTTTATCGTAGGTGACTTTATCGTGGGTGAAGTTATCGTGGGTGACTTTATTGTAGGTGACTTTATCGTGGGTGACTTTATCGTGGGTGACTTTATCGTGGGCGAGGTTATCGTGGGTGAGGTTATGGTGGGTGATTTTATCGTGGGTGAGCTTGTCGTGGGTGATTTTATCGTGGGTGAGGTAATCGTGGGTGACTTTTTCGTGGGTGAGGTTATCGTGGGTGAGGTTATCGTGGGTGAGGTTATCGTGGGTGATTTTCTCGTGGGTGATTTTATCGTGGGTGAGGTTATCGTGGGTGACTTTATCGTGGGTGAGTTCATCGTGGGTGAGGTTATGGTGGGTGAGGTTATCGTGGGTGATTTTATCGTGGGTGATTTTATCGGGGGTGAGGTAATCGTGGGTGAGGTTATCGTGGGTGACTTTATTGTGGGGGAGTTTATCGTCGGTGACTTTATCGTGGGTGAGGTTATCGTGGGTGAGATTATCGTGAGTGAGGTTATCGTGCGTGATTTTATTGTGGGTGAAGTTATCGTGGGTGACTTTATCGTAGGTGACTTTATCGTGGGTGAAGTTATCGTGGGTGACTTTATCGTAGGTGACTTTATCGTGGGTGATTTTATCGTGGGTGACTTATCGTGGGTGAGGTTATCGTGGGTGAGGTTATGGTGGGTGATTTTATCGTGGGTGAGCTTATCGTGGGTGATTTTATCGTGGGTGAGGTAATCATGGGTGAGGTTATCGTGGGTGAGGTTATCGTGGGTGAGGTTATCGTGGATGAGGTTATCGTGGGTGAGGTTATCGTGGGTGATTTTATCGTGGGTGATTTTATCGTGGGTGATCTTATCGTGGGTGACTTTTTCGTGGGTGAGGTTATCGTGGGTGAGGTTATCGTGGGTGAGGTTATCATGGGTGACGTTATCGTGGGTGATTTTATCGTGGGTGAGGTTATCGTAGGTGATTTTATCGTGGCTGAGTTTATTGTTGGTGAGGTTATCGTGGGTGATTTTATCGTGGGTGAGGTTATTGTGGGTGATTTTATCGTGGGTGAGGTAATCGTGGGTGACTTTATCGTGGGTGACTTTATCGTGGGTGAGGTTATCGTGGGTGACTTTATCGTAGGTGACTTTATCGTGGGTGACTTTATCGTGGGTGAGGTTATCGTGGGTGAGGTTATGGTGGGTGATTTTATCGTGGGTGACCTTATCGTGGGTGACCTTATCGTGGGTGATTTTATCGTGGGTGAGGTTATCGTAGGTGATTTTATCGTGGCTGAGTTTATCGTTGGTGAGGTTATCGTGGGTGATTTTATCGTGGGTGAGGTTATTGTGGGTGATTTTATCGTGGGTGAGGTAATCGTGGGTGACTTTATCGTGGGTGACTTTATCGTGGGTGAGGTTATCGTGGGTGACTTTATCGTGGGTGACTTTATTGTGGGGGAGTTTATCGTCGGTGACTTTATCGTGGGTGAGGCTATCGTGGGTGAGATTATCGTGAGTGAGGTTATCGTGCGTGATTTTATTGTGGGTGAAGTTATCGTGGGTGACTTTATCGTAGGTGACTTTATCGTGGGTGAAGTTATCGTGGGTGACTTTATCGTAGGTGACTTTATCGTGGGTGACTTTATCGTGGGTGACTTTATCGTGGGCGAGGTTATCGTGGGTGAGGTTATGGTGGGTGATTTTATCGTGGGTGAGCTTGTCGTGGGTGATTTTATCGTGGGTGAGGTAATCGTGGGTGACTTTTTCGTGGGTGAGGTTATCGTGGGTGAGGTTATCGTGGGTGAGGTTATCGTGGGTGATTTTCTCGTGGGTGATTTTATCGTGGGTGAGGTTATCGTGGGTGACTTTATCGTGGGTGAGTTCATCGTGGGTGAGGTTATGGTGGGTGAGGTTATCGTGGGTGATTTTATCGTGGGTGATTTTATCGGGGGTGAGGTAATCGTGGGTGAGGTTATCGTGGGTGAGGTTATCGTGGGTGACTTTATTGTGGGGGAGTTTATCGTCGGTGACTTTATCGTGGGTGAGGTTATCGTGGGTGAGATTATCGTGAGTGAGGTTATCGTGCGTGATTTTATTGTGGGTGAAGTTATCGTGGGTGACTTTATCGTAGGTGACTTTATCGTGGGTGAAGTTATCGTGGGTGACTTTATCGTAGGTGACTTTATCGTGGGTGATTTTATCGTGGGTGACTTATCGTGGGTGAGGTTATCGTGGGTGAGGTTATGGTGGGTGAGGTTATCGTGCGTGAGGTTATCGTGGATGAGGTTATCGTGGGTGACTTATCGTGGGTGACTTTATCGTGGGTGACTTTATCGTAGGTGACTTTATCGTGGGTGATTTTATCGTGGGTGATTTTATCGTGGATGAAGTTATCGTGGGTGACTTTATCGTAGGTGACTTTATCGTGGGTGAAGTTATCGTGGGTGACTTTATCGTAGGTGACTTTATCGTGGGTGACTTTATCGTGGGTGAGGTTATCGTGGGTGAGGTTATGGTGGGTGATTTTATCGTGGGTGACCTTATCGTGGGTGACGTTATCGTGGGTGATTTTATCGTGGGTGAGGTTATCGTAGGTGATTTTATCGTGGGTGAGTTTATCGTTGGTGAGGTTATCGTGGGTGATTTTATCGTGGGTGAGGTTATTGTGGGTGATTTTATCGTGGGTGAGGTAATCGTGGGTGACTTTATCGTGGGTGACTTTATCGTGGGTGAGGTTATCGTGGGTGACTTTATCGTGGGTGACTTTATTGTGGGGGAGTTTATCGTCGGTGACTTTATCGTGGGTGAGGCTATCGTGGGTGAGATTATCGTGAGTGAGGTTATCGTGCGTGATTTTATTGTGGGTGAAGTTATCGTGGGTGACTTTATCGTAGGTGACTTTATCGTGGGTGAAGTTATCGTGGGTGACTTTATCGTAGGTGACTTTATCGTGGGTGACTTTATCGTGGGTGACTTTATCGTGGGCGAGGTTATCGTGGGTGAGGTTATGGTGGGTGATTTTATCGTGGGTGAGCTTGTCGTGGGTGATTTTATCGTGGGTGAGGTAATCGTGGGTGACTTTTTCGTGGGTGAGGTTATCGTGGGTGAGGTTATCGTGGGTGAGGTTATCGTGGGTGATTTTCTCGTGGGTGATTTTATCGTGGGTGAGGTTATCGTGGGTGACTTTATCGTGGGTGAGTTCATCGTGGGTGAGGTTATGGTGGGTGAGGTTATCGTGGGTGATTTTATCGTGGGTGATTTTATCGGGGGTGAGGTAATCGTGGGTGAGGTTATCGTGGGTGACTTTATTGTGGGGGAGTTTATCGTCGGTGACTTTATCGTGGGTGAGGTTATCGTGGGTGAGATTATCGTGAGTGAGGTTATCGTGCGTGATTTTATTGTGGGTGAAGTTATCGTGGGTGACTTTATCGTAGGTGACTTTATCGTGGGTGAAGTTATCGTGGGTGACTTTATCGTAGGTGACTTTATCGTGGGTGATTTTATCGTGGGTGACTTATCGTGGGTGAGGTTATCGTGGGTGAGGTTATGGTGGGTGATTTTATCGTGGGTGAGCTTATCGTGGGTGATTTTATCGTGGGTGAGGTAATCATGGGTGAGGTTATCGTGGGTGAGGTTATCGTGGGTGAGGTTATCGTGGATGAGGTTATCGTGGGTGAGGTTATCGTGGGTGATTTTATCGTGGGTGATTTTATCGTGGGTGATCTTATCGTGGGTGACTTTTTCGTGGGTGAGGTTATCGTGGGTGAGGTTATCGTGGGTGAGGTTATCATGGGTGACGTTATCGTGGGTGATTTTATCGTGGGTGAGGTTATCGTAGGTGATTTTATCGTGGCTGAGTTTATTGTTGGTGAGGTTATCGTGGGTGATTTTATCGTGGGTGAGGTTATTGTGGGTGATTTTATCGTGGGTGAGGTAATCGTGGGTGACTTTATCGTGGGTGACTTTATCGTGGGTGAGGTTATCGTGGGTGACTTTATCGTAGGTGACTTTATCGTGGGTGACTTTATCGTGGGTGAGGTTATCGTGGGTGAGGTTATGGTGGGTGATTTTATCGTGGGTGACCTTATCGTGGGTGACCTTATCGTGGGTGATTTTATCGTGGGTGAGGTTATCGTAGGTGATTTTATCGTGGCTGAGTTTATCGTTGGTGAGGTTATCGTGGGTGATTTTATCGTGGGTGAGGTTATTGTGGGTGATTTTATCGTGGGTGAGGTAATCGTGGGTGACTTTATCGTGGGTGACTTTATCGTGGGTGAGGTTATCGTGGGTGACTTTATCGTGGGTGACTTTATTGTGGGGGAGTTTATCGTCGGTGACTTTATCGTGGGTGAGGCTATCGTGGGTGAGATTATCGTGAGTGAGGTTATCGTGCGTGATTTTATTGTGGGTGAAGTTATCGTGGGTGACTTTATCGTAGGTGACTTTATCGTGGGTGAAGTTATCGTGGGTGACTTTATCGTAGGTGACTTTATCGTGGGTGACTTTATCGTGGGTGACTTTATCGTGGGCGAGGTTATCGTGGGTGAGGTTATGGTGGGTGATTTTATCGTGGGTGAGCTTGTCGTGGGTGATTTTATCGTGGGTGAGGTAATCGTGGGTGACTTTTTCGTGGGTGAGGTTATCGTGGGTGAGGTTATCGTGGGTGAGGTTATCGTGGGTGATTTTCTCGTGGGTGATTTTATCGTGGGTGAGGTTATCGTGGGTGACTTTATCGTGGGTGAGTTCATCGTGGGTGAGGTTATGGTGGGTGAGGTTATCGTGGGTGATTTTATCGTGGGTGATTTTATCGGGGGTGAGGTAATCGTGGGTGAGGTTATCGTGGGTGAGGTTATCGTGGGTGACTTTATTGTGGGGGAGTTTATCGTCGGTGACTTTATCGTGGGTGAGGTTATCGTGGGTGAGATTATCGTGAGTGAGGTTATCGTGCGTGATTTTATTGTGGGTGAAGTTATCGTGGGTGACTTTATCGTAGGTGACTTTATCGTGGGTGAAGTTATCGTGGGTGACTTTATCGTAGGTGACTTTATCGTGGGTGATTTTATCGTGGGTGACTTATCGTGGGTGAGGTTATCGTGGGTGAGGTTATGGTGGGTGATTTTATCGTGGGTGAGCTTATCGTGGGTGATTTTATCGTGGGTGAGGTAATCATGGGTGAGGTTATCGTGGGTGAGGTTATCGTGGGTGAGGTTATCGTGGATGAGGTTATCGTGGGTGAGGTTATCGTGGGTGATTTTATCGTGGGTGATTTTATCGTGGGTGATCTTATCGTGGGTGACTTTTTCGTGGGTGAGGTTATCGTGGGTGAGGTTATCGTGGGTGAGGTTATCATGGGTGACGTTATCGTGGGTGATTTTATCGTGGGTGAGGTTATCGTAGGTGATTTTATCGTGGCTGAGTTTATTGTTGGTGAGGTTATCGTGGGTGATTTTATCGTGGGTGAGGTTATTGTGGGTGATTTTATCGTGGGTGAGGTAATCGTGGGTGACTTTATCGTGGGTGACTTTATCGTGGGTGAGGTTATCGTGGGTGACTTTATCGCGGGTGACTTTATTGTGGGGGAGTTTATCGTCGGTGACTTTATCGTGGGTGAGGTTATCGTGGGTGAGATTATCGTGAGTGAGGTAATCGTGCGTGATTTTATTGTAGGTGAAGTTATCGTGGGTGACTTTATCGTAGGTGACTTTATCGTGGGTGAGGTTATCGTGGGTGAGGTTATGGTGGGTGATTTTATCGTGGGTGAGCTTATCGTGGGTGATTTTATCGTGGGTGAGGTAATCGTGGGTGACTTTATCGTGGGTGAGGTTATCGTGGGTGAGGTTATCGTGGGTGAGGTTATCGTGGATGAGGTTATCGTGGGTCAGGTTATCGTGGGTGATTTTATCGTTGGTGATTTTATCGTGGGTAAGGTTATCGTGGGTGACTTTATCGTGGGTGAGTTAATCGTGGGTGAGGTTATCGTGGGTGAGGTTATCGTGGGTGATTTTATCGAGGGTGAGGTAATCGTGGGTGAGGTTATCGTGGGTGAGGTTATCGTGGGTGAGTTTATCGTGGGTGATTTTAGGGTGGGTGATTTTATCGTGGGTGATTTTAGGGTGGGTGATTTTATCGTGGGTGAGGTAATCGTGGGTGAGGTTATCGTGGGTGATTTTATCGTGGGTGAGTTTATCGTGGGTGAGGTTATCGTGAGTGAGTTTATCGTGGGTGAGTTTATTGTGGGTGACGTTATCGTGGGTGACGTTATCGTGGGTGAGTTTATCGTGTGTGATTTTATCGTGGGTGAGGTAATCGTGGGTGAGGTTATCCTGGGTGACGATATCGTGGGTGAGTTTATCGTGGGTGAGGTTATCGTGGGTGACTTTATTGGGGGTGACTTTATCGTGGATCACTTTATCGTGTTTGACTTTATCATGGGTGAGGTTATCGTGGGTGAGGTTATCGTGAGTGAGTTTATCGTGGGTGAGTTTATTGTGGGTGAGGTTATCGTGGGTGACGTTATCGTGGGTGAGTTTATCGTGTGTGATTTTATCGTGGGTGAGGTAATCGTGGGTGAGGTTATCCTGGGTGACGATATCGTGGGTGAGTTTATCGTGGGTGAGGTTATCGTGGGTGAGGTTATCGTGGGTGACTTTATTGGGGGTGACTTTATCGTGGGTCACTTTATCGTGTTTGACTTTATCATGGGTGAGGTTATCGTGGGTGAGGTTATCGTGGGTGACTTTATTGGGGGTGACTTTATCGTGGGTCACTTTATCGTGTTTGACTTTATCGTGGGTGAGGTTATCGTGGGTGACTTTATCGTGGGTGAGGTTATCGTGGGTGATTTTATCGTGGGTGAGGTTATCGTGGGTAACTTTATCGTGGGTGAGGTTATCGTGTGTGTTTTTATCGTGGGTGAGGTTATCATGGGTGACGTTATCGTGGGTGATTTTATCGTGGGTGAGGTAATCGTGGGTGAGGTTATCGTAGGTGATTTTATCGTGGCTGAGTTTATCGTTGGTGAGGTTATCGTGGGTGATTTTATCATGGGTGAGGTTATTGTGGGTGATTTTATCGTGGGTGAGGTAATCGTGGGTGACTTTATCGTGCGTGAGGTTATCGTGGGTGACTTTATCGCGGGTGACTTTATTGTGGGGGAGTTTATCGTCGGTGACTTTATCGTGGGTGAGGTTATCGTGGGTGAGATTATCGTGAGTGAGGTTATCGTGCGTGATTTTATTGTGGGTGAAGTTATCGTGGGTGACTTTATCGTAGGTGACTTTATCGTGGGTGAAGTTATCGTGGGTGACTTTATCGTGGGTGACTTTATCGTGGGTGAGGTTATCGTGGGTGAGGTTATGGTGGGTGATTTTATCGTGGGTGAGCTTATCGTGGGTGAGGTAATCATGGGTGACTTTTTCGTGGGTGAGGTTATCGTGGGTGAGGTTATCGTGGGTGAGGTTATCGTGGATGAGGTTATCGTGGGTGAGGTTATCGTGGGTGAGGTTATCGTGGGTGAGGTTATCGTGGGTGAGGTTATCGTGAGTGAGTTTATCGTGGGTGAGTTTATTGTGGGTGAGGTTATCGTGGGTGACGATATCGTGGGTGAGTTTATCGTGTGTGATTTTATCGTGGGTGAGGTAATCGTGGGTTTGGTTATACTGGGTGACGATATCGTGGGTGAGGTTATCGTGGGTGATTTTATCGTGGGTGAGGTTATCGTGGGTAACTTTATCGTGGGTGAGGTTATCGTGTGTGTTTTTATCGTGGGTGAGGTTATCATGGGTGACGTTATCGTGGGTGATTTTATCGTGGGTGAGGTAATCGTGGGTGAGGTTATCGTAGGTGATTTTATCGTGGCTGAGTTTATCGTTGGTGAGGTTATCGTGGGTGATTTTATCATGGGTGAGGTTATTGTGGGTGATTTTATCGTGGGTGAGGTAATCGTGGGTGACTTTATCGTGCGTGAGGTTATCGTGGGTGACTTTATCGCGGGTGACTTTATTGTGGGGGAGTTTATCGTCGGTGACTTTATCGTGGGTGAGGTTATCGTGGGTGAGATTATCGTGAGTGAGGTTATCGTGCGTGATTTTATTGTGGGTGAAGTTATCGTGGGTGACTTTATCGTAGGTGACTTTATCGTGGGTGAAGTTATCGTGGGTGACTTTATCGTGGGTGACTTTATCGTGGGTGAGGTTATCGTGGGTGAGGTTATGGTGGGTGATTTTATCGTGGGTGAGCTTATCGTGGGTGAGGTAATCATGGGTGACTTTTTCGTGGGTGAGGTTATCGTGGGTGAGGTTATCGTGGGTGAGGTTATCGTGGATGAGGTTATCGTGGGTGAGGTTATCGTGGGTGATTTTATCGTGGGTGATTTTATCGTGGGTGAGGTTATCGTGGGTGACTTTATCGTAGGTGAGGTTATCGTGGGTGAGGTTATCGTGGGTGAGGTTATCGTGGATGAGGTTATCGTGGGTGACTTTATCGTGGGTGAGTTAATCGTGGGGGAGGTTATGGTAGGTGAGGTTATCGTGGGTGATTTTATCGTGGGTGATTTTATCGTGGGTGAGGTAATCGTGGGTGAGGTTATCGTGGGTGAGGTTATCGTGGGTGAGTTTATCGTGGGTGAGGTAACCGTGGGTGAGGTTAACGTGGGTGATTTTATCGTAGGTGAGTTTATCGTTGGTGAGGTTATCGTGGGTGAGGTTATCTTGGGTGAGCTTATCGTGGGTGAGGTTATCCTGGGTGAGGTTATCGTGGGTGATTTTATCGTGGGTGAGGTAATCGTGGGTGACTTTATCGTGGGTGAGGTTATCGTTGGTGATTTTATCGCGGGTGACTTTATCGTGGGGGAGTTTATCGTTGGTGACTTTATCGTGGGTGAGGTTATCGTGGGTGATTTTATCGTGGGTGAGGTTATCGTGGGTAACTTTATCGTGGGTGAGGTTATCGTGTGTGTTTTTATCGTGGGTGAGGTTATCATGGGTGACCTTATCGTGGGTGATTTTATCGTGGGTGAGGTAATCGTAGGTGATTTTATCGTGGCTGAGTTTATCGTTGGTGAGGTTATCGTGGGTGATTTTATCGTGGGTGAGGTTATTGTGGGTGATTTTATCGTGGGTGAGGTAATCGTGGGTGACTTTATCGTGGGTGAGGTTATCGTGGGTGACTTTATCGCGGGTGACTTTATTGTGGGGGAGTTTATCGTCGGTAACTTTATCGTGGGTGAGGTTATCGTGGGTGAGATTATCGTGAGTGAGGTTATCGTGCGTGATTTTATTGTGGGTGAAGTTATCGTGGGTGACTTTATCGTAGGTGACTTTATCGTGGGTGAAGTTATCGTGGGTGACTTTATCGTGGGTGACTTTATCGTGGGTGACTTTATCGTGGGTGAGGTTATCGTGGGTGAGGTTATGGTGGGTGATTTTATCGTGGGTGAGCTTATCGTGGGTGATTTTATCGTGGGTGAGGTAATCGTGGGTGACTTTATCGTGGGTGACTTTTTCGTGGGTGAGGTTATCGTGGGTGAGGTTATCGTGGGTGAGGTTATCGTGGATGAGGTTATCGTGGGTGAGGTTATCGTGGGTGATTTTATCGTGGGTGATTTTATCGTGGGTGAGGTTATCGTGGGTGAGTTAATCGTTGGTGAGGTTATGGTGGGTGAGGTTATCTTGGGTGATTTTATCGTGGGTGATTTTATAGGGGGTGAGGTAATCGTGGGTGAGGTTATCGTGGGTGAGGTTATCGTGGGTGAGTTTATCGTGGGTGAGGTTATCGTGGGTGAGGTTATCGTGGGTGATTTTAGGGTGGGTGATTTTATCGTGGGTGAGGTTATCGTGGGTGATTTTATCGTGGGTGAGTTTATCGTGGGTGAGGTTATCGTGAGTGAGTTTATCGTGGGTGAGTTTATTGTGGGTGAGGTTATCGTGGGTGACGTTATCGTGGGTGAGTTTATCGTGTGTGATTTTATCGTGGGTGAGGTAATCGTGGGTTTGGTTATCCTGGGTGACGATATCGTGGGTGAGTTTATCGTGGGTGAGGTTATCGTGGGTGAGGTTATCGTGGGTGACTTTATTGGGGGTGACTTTATCGTGGGTCACTTTATCGTGTTTGACTTTATCATGGGTGAGGTTATCGTGGGTGAGGTTATCGTGGGTGACTTTATTGGGGGTGACTTTATCGTGGGTCACTTTATCGTGTTTGACTTTATCGTGGGTGAGGTTATCGTGGGTGACTTTATCGTGGGTGAGTTAATCGTGGGTGAGGTTATCGTGGGTGAGGTTATCGTGGGTGAGGTTATCGTGGGTGATTTTATCGTGGGTGAGGTAATCGTGGGTGACTTTATCGTGGGTGAGTTTTTCGTGGGTGAGGTTATCGTGGGTGAGGTTATCGTGGGTGAGGTTATCGTGGATGAGGTTATCGTGGGTGAGGTTATCGTGGGTGATTTTATCGTGGGTGATTTTATCGTGGGTGACGTTATCGTGGGTGACTTTATCGTTCGTGAGTTTTTTTTTTTTTTCAGCAAAGAATTAAATAAATTAAAGGGGACACTTCAGGGGTGTCCCAACCCTTATACATAACCAGCACCAATAAGTCTAAACAACAATTACAACAAGAGAATAAAATAAAGATGTTGCATGCCTAATTTTTCAGCAAAGCTTGAGTTTATAGCAGTAAGCATGCTCCAGGGTCCAGTTCTCCACAAGGCATAAAAAAGTTGGTCCCTAAAGAGCACAACCAACTCATGTGAACAACTAGACAGACGGTTTGTACATTTCAACCTACCCATGCACCCATCTCACAGTCACTTTATCGTTCGTGAGTTAATCGTGGGTGAGGTAACCGTGGGTGAGGTTAACGTGGGTGATTTTATCGTGGGTGAGTTTATCGTTGGTGAGGTTATCGTGGGTCAGGTTATCCTGGGTGAGGTTATCGTGGGTGATTTTATCGTGGGTGAGGTAATCGTGGGTGACTTTATCGTGGGTGAGGTTATCGTTGGTGATTTTATCGCGGGTGACTTTATCGTGGGGGAGTTTATCGTTGGTGACTTTATCGTGGGTGAGGTTATCGTGGGTGATTTTATCGTGGGTGAGGTTATCGTGGGTAACTTTATCGTGGGTGAGGTTATCGTGTGTGTTTTTATCGTGGGTGAGGTTATCATGGGTGACGTTATCGTGGGTGACTTTATCGTGGGTGAGTTAATCGTGGGTGAGGTTATCATGGGTGAGGTTATCGTGGGTGATTTTATCGTGGGTGAGGTAATCGTGGGTGACTTTATCGTGGGTGAGTTTTTCGTGGGTGAGGTTATCGTGGGTGAGGTTATCGTGGGTGAGGTTATCGTGGATGAGGTTATCGTGGGTGAGGTTATCGTGGGTGATTTTATCGTCGGTGATTTTATCGTGGGTGAGGTTATCGTGGGTGACTTTATCGTTCGTGAGTTAATCGTGGGTGAGGTAACCGTGGGTGAGGTTAACGTGGGTGATTTTATCGTGGGTGAGTTTATCGTTGGTGAGGTTATCGTGGGTGATTTTATCGTGGGTGAGGTAATCGTGGGTGACTTTATCGTGGGTTAGGTTATCATTGGTGATTTTATCGCGGGTGACTTTATCGTGGGGGAGTTTATCGTTGGTGACTTCATCGTGGGTGAGGTTATCGTGGGTGATTTTATCGTGGGTGAGGTTATCGTGGGTAACTTTATCGTGGGTGAGGTTATCGTGTGTGTTTTTATCGTGGGTGAGGTTATCATGGGTGACGTTATCGTGGGTGATTTTATCGTGGGTGAGGTAATCGTGGGTGAGGTTATCGTAGGTGTTTTTATCGTGGCTGAGTTTATCGTTGGTGAGGTTATCGTGGGTGATTTTATCATGGGTGAGGTTATTGTGGGTGATTTTATCGTGGGTGAGGTAATCGTGGGTGACTTTATCGTGCGTGAGGTTATCGTGGGTGACTTTATCGCGGGTGACTTTATTGTGGGGGAGTTTATCGTCGGTGACTTTATCGTGGGTGAGGTTATCGTGGGTGAGATTATCGTGAGTGAGGTTATCGTGCGTGATTTTATTGTGGGTGAAGTTATCGTGGGTGACTTTATCGTAGGTGACTTTATCATGGGTGAAGTTATCGTGGGTGACTTTATCGTAGGTGACTTTATCGTGAGTGACTTTATCGTGGGTGACTTTATCGTGGGTGAGGTTATCGTGGGTGAGGTTATGGTGGGTGATTTTATCGTGGGTGAGCTTATCGTGGGTGATTTTATCGTGGGTGAGGTAATCATGGGTGACTTTTTCGTGGGTGAGGTTATCGTGGGTGAGGTTATCGTGGGTGAGGTTATCGTGGATGAGGTTATCGTGGGTGATTTTATCGTGGGTGATTTTATCGTGGGTGAGGTTATCGTGGGTGACTTTATCGTGGGTGACTTTTTCGTGGGTGAGGTTATCGTGGGTGAGGTTATCGTGGGTGAGGTTATCGTGGATGAGGTTATCGTGGGTGACTTTATCGTGGGTGATTTAATCGTGGGGGAGGTTATGGTGGGTGAGGTTATCGTGGGTGATTTTATCGTGGGTGAGGTAATCGTGGGTGAGGTTATCGTGGGTGAGGTTATCGTGGGTGAGTTTATCGTGGGTGAGGTAACCGTGGGTAAGGTTAACGTGGGTGATTTTATCGTGGGTGAGTTTATCGTTGGTGAGGTTATCGTGGGTGAGGTTATCTTGGGTGAGCTTATCGTGGGTGATTTTATCCTGGGTGAGGTTATCCTGGGTGAGGTTATCGTGGGTGATTTTATCGTGGGTGAGGTAATCGTGGGTGACTTTATCGTGGGTGATGTTATCGTTGGTGATTTTATCGCGGGTGACTTTATCGTGGGGGAGTTTATCGTTGGTGACTTTATCGTGGGTGAGGTTATCGTGGGTGATTTTATCGTGGGTGAGGTTATCGTGGGTAACGTTATCGTGGGTGAGGTTATCGTGTGTGTTTTTATCGTGGGTGAGGTTATCATGGGTGACGTTATCGTGGGTGATTTTATCGTGGGTGAGGTAATCGTGCGTGAGGTTATCGTAGGTGATTTTATCGTGGCTGAGTTTATCGTTGGTGAGGTTATCGTGGGTGATTTTATCGTGGGTGAGGTTATTGTGTGTGATTTTATCGTGGGTGAGGTAATCGTGGGTGACTTTATCGTGGGTGAGGTTATCGTGGGTGACTTTATCGCGGGTGACTTTATTGTGGGGGAGTTTATCGTGGGTGAGGTAATCATGGGTGACATTTTCGTGGGTGAGGTTATCGTGGGTGAGGTTATCGTGGGTGATTTTATCGTGGGTGAGGTAATCGTGGGTGAGGTTATCGTAGGTGATTTTATCGTGGCTGAGTTTATCGTTGGTGAGGTTATCGTGGGTGATTTTATCGTGGGTGAGGTTATTGTGTGTGATTTTATCGTGGGTGAGGTAATCGTGGGTGACTTTATCGTGGGTGAGGTTATCGTGGGTGACTTTATCGCGGGTGACTTTATTGTGGGGGATTTTATCGTGGGTGAGCTTATCGTGGGTGAGGTAATCATGGGTGTCTTTTTCGTGGGTGAGGTTATCGTGGGTGAGGTTATCGTGGGTGAGGTTATCGTGGATGAGGTTATCGTGGGTGAGGTTATCGTGGGTGATTTTATCGTGGGTGATTTTATCGTGGGTGAGGTTATCGTGGGTGACTTTATCGTAGGTGAGGTTATCGTGGGTGAGGTTATCGTGGGTGAGGTTATCGTGGATGAGGTTATCGTGGGTGACTTTATCGTGGGTGAGTTAATCGTGGGGGAGGTTATGGTAGGTGAGGTTATCGTGGGTGATTTTATCGTGGGTGAGGTAATCGTGGGTGAGGTAATCGTGGGTGAGGTTATCGTGGGTGAGGTTATCGTGGGTGAGTTTATCGTGGGTGAGGTAACCGTGGGTGAGGTTAACGTGGGTGATTTTATCGTAGGTGAGTTTATCGTTGGTGAGGTTATCGTGGGTGAGGTTATCTTGGGTGAGCTTATCGTGGGTGAGGTTATCCTGGGTGAGGTTATCGTGGGTGATTTTATCGTGGGTGAGGTAATCGTGGGTGACTTTATCGTGGGTGAGGTTATCGTTGGTGATTTTATCGCGGGTGACTTTATCGTGGGGGAGTTTATCGTTGGTGACTTTATCGTGGGTGAGGTTATCGTGGGTGATTTTATCGTGGGTGAGGTTATCGTGGGTAACGTTATCGTGGGTGAGGTTATCGTGTGTGTTTTTATCGTGGGTGAGGTTATCATGGGTGACGTTATCGTGGGTGATTTTATCGTGGGTGAGGTAATCGTGCGTGAGGTTATCGTAGGTGATTTTATCGTGGCTGAGTTTATCGTTGGTGAGGTTATCGTGGGTGATTTTATCGTGGGTGAGGTTATTGTGTGTGATTTTATCGTGGGTGAGGTAATCGTGGGTGACTTTATCGTGGGTGAGGTTATCGTGGGTGACTTTATCGCGGGTGACTTTATTGTGGGGGAGTTTATCGTGGGTGAGGTAATCATGGGTGACATTTTCGTGGGTGAGGTTATCGTGGGTGAGGTTATCGTGGGTGATTTTATCGTGGGTGAGGTAATCGTGGGTGAGGTTATCGTAGGTGATTTTATCGTGGCTGAGTTTATCGTTGGTGAGGTTATCGTGGGTGATTTTATCGTTTGTGACTTTATCGTGGGTGACTTTATCGTGGGTGAGGTTATCGTGGGTGAGGTTATCTTGGGTGAGCTTATCGTGGGTGATTTTATCCTGGGTGAGGTTATCCTGGGTGATTTTATCGCGGGTGACTTTATCGTGGGGGAGTTTATCGTTGGTGACTTTATCGTGGGTGAGGTTATCGTGGGTGATTTTATCGTGGGTGAGGTTATCGTGGGTAACTTTATCGTAGGTGAGGTTATCGTGTGTGTTTTTATCGTGGGTGAGGTTATCATGGGTGACCTTATCGTGGGTGATTTTATCGTGGGTGAGGTAATCGTAGGTGATTTTATCGTGGCTGAGTTTATCGTTGGTGAGGTTATCGTGGGTGATTTTATCGTGGGTGAGGTTATTGTGGGTGATTTTATCGTGGGTGAGGTAATCGTGGGTGACTTTATCGTGGGTGACTTTATCGTGGGTGAGGTTATCGTGGGTGACTTTATCGCGGGTGACTTTATTGTGGGGGAGTTTATCGTCGGTGACTTTATCGTGGGTGAGGTTATCGTGGGTGAGATTATCGTGAGTGAGGTTATCGTGCGTGATTTTATTGTGGGTGAAGTTATCGTGGGTGACTTTATCGTAGGTGACTTTATCGTGGGTGAAGTTATCGTGGGTGACTTTATCGTAGGTGACTTTATCGTGGGTGACTTTATCGTGGGTGACTTTATCGTGGGTGAGGTTATCGTGGGTGAGGTTATGGTGGGTGATTTTATCGTGGGTGAGCTTATCGTGGGTGATTTTATCGTGGGTGAGGTAATCGTGGGTGACTTTATCGTGGGTGACTTTTTCGTGGGTGAGGTTATCGTGGGTGAGGTTATCGTGGGTGAGGTTATCGTGGATGAGGTTATCGTGGGTGAGGTTATCGTGGGTGATTTTATCGTGGGTGATTTTATCGTGGGTGAGGTTATCGTGGGTGACTTTATCGTGGGTGAGTTAATCGTGGGTGAGGTTATGGTGGGTGAGGTTATCGTGGGTGATTTTATCGTGGGTGATTTTATCGGGGGTGAGGTAATCGTGGGTGAGGTTATCGTGGGTGAGGTTATCGTGGGTGAGTTTATCGTGGGTGAGGTTATCGTGGGTGAGGTTATCGTGGGTGATTTTAGGGTGGGTGATTTTATCGTGGGTGAGGTAATCGTGGGTGAGGTTATCGTGGGTGATTTTATCGTGGGTGAGTTTATCGTGGGTGAGGTTATCGTGAGTGAGTTTATCGTGGGTGAGTTTATTGTGGGTGACGTTATCGTGGGTGAGGTTATCGTGGGTGACGTTATCGTGGGTGAGTTTATCGTGTGTGATTTTATCGTGGGTGAGGTAATCGTGGGTTTGGTTATCCTGGGTGACGATATCGTGGGTGAGTTTATCGTGGGTGAGTTTATCGTGGGTGAGGTTATCGTGGGTGAGGTTATCGTGGGTGACTTTATTGGGGGTGACTTTATCGTGGGTCACTTTATCGTGTTTGACTTTATCATGGGTGAGGTTATCGTGGGTGAGGTTATCGTGGGTGACTTTATTGGGGGTGACTTTATCGTGTGTCACTTTATCGTGTTTGACTTTATCGTGGGTGAGGTTATCGTGGGTGACTTTATCGTGGGTGAGTTAATCGTGGGTGAGGTTATCGTGGGTGAGGTTATCGTGGGTGATTTTATCGTGGGTGAGGTAATCGTGGGTGACTTTATCGTGGGTGAGTTTTTCGTGGGTGAGGTTATCGTGGGTGAGGTTATCGTGGGTGAGGTTATCGTGGATGAGGTTATCGTGGGTGAGGTTATCGTGGGTGATTTTATCGTGGGTGATTTTATCGTGGGTGAGGTTATCGTGGGTGACTTTATCGTTCGTGAGTTAATCGTGGGTGAGGTAACCGTGGGTGAGGTTAACGTGGGTGATTTTATCGTGGGTGAGTTTATCGTTGGTGAGGTTATCGTGGGTGAGGTTATCGTGGGTGATTTTATCGTGGGTGAGGTAATCGTGGGTGACTTTATCGTGGGTGAGGTTATCATTGGTGATTTTATCGCGGGTGACTTTATCGTGGGGGAGTTTATCGTTGGTGACTTCATCGTGGGTGAGGTTATCGTGGGTGATTTTATCGTGGGTGAGGTTATCGTGGGTAACTTTATCGTGGGTGAGGTTATCGTGTGTGTTTTTATCGTGGGTGAGGTTATCATGGGTGACGTTATCGTGGGTGATTTTATCGTGGGTGAGGTAATCGTGGGTGAGGTTATCGTAGGTGATTTTATCGTGGCTGAGTTTATCGTTGGTGAGGTTATCGTGGGTGATTTTATCATGGGTGAGGTTATTGTGGGTGATTTTATCGTGGGTGAGGTAATCGTGGGTGACTTTATCGTGCGTGAGGTTATCGTGGGTGACTTTATCGCGAGTGACTTTATTGTGGGGGAGTTTATCGTCGGTGACTTTATCGTGGGTGAGGTTATCGTGGGTGAGATTATCGTGAGTGAGGTTATCGTGCGTGATTTTATTGTGGGTGAAGTTATCGTGGGTGACTTTATCGTAGGTGACTTTATCGTGGGTGAAGTTATCGTGGGTGACTTTATCGTAGGTGACTTTATCGTTTGTGACTTTATCGTGGGTGACTTTATCGTGGGTGAGGTTATCGTGGGTGAGGTTATGGTGGGTGATTTTATCGTGGGTGAGCTTATCGTGGGTGATTTTATCGTGGGTGAGGTAATCGTGGGTGACTTTTTCGTGGGTGAGGTTATCGTGGGTGAGGTTATCGTGGGTGAGGTTATCGTGGATGAGGTTATCGTGGGTGAGGTTATCGTGGGTGATTTTATCGTGGGTGATTTTATCGTGGGTGAGGTTATCGTGGGTGACTTTATCGTGGGTGACTTTTTCGTGGGTGAGGTTATCGTGGGTGAGGTTATCGTGGGTGAGGTTATCGTGGATGAGGTTATCGTGGGTGACTTTATCGTGGGTGAGTTAATCGTGGGGGAGGTTATGGTGGGTGAGGTTATCGTGGGTGATTTTATCGTGGGTGAGGTAATCGTGGGTGAGGTTATCGTGGGTGAGGTTATCGTGGGTGAGTTTATCGTGGGTGAGGTAACCGCGGGTGAGGTTAACGTGGGTGATTTTATCGTGGGTGAGTTTATCGTTGGTGAGGTTATCGTGGGTGAGGTTATCTTGGGTGAGCTTATCGTGGGTGATTTTATCCTGGGTGAGGTTATCCTGGGTGAGGTTATCGTGGGTGATTTTATCGTGGGTGAGGTAATCGTGGGTGACTTTATCGTAGGTGAGGTTATCGTTGGTGATTTTATCGCGGGTGACTTTATCGTGGGGGAGTTTATCGTTGGTGACTTTATCGTGGGTGAGGTTATCGTGGGTGATTTTATCGTGGGTGAGGTTATCGTGGGTAACGTTATCGTGGGTGAGGTTATCGTGTGTGTTTTTATCGTGGGTGAGGTTATCATGGGTGACGTTATCGTGGGTGATTTTATCGTGGGTGAGGTAATCGTGGGTGAGGTTATCGTAGGTGATTTTATCGTGGCTGAGTTTATCGTTGGTGAGGTTATCGTGGGTGATTTTATCGTGGGTGAGGTTATTGTGTGTGATTTTATCGTGGGTGAGGTAATCGTGGGTGACTTTATCGTGGGTGAGGTTATCGTGGGTGACTTTATCGCGGGTGACTTTATTGTTGGGGAGTTTATCGTCGGTGACTTTATCGTGGGTGAGGTTCTCGTGGGTGAGATTATCGTGAGTGAGGTTATCGTGCGTGATTTTATTGTGGGTGAAGTTATCGTGGGTGACTTTATCGTAGGTGACTTTATCGTGGGTGAAGTTATTGTGGGTGTCTTTATCGTAGGTGACTTTATATTGGGTGACTTTATCGTGGGTGAGGTTATCGTGGGTGAGGTTATGGTGGGTGATTTTATCGTGGGTGAGCTTATCGTGGGTGATTTTATCGTGGGTGAGGTAATCGTGGGTGACTTTTTCGTGGGTGAGGTTATCGTGGGTGAGGTTATCGTGGGTGAGGTTATCGTGGATGAGGTTATCGTGGGTGACTTTATTGGGGGTGACTTTATCGTGGGTGATTTTATCGTGGGTGAGGTTATCGTGGGTGACTTTATCGTGGGTGAGTTAATCGTGGGTGAGGTTATCGTGGGTGAGGTTATCGTGGGTGATTTTATCGTGGGTGAATTTATCGGGGGTGAGGTAATCGTGGGTGAGGTTATCGTGGGTGAGGTTATCGTGGGTGAGTTTATCGTGGGTGAGGTTATCGTGGGTGAGGTTATCGTGGGTGAATTTAGGGTAGGTGATTTTATCGTGGGTGAGGTTATCGTGGGTGAGTTTATCGTGGTTGAGGTTATCGTGGGTGAGTTTATCGTTGGTGAGGTTATCGTGGGTGATTTTATCGTGGGTGAGGTTATCGTGGGTGACTTTATCGTGGGTGAGTTAATCGTGGGTGAGTTTATCGTGGGTGAGTTTATTGTGGGTGAGGTTATCGTGGGTGACGTTATCGTGGGTGAGTTTATCGTGTGTGATTTTATCGTGGGTGAGGTAATCGTGGGTGAGATTATCCTGGGTGACGATATCGTGGGTGAGTTTATCGTGGGTGAGTTTATCGTGGGTGAGGTTATCGTGGGTGAGGTTATCGTGGGTGACTTTATTGGGGGTGACTTTATCGTGGGTCACTTTATCGTGTTTGACTTTATCGTGGGTGAGGTTATAGTGGGTGAGGTTATCGTGGGTGATTTTATCGTGGGTGAGGTAATCGTGGGTGACTTTAGCGTGGGTGACTTTATCGTTGGTGACTTTATCGCGGGTGACTTTATCGTGGGTGACTTTATCGAGGGTTACTTTATCGTGGGTGAGGTTATCGTGGGTGAGGTTATCGTGGGTGACTTTATCGTGGGTGATTTTATCGTGGGTGAGCTTATCGTGGGTGATTTTATCGTGGGTGAGGTAATCGTGGCTGACTTTATCGTGGCTGACTTTTTCGTGGGTGAGGTTATCGTGGGTGAGGTTATCGTGGGTGATTTTAGGGTGGGTGATTTTATCGTGGGTGAGGTAATCGTGGGTGAGGTTATCGTGGGTGATTTTATCGTGGGTGAGTTTATCGTGGGTGACTTTATCGTAGGTGACTTTATCGTGGGTGAGGTTATCGTGGGTGAGGTTATTGTGGGTGATTTTATCGTGGGTGAGCTTATCGTGGGTGATTTTATCGTGGGTGAGGTAATCGTGGGTGATTTTATCGTGGGTGAAGTTATCGTGGGTGAGGTTATCGTGGGTGAGGTTATCGTGGATGAGGTTATCGTGGGTGAGGTTATCGTGGGTGATTTTATCGTGGGTGATTTTATCGTGGGTGAGGTTATCGTGGGTGACTTTATCGTGGGTGTCTTTTTTGTGGGTGAGGTTATCGTGGGTGACTTTATCGTGGGTGATTTAATCGTGGGTGAGGTTATGGAGGGTGAGGATATCGTGGGTGATTTTATCGTGGGTGATTTTATCGTGGGTGAGGTAATCGTGGGTGACTTTATCGTGGGTGAGTTTTTCGTGGGTGAGGTTATCGTGGGTGAGGTTATCGTGGCTGAGGTTATCGTGGGTGATTTTATCGTGGGTGATTTTATCGTGGGTGAGGTTATCGTGGGTCGGAATAGTTTTTTCCTGAAATTCCACCCAAGAATCTCCACTGAATTTAGGACAAAACGCGACAAATTTCAGGTCAAACGGATGAGTATTCACCCACGAAAAAAATCCAACATTTTCACACACAAACAAACCTTCCTATCAGCCCTAGCAGTGACGAATAAAAAATTTATGTCCAATCTTTTGGGACGAATCTGGAGCTCAAATTTCAGCCAAAACTCAATAGACAAAGTGACGAATATCTGGTAAAAATTTCAGACCAAAATACCCAAGGAGTAATGCGTAGTAAGTCCCAGACCGAGAGTGAACAAAACTGATTTTCCGAAAAGAAAACGTCCTGGCTTTTCTTCCCCGTATCTTCTTTTTGTGATTCGTTTATGGACGTGCCTCCTTGCCTCGGTGCAAACAACATACGAAAGTGCTTGTGTGAATTTTTTTCAGCGCAATACGGACCCAGAATGAAATTGCAGAAATTAGGCCGAAATTTCACAAGTTTCGGTAGAGGATAGCCTTTGTTTGCACATAATTTTTGAAAAATTCTCCCTGAATAGTTTTTTCCTGAAATTCCACCCAAGAATCTCCACTGAATTTGGGACAAAACGCGACAAATTTCAGGTCAAACGGATGAGTATTCACCCACGAAAAAAATCAAACAGTTTCACACACAAACGAACCTTTCTATCAACCCTAGCAGTGACGAATAAAAAATTTATTGTCAATCTTTTGGGACGAATCTGGAGCTCAAATTTCAGCCAAAACTCAATAGACAAAGTGACGAATGTCTAATAAAAATTTCAGTCCAAAATACCGAAGGAGTAAGGCGTAATAAGTCCCAGACCAAGAGTGAACAAAACTGATTTTCCGAAAAGAAAACGTCCTGGCTTTTCTTCCCCGTATCTTCTTTTTGTGATTCGTTTATGGACGTGCCTCCTTGCCTGGATGCAAACAACATACGAAAGTGCTTGTGTGAATTTTTTTTAGCGCAATACGGACCCATAATGAAATTGCAGAAATTAGGCCGAAATTTCACAAGTTTCGGTAGAGGATAGCCTTGGTTTGCACAAAATTTCTTAAAAATTCTCCCGGAATAGTTTTTTCCTGAAATTCCACCCAAGAATCTCCACTGAATTTGGGACAAAACCCGACAAATTTCAGGTCAAACGGATGAGTATTCACCCACGAAAAAAATCAAACAGTTTCACACACAAACGAACCTTCCTTTCAGCCCTGGCAGTGACGAATAAAAAATTTATTGCCAATCTTGTGGGATGAATCTGGGGCTCAAACCTCAGCAAAAACTCAATAGACACAGTGACGAATGTCTGGTAAAAATTTCAGTCCCAAATACCGAAGGAGTAAGGCGTAATAAGTCCCAGACCGAGAGTGAACAAAACCGAATTTCCGAAAAGAAAACGTCCTGGCTTTTCTTCCCCGTATCTTCTTTTTCTGATTCGTTTATGGACGTGCCTCCTTGCCTGGGTGCAAACAACATACGAAAATGCTTGTGTGAATTTTTTTCAGCGTAATACAGACCCAGAATGAAATTGCAGAAATTAGGCCTAAATTTCACAGGTTTCGGTAGAGGATAGCCTTGGTTTGCACAAAATTTCTGAAAAATTCTCCCGGAATAGTTTTTTCCTGAAATTCCACCCAAGAATCTCCACTGAATTTGGAACAAAACGCGACAAATTTCAGATCAAACGAATGAGTATTCACCCACGAAAAAAAATCAAACAGTTTCACACACAAACTAACCTTTCTTTCAACCCTAACAGTGACGAATAAAAAAATTATTGCCAATCTTGTGGGACGAATCTGGGGCTCAAACCTCAGCCAAAACTCAATAGACACAGTGACGAATGTCTAATAAAAATTTCAGTCCAAAATACCGAAGGAGTAAGGCGTAATAAGTCCCAGACCGAGAGTGAACAAAACCGATTTTCCGAAAAGAAAACGTCCTGGCTTTTCTTCCCCGTATCTTCTTTTTGTGATTCGTTTATGGACGTGCCTCTTTGCCTGGGTGCAAACAACATACGAAAGTGCTTGTGTGAATTTTTTTCAGCGCAATACGGACCCAAAATGAAATTGCAGAAATTAGGCCGAAATTTCACAAGTTTCGGTAGAGGATAGCCTTGGTTTGCACAAAATTTCTGAAAAATTCTCCCGGAATAGTTTTTTCCTGAAATTCCACCCAAGAATCTCCACTGAATTTGGGACAAAACCCGACAAATTTCAGGTCAAACGGATGAGTATTCACCCACGAAAAAAATCAAACAGTTTCACACAGAAACGAACCTTCCTTTCAGCCCTGGCAGTGACGAATAAAAAATTTATTGCCAATCTTGTGGGATGAATCTGGGGCTCAAACATCATCCAAAACTCAATAGACACAGTGACGAATGTCTGGTAAAAATTTCAGTCCAAAATACCGAAGGAGTAAGGCGTAATAAGTCCCAGACCGAGAGTGAACAAAACCTAATTTCCGAAAAGAAAACGTCCTGGCTTTTCTTCCCCGTATCTTCTTTTTCTGATTCGTTTATGGACGTGCCTCCTTGCCTGGGTGCAAACAACATACGAAAATGCTTGTGTGAATTTTCTTCAGCGCAATACAGACCCAGAATGAAATTGCAGAAATTAGGACTAAATTTCACAGGTTTCGGTAGAGGATAGCCTTGGTTTGCACAAAATTTCTGAAAAATTCTCCCGGAATAGTTTTTTCCTGAAATTCCACCCAAGAATCTCCACTGAATTTGGAACAAAACGCGACAAATTTCAGATCAAACGAATGAGTATTCACCCACGAAAAAAAATCAAACAGTTTCACACACAAACTAACCTTTCTTTCAACCCTAACAATGAGGAATAAAAAATTTATTGCCAATCTTGTGGGACGAATCTGGGGCTCAAACCTCAGCCAAAACTCAATAGACACAGTGACGAATGTCTAATAAAAATTTCAGTCCAAAATACCGAAGGAGTAAGGCGTAATAAGTCCCAGACCGAGAGTGAACAAAACCGATTTTCCGAAAAGAAAACGTCCTGGCTTTTCTTCCCCGTATCTTCTTTTTGTGATTCGTTTATGGACGTGCCTCCTTGCCTCGGTGCAAACAACATACGAAAGTGCTTGTGTGAATTTTTTTCAGCGCAATACGGACCCATAATGACATTGCAGAAATTAGGCCGAAATTTCACAAGTTTCGGTAGAGGATAGCCTTGGTTTGCACAAAATTTCTGAAAAATTCTCCCGGAATAGTTTTTTCCTGAAATTCCACCCAAGAATCTCCACTAAATTTGGGACAAAACGCGACAAATTTCAGGTCAAACGGATGAGTATTCAACCACGAAAAAAATCAAACAGTTTCACACACAAACGAACCTTCCTTTCAGCCCTGGCAGTGACGAATAAAAAATTTATTGCCAATCTTGTGGGATGAATCTGGGGCTCAAACATCATCCAAAACTCAATAGACACAGTGACGAATGTCTGGTAAAAATTTCAGTCCAAAATAAGGAAGGAGTAAGGCGTAATAAGTCCCAGACCCAGAGTGAACAAAACCGATTTTCCGAAAAGAAAATGTCCTGGCATTTCTTCCCCGTATCTTCTTTTTGTGATTCGTTTATGGACGTGCCTCCTTGCCTCGGTGCAAACAACATACGAAAGTGCTTGTGTGAATTTTTTTCAGCGCAATACGGACCCATAATGAAATTGCAGAAATTAGGCCGAAATTTCACAAGTTTCGGTAGAGGATAGCCTTGGTTTGCACAAAATTTCTGAAAAATTCCCCCGGAATAGTTTTTTCCTGAAATTCCACCCAAGAATCTCCACTGAATTTGGGACAAAACGCGACAAATTTCAGGTCAAACGGATGAGTATTCAACCACGAAAAAAATCAAACAGTTTCACACACAAACGAACCTTCCTTTCAGCCCTGGCAGTGACGAATAAAAATTTATTGCCAATCTTGTGGGATGAATCTGGGGCTCAAACATCATCCAAAACTCAATAGACACAGTGACGAATGTCTGGTAAAAATTTCAGTCCAAAATTTCAGTCCAAAATCTCCACTGAATTTGGGACAAAACGCGACAAATTTCAGGTCAAACGGATGAGTATTCAACCACGAAAAAAATCAAACAGTTTCACACACAAACGAACCTTCCTTTCAGCCCTGGCAGTGACGAATAAAAAATTTATTGCCAATCTTGTGGGATGAATCTGGGGCTCAAACATCATCCAAAACTCAATAGACACAGTGACGAATGTCTGGTAAAAATTTCAGTCCAAAATACCGAAGGAGTAAGGCGTAATAAGTCCCAGACCCAGAGTGAACAAAACCTAATTTCCGAAAAGAAAACGTTCTGGCTTTTCTTCCCCGTATCTTCTTTTTCTGATTCGTTTATGGACGTGCCTCCTTGCCTGGGTGCAAACAACATACGAAAATGCTTGTGTGAATTTTCTTCAGCGCAATACAGACCCAGAATGAAATTGCAGAAATTAGGCCTAAATTTCACAGGTTTCGGTAGAGGATAGCCTTGGTTTGCACAAAATTTCTGAAAAATTCTCCCGGAATAGTTTTTTCCTGAAATTCCACCCAAGAATCTCCACTGAATTTGGGACAAAACGCGACAAATTTCAGGTCAAACGGATGAGTATTCAACCACGAAAAAAATCAAACAGTTTCACACACAAACGAACCTTCCTTTCAGCTCTGGCAGTGACGAATAAAAAATTTATTGCCAATCTTGTGGGATGAATCTGGGGCTCAAACCTCATCCAAAACTCAATAGACACAGTGACGAATGTCTAGTAAAAATTTCAGTCCAAAATACCGAAGGAGTAAGGCGTAATAAGTCCCAGACCCAGAGTGAACAAAACCTAATTTCCGAAAAGAAAACGTCCTGGCTTTTCTTCCCCGTATCTTCTTTATCTGATTCGTTTATGGACGTGCCTCCTTGCCTGGGTGCAAACAACATACGAAAATGCTTGTGTGAATTTTTTTCAGCGCAATACAGACCCAGAATGAAATTGCAGAAATTAGGCCTAAATTTCACAGGTTTCGGTAGAGCATAGCCTTGGTTTGCACAAAATTTCTGAAAAATTCTCCCGGAATAGTTTTTTCCTGAAATTCCACCCAAAAATCTCCACTGAATTTGAGACAAAACGCGACAAATTTCAGGTCAAACGGATAAGTATTCACCCACGAAAAAAATACAACATTTTCACACACAAACTAACCTTCCTTTCAACCCTGACAGTGACGAATAAAAAATTTATTGTCAATCTTGTGGGACGAATCTGGGGTTTAAACCTCAGCCAAAACTCAATAGACACAGTGACGAATGTCTGATAAAAATTTCAATCCAAAATAACGAAGTAGTAAGGCGTAATAAGTCCCAGACCGAGAGTGAATAAAATCGAATTTCCGAAAAGAAAACGTCCTGGCTTTTCTTCCCCGCATCTTCTTTTTGTGATTCGTTTATGGACGTGCCTCCTTGCCTGGGTGCAAACAACATACGAAAGTGCTTGTGTGAATTTTTTTCAGCGCAATACGGACCCAGAATGAAATTGCAGAAATTAGGCAGAAATTTCACAAGTTTCGGTAGAGGATATCATTGGTTTGCACAAATTTCTGAAAAATTCTCCCGGAATAGTTTTTTCCTGAAATTCCACCCAAGAATCTCCACTGAATTTGGGACAAAACGTGACAAATTTCAGGTCAAACGGATGAGTATTCACCAACGAAAAACATCAAACAGTTTCACACACAAACGAACATTCCCATCAGCCCTGGCAGTGACGAATAAAAAATTTATTGTCAATCTTGTGGGACGAATCTGGGGCACAAACCTCAGCCAAAACTCAATAGGCACAGTGACGAATGTCTGGTAAAAATTTCAGTCCAAAATAACGAAGGAGTAAGGCGTAATAAGTCCCAAACCCAGAGTGAACAAAACCGATTTTCCGAAAAGAAAACGTCCTGGCTTTTCTTCCTCGTATCTTTTTTTTGTGATTCGTTTATAGACGTGCCTCCTTGCCTGGATGCAAACAACATACGAAAGTGCTTGTGTGAATTTTTTTCAGCGCAATACAGACCCAGAATGAAATTGTAGAAATTAGGCCGAAATTTCACAAGTTTCGGTAGAGGATAGCCTTTGTTTGCACAAAATTTCTGAAAAATTCTCCCGGAATAGTTTTTTCCTGAAATTCCACCCAAGAATCTCCACTGAATTTGGAACAAAACGAGACAAATTTCAGGTCAAACGGATGAGTATTCACCCACGGAAAAAAATCAAACAGTTTCACACACAAACTAACCTTCCTTTCAACCCTGACAATGAGGAATAAAAAATTTATTGCCAATCTTATGGGACGAATCTAGGGCTCAAACCTCAGCCAAAACTCAATAGACACAGTGACGAATGTCTGATAAAAATTTCAGTCCAAAATACCGAAGGAGTAAGGCGTAATAAGTCCCAGACCGAGAGTGAACAAAACCGATTTTCCGAAAAGAAAACGTCCTGGCTTTTCTTCCCCGTATCTTCTTTTTGTGATTCGTTTATGGACGTGCCTCCTTACCTCGGTGCAAACAACATACGAAAGTGCTTGTGTGAATTTTTTTCAGCACAATACGGACCCAGAATGAAATTGCAGAAATTAGGCCGAAATTTCACAAGTTTCGGTAGAGGATAGCCTTGGTTTGCACAAAATTTCTGAAAAATTCTCCCGGAATAGTTTTTTCCTGAAATTCAACCCAAGAATCTCCACTGAATTTGGGACAAAACGCGACAAATTTCAGGTCAAACGGATGAGTATTCACCAACGAAAAAAATCAAACAGTTTCACACACAAACGAACCTTCCTTTCAGCCCTGGCAGTGACGAATAAAAAATTTATTGCCAATCTTGTGGGATGAATTTGGGGCTCAAACCTCAGCCAAAACTCAATAGACACAGTGACGAATGTCTGGTAAAAATTTCAGTCCAAAATACCGAAGGAGTAAGGCGTTATAAGTCCCAGACCGAGAGTGAACAAAATCGATTTTCCGAAAAGAAAACGTCCTGGCTTTTCTTCCCCGTATCTTCTTTTTGTGATTCGTTTATGGACGTGCCTCCTTGCCTGGGTGCAAACAACATACGAAAATGCTTGTGTGAATTTTTTTCAGCGCAATACAGACCCAGAATGAAATTGCAGAAATTAGGCCGAAATTTCACAAGTTTCGGTAGAGGATAGCCTTGGTTTGCACAAAATTTCTGAAAAATTCTCCCGAAATAGTTTTTTCCTGAAATTCCATCCAAGAATCTCCACTGAATTTGGAACAAAACGCGACAAATTTCAGTTCAAACAGGTGAGTATTCACCCACGAAAAAAAATCAAACAGTTTCACACACAAACTAACCTTCCTTTCAACCCTGACAATGAGGAATAAAAAATTTATTGCCAATCTTATGGGACGAATCTGGGGCTCAAACCTCAGCCAAAACTCAATAGACACAGTGACGAATGTCTGATAAAAATTAATGTCCAAAATAACGAAGGAGTAAGGCGTAATAAGTCCCAGACCGAGAGTGAACATAACCGATTTTCCGAAAAGAAAACGTCCTGGCTTTTCTTCCCCGTATCTTCTTTTTGTGATTCGTTTATGGACGTGCCTCCTTGCCTAGGTGCAAACAACATACGAAAGTGCTTGTGTTAATTTTTTTTCAGTGCAATACGGACCCAGAATGAAATTGCATAAATTAGGCCGAAATTTCACAAGTTTCGGTAGAGGATAACCTTGGTTTGCACAAAATTTCTGTAAAATTCTCCCGGAATAGTTTTTTCCTGAAATTCCTCCCAAGAATCTCCACTGAATTTGGAACAAAACGCGACAAATTTCAGCTCAAACGGATGAGTATTCACCCACAAAAAAAATCAACCAGTTTCACACACAAACGAACCTTCCGTTCAACTCTGACAATGACGAATAAAATATTTATTGCCAATCTTGTGGGACGAATCTGGGGCTCAAAGCTCAGCCAAAACTCAATAGACAGAGTGACGAATGTCTGATAAAAATTTCAGTCCAAAATAACGAAGGAGTAAGGCGTAATAAGTCCCAGACCCAGAGTGAACAAAACCGATTTTCCGAAAAGAAAACGTCCTGGCTTTTCTTCCTCGTATCTTTTTTTTGTGATTCGTTTATAGACGTGCCTCCTTGCCTGGATGCAAACAACATACGAAAGTGCTTGTGTGAATTTTTTTCAGCGCAATACAGACCCAGAATGAAATTGCAGAAATTAGGCCGAAATTTCACAAGTTTCGGTAGAGGATAGCCTTTGTTTGCACAAAATTTCTGAAAAATTCTCCCGGAATAGTTTTTTCCTGAAATTCCACCCAAGAATCTCCACTGAATTTGGAACAAAACGAGACAAATTTCAGGTCAAACGGATGAGTATTCACCCACGGAAAAAAATCAAACAGTTTCACACACAAACCAACCTTCCTTTCAACCCTGACAATGAGGAATAAAAAATTTATTGCCAATCTTATGGGACAAATCTGGGGCTCAAACCTCAGCCAAAACTCAATAGACACAGTGACGAATGTCTGATAAAAATTTCAGTCCAAAATACCGAAGGAGTAAGGCGTAATAAGTCCCAGACCGAGAGTGAACAAAACCGATTTTCCGAAAAGAAAACGTCCTGGCTTTTCTTCCCCGTATCTTCTTTTTGTGATTCGTTTATGGATGTGCCTCCTTGCCTCGGTGCAAAAAACATACGAAAGTGCTTGTGTGAATTTTTTTCAGCACAATACGGACCCAGAATGAAATTGCAGAAATTAGGCCGAAATTTCACAAGTTTCGGTAGAGGATAGCCTTGGTTTGCACAAAATTTCTGATAAATTCTCCCGGAATAGTTTTTTCCTGAAATTCAACCCAAGAATCTCCACTGAATTTGGGACAAGACGCGACAAATTTCAGGTCAAACGGATGAGTATTCACCAACGAAAAAAATCAAACAGTTTCACACACAAACGAACCTTCCTTTCAGCCCTGGCAGTGACGAATAAAAAATTTATTGCCAATCTTGTGGGATGAATCTGGGGCTCAAACCTCAGCCAAAACTCAATAGACACAGTGACGAATGTCTGGTAAAAATTTCAGTCCAAAATACCGAAGGAGTAAGGCGTTATAAGTCCCAGACCGAGAGTGAACAAAATCGATTTTCCGAAAAGAAAACGTCCTGGCTTTTCTTCCCCGTATCTTCTTTTTGTGATTCGTTTATGGACGTGCCTCCTTGCCTGGGTGCAAACAACATACGAAAATGCTTGTGTGAATTTTTTTCAGCGCAATACAGACCCAGAATGAAATTGCAGAAATTAGGCCGAAATTTCACAAGTTTCGGTAGAGGATAGCCTTGGTTTGCACAAAATTTCTGAAAAATTCTCCCGAAATAGTTTTTTCCTGAAATTCCATCCAAGAATCTCCACTGAATTTGGAACAAAACGCGACAAATTTCAGTTCAAACAGGTGAGTATTCACCCACGAAAAAAAATCAAACAGTTTCACACACAAACTAACCTTCCTTTCAACCCTGACAATGAGGAATAAAAAATTTATTGCCAATCTTATGGGACGAATCTGGGGCTCAAACCTCAGCCAAAACTCAATAGACACAGTGACGAATGTCTGATAAAAATTAATGTCCAAAATAACGAAGGAGTAAGGCGTAATAAGTCCCAGACCGAGAGTGAACATAACCGATTTTCCGAAAAGAAAACGTCCTGGCTTTTCTTCCCCGTATCTTCTTTTTGTGATTCGTTTATGGACGTGCCTCCTTGCCTAGGTGCAAACAACATACGAAAGTGCTTGTGTTAATTTTTTTTCAGTGCAATACGGACCCAGAATGAAATTGCATAAATTAGGCCGAAATTTCACAAGTTTCGGTAGAGGATAGCCTTGGTTTGCACAAAATTTCTGTAAAATTCTCCCGGAATAGTTTTTTCCTGAAATTCCTCCCAAGAATCTCCACTGAATTTGGAACAAAACGCGACAAATTTCAGGTCAAACGGATGAGTATTCACCCACAAAAAAAATCAAACAGTTTCACACACAAACGAACCTTCCTTTCAACTCTGACAATGACGAATAAAATATTTATTGCCAATCTTGTGGGACGAATCTGGGGCTCAAAGCTCAGCCAAAACTCAATAGACAGAGTGACGAATGTCTGATAAAAATTTCAGTCCAAAATACCGAAGGAGTAAGGCGTAATAAGTCCCAGACCGAGAGTGAACAGAACCGATTTTCCGTAAAGAAAACGTCTTGGCTTTTCTTCCCCGTATCTTCTTTTTGTGATTCGTTTATGGACGTGCCTCCTTGCCTGGGTGCAAAAAACATACGAAAGTGCTTGTGTGAATTTTTTTTCAGCGCAATATGGACCCAGAATGAAATTGCAGAAATTAGGCCGAAATTTCACAAGTTTCGGTAGAGGATAGCCTTTGTTTGCACAAAATTTCTGAAAAATTCTCCCGGAATAGTTTTTTCCTGAAATTCCACCCAAGAATCTCCACTGAATTTGGAACAAAACGAGACAAATTTCAGGTCAAACGGATGAGTATTCACCCACGGAAAAAAATCAAACAGTTTCACACACAAACTAACCTTCCTTTCAACCCTGACAATGAGGAATAAAAAATTTATTGCCAATCTTATGGGACGAATCTGGGGCTCAAACCTCAGCCAAAACTCAATAGACACAGTGACGAATGTCTGATAAAAATTTCAGTCCAAAATACCGAAGGAGTAAGGCGTAATAAGTCCCAGACCGAGAGTGAACAAAACCGATTTTCCGAAAAGAAAACGTCCTGGCTTTTCTTCCCCGTATCTTCTTTTTGTGATTCGTTTATGGACGTGCCTCCTTGCCTCGGTGCAAACAACATACGAAAGTGCTTGTGTGAATTTTTTTCTGCACAATACGGACCCAGAATGAAATTGCAGAAATTAGGCCGAAATTTCACAAGTTTCGGTAGAGGATAGCCTTGGTTTGCACAAAATTTCTGAAAAATTCTCCCGGAATAGTTTTTTCCTGAAATTCAACCCAAGAATCTCCACTGAATTTGGGACAAGGCGCGACAAATTTCAGGTCAAACGGATGAGTATTCACCAACGAAAAAAATCAAACAGTTTCACACACAAACGAACCTTGGCAGATGGTAGGTTGCAGGTAGTAGGTGGCAGGTTGTAAGTGGCAGGTGGAACGTAGCAGGTGGCAGGTTGCAGGTAGCAAATTTAAATTGTCCTTGCACTCTACTCCTAAGCGATGTGAGACTATTGAATATATTGTAACAACCCCACATATGTGTTTTAATGGAAGAAATTTAGTTTAAATTTTCTCTGGCTTCTACTCCTAATCGATGTGGGACTATTGAATGTATTAGAACAATCCTATCCTACATTTATGTGTTAATGGAGGAAATTATATTTAAATTGTCTCTGGCCTCTACTACTAAGCGATGTGGGACTATTGAATGTATTGAAAAAACTCCACACTGCATTGAGCCAGTTTACTGTATGCACCACTCTGTAAAAAGGTTTAAAGGCTTAAAGGATGACGTGGGTACTTGAAAATGATCTCCTAACTCAAACATTGGTTATAGTCAAATTTGAACTTATGTGATTATTTGATTAACAGTGCGAAATATATACATCAAATGTATGGAAGGAAATCTTGAAAAAACACTGATGCTCTTATTATATATTGGCCAGAATCTCTACATTATTACTCAGTCAAAATTGTAAGAGAGAAAGACTTTGGATATGTGAGGTACTATTGCTTGCCTAGGTGTTTTACAAACTAATATTTTTTCATGTATTGCCATTCTTACAAACTTAACTGTGTGCAGCTGTGTGCAAGTGTGTGCAAGTTATTGTATGACAATGCATTTGGTTTGATCACACTTGCATTTTTATGTACATAAACAGTCTCCAATAGTGTAGTGGAGAATATTATTTTGGGTGTGCCTCTAAGCAATAAAAAAAAACAAAATGGTGCCACATTAGATTCACAAATCTAATCTCTCTACTAGTACTGCCCATAATTCTTGTTTTATTTAGGTAGATTTTATTTCTCATGTTGTTTTTATAAATATTTTTACATTATTTGTTCCCAAGTTTTATAAATCTATAAAATAAATAGTTTCATCGTTATATTAAAATTAAAAAAAAATATTATTTTATTTTATTTCAATAACTTCATTATTATTTTAACGTTATCCTCACAATTTATTTTAATATAAATTATTAATTATATTTTAAAACTAATAAAGATTTAAAAAAGTAAAATATGTATAAAATATAATATCTAAAATTATAATTTTATTTGAATATGTAAGAGTATACATTTGTTATGAATTTTATATTTATTAGACTAATTTGTTAAATACTTTTTTGAGTTTAAAAACTATTTATAAGATTTCAATTTTCACCATGTAATTTATAGATTAACTTGTTGCTTAGTTATATTAAAATTTTAATTTGGACTTATTACTCTACAGTTCTTATCTAATAAGACCAAATGGATATCAATCTTTATTTCGATTTTGTGAATCTTCAAAACTAGTTTTTGCAAAGAATCAGTATACATTGGTTTAGTAGTTTAGAATTTAGGTTTAGGGTTTATGGTTTATGTTTTTAGGGTTTAGGGTTTATGAATTTATGTGTTTATGGTTTTATGGTTATGGGTTTGGAGGTTATAGTATAGGGCTTAGGGTTTATGGGTTATGACATAAGGTTTAGGATTTTAAAATTTCAAGAAAAATTCTTTTGGAAAAAAATTTCAAAATTTTTGTGCACTCCAAGACTTTTTCCTCTTTCCAAATTTAAAAATAATTTTGTGTTATTATCTGATTTTATTACGTTGAAAAATCCTGAAAAAATTTACACGATTACTTTCAAATGTTGTTTGTACTCAGTTAAGGTAGTACGTCCAAAAAGATATAGGAAAGAAAAAGGCAGAACATTTTGTTTTCAGAAAAACAAATTTTCCAGTTTTGTTTATTTTCAGTCTGGACTTATTACACCTTATTCCTCGGATTTGAGTTGTGGTTGAGATTTGAGTCTCAAATTCGTCCCATAATTTCATCATTATATTAAAATTAAGAAAAAATATTATTTTATTCTGAATATCTAAATTCTTCTTCTTTTCTCTCTATGTATATATGAGTGACTAAATAAAACAACTTCTTACTAAATCAACTTATAAATATATTTAATTACATTAAATTTTCAATAAATATTGTTATTTCAATAACTTTATTATTATTCTAATGTTATCCTCACAATTTATTTTAATATAATGTTATTAATCATATTTTAAAACTAATCAAGATTAAAAAAAATTAAATATGCATAAAATGTAATATCTATCATTATAATTTTATTTGAACATGTAAGAGGATTTGTTATGAATTTTACATTTATTAGTTTTAAAATAACTAATTTTGTTAAATTTTTTTGAGTTTAAAAACTTTTTATAAGATTTCAATTTTTACCCAGTAGTTTATAGATTAACTTATTCCTAGTTATATTAAAAGTTTAATTTGGACTTATTTCCAAATGGATATCCATCTCCATTTTGATTTTGTGAATCTCAAAACTAGTTTTTGAAAAAACTCAATATATACTTGTTTATAGCAATGATCGCAAAATGAATAAGGTGCAAAATTATGGATTCGTCCTCATTTAGGTGGGTTAGATTAAATTTTTTAACCTTTTAATCTGTATTGGTCGATACCTCTATCCTGTTAATCCGATAGTCCAAAGGTGGGCAAGACGGACTAGCCTGTCAGTCCATTCTTCTTTATTTATGGTCACTCTTAAAGAGAGATTTCATTCTTTTAGAATTAAAATTAGTGGTGATCAATGTATTAAATACAACTTTATTTACATTAATTTATTTATAAATCATTTGATTCATTAAAGCATGGTTGGTATTTATTTTATTTTGTTAGACATTAAACATTTTTTTATTAAAATATTAAAGTTTGAATGAATTTGATTGTTCTTCCTTACATTTTTATTGTATAAAAAATAACATTAATGACAACAATCAAATAAATAGATCCAAAATAACAAAAATAACAAAAAAAATTGAAAAAGTGATGTCAACTCACTTTCTGACGGGATGAAAGGAAGGTTCGCCTTTGAGTGTGAAACTGTTTCATTTTTTTCCCGACTGAATACTCATCTGTTTGACCTGAAATTTGTTGCGTATTGTCTCAAATTCTGTTGAGACTCTAACATAGAATTTCAGCAAAAAAATCTTTTTGGAAAATTTTTTCATAAATTTTGGGCACTTCAAGGCTATCTATCCTCTTTGAAGATATTTGAAATTTCACCTTGGTTTCTGCAATTTTTTTCGGTGATCATATTTCATTGAAAAATTCCAAAAAAAAATTCACACAAGTACTTTCATATATTGTTTGCATCCAACTAAGTAGGCACATCCAATAATAAAACACATAAAAATATATGACAAGGAGAAGCAAGGACGTTTCGTTTTTGGAACAAATTTTCCAATTCTTTTTCCTCTCGGTTGGTACTCAATCCTTGGATTTTCGATCTGAAAATTTTAGGAGACGTTCATTTTGTCATGGGTTTCAACCTTAAATTCGTTCCACAAGATAGGTAGTAAATTTTGTATCCATCATTGTCATGCATGAAAGGAAGGTTCACATCTGTGTGTGAAACTGTTTGATTTTTTTCCGACTGAATACTCATCCGTTTGACTTGAAATTTGTCGCGTTTTGTCTCAAATTTTTTTGAGACTATTACATAGAATTTTAGTAGAAAATCCTTTCGGGAAAATTTTTCAAAAATATTGGGCCCTCCAAGGCAATCCGTTTTCCATATTTTTTAAATTTAGCCCTAGTTTCTACAATTTTTTCCAGAGCTCATATTACATTGAAAAATTCCAAAAAAAATCACACAGTATTTTTCTATGTTGTTTGCATTCAGCTAAGGAGACACGTCCAAAAAGAAAACAAAAATATATATGACGAGGACGAGCCAAAACATTTCGTTTTTTGAAAAACAACTTTCTTAATTTTGTTTCCTCCCAATTTGGGACTTATTCCTTTAACTTTTGATTGGAAATATTTATCAGACGTTCCTTATTGTGTCTAATGGATTGTGGCCAAAGTTTCAGCCTCAAATTAGCTCCACAGAATTTGTAATAAATATTTTATTCATCATTGCCATGACTGAAAGGAAAGTTCGCCTCTTTGTGTGAAACTATTTGATTTTTTCTTCACTGAATACTCATCTGTTTGACCTGAAATTTGTCGTGTTTTTTCAAAAATTCTTTTGAGACTCTTACATAGAATTTCAGCAGAGAATCATTTTGGGAAATTTTTTTAAAAAAATTTGGCCCTTCGGGGCTATCCTATTTCCTAATTTTTTAAATTTAGCCTCGGTTTCTACAATTTTTTCGAAGCTCATATTACGTTGAAAATTTCCCAAAAAATTCATACAAGTACTTTCATATGTTTTTTTGCATCAGCTAAGGAGGCACGTCAAAAGACAAAACACATAAAAAAGATATGACGAGGAGAAGTCAAGACGTTTCGTTTTTGGAAAAACAAGTTCTCCAATTTTGTTTCCTCTTGGTCTGGGACTTAGTCCTTGTATTTTTTATCTACAAATTTTATCAGACGTTCCTTTTTGTGTCTACTGAGTTGTGGGCAAGGTTTCGACCTCAAATTTGTTCCATAAAATTTGCAATAAATTTTTTATTCATCATTGTCAGGCCGAAAGAAAAGTTTGTCTCTCTGTGTAAAACTGTTTAATTTTTGTCTGACTGAATACTCATCCGTTTGACCTGAAATTTGTCGCGTTTTGTCTCAAATTCTCTTGAGACTCTTAAATTGAATTTCAACAGAAAATCCTTTCGGGAATTTTTTTTCAAAAAGTTTGGACCCTCCAAGGCTATCTTTCCAGATTTTTTAAATTTGACCCTAGTTTCTGCAATTTTTTCGGATCTCATACTACATTGAAAAATTCTGAAAAAATATATATGACAAGGAGAAACCAGGATGTTTTATTTCGGAAAAGCAAGTTTTCCAACTTTGTTTCCTCTCGGTCTAGGACTTATTCCTTTGAATTTTGATATGAAATTTGTACTAGATTTCATTATTGTGTCTATTGAGTTGTGGGAAAGATTTCAGCCTCAAATTCGTTCCACATGATTTGCAATAAAAAATTTATTCATCGTTGCAAAGGCCGAAAGGAAGGTTCGCCTCTGTGTGTGAAACTGTTTCATTTTTTTCCCGACTGAATACTCATTCGTTTGACCTGAAATTTGTCGCGTTTTTTCTCAAATTTTGTCGGAACTCTTACATATAATTTCAGCAGAAAATTGTTTCGGGAAAATTTTGCAAAAATTTTGGGCCCTCCAAAGCTATATCCTTTTTCCATATTTTTAAAGTTTGGCCTTGGTTTCTGCAATTTTTTCCAGAGCTCTTACTACGTTGAAAAATTCTGAAAAAATTCACAAAAGTAATTTCATATGTTTTTTATATCCATCTAAGGAGGCACATCCAAAAACAAAACACAAAAAGAAATATGGCGAGGAAAAGCTAGGAGATTTCATTTTTGCAAAAACAAGTTTTTCAAAAAAAATTCCTCTCAATCTAAGACTTATTACGCCTTATTCCTTGGTTGTTTTGATATGAATTTTGTACCAGACGTTCTTTATTGTGTCTACTGAGTTGTAGCCAAGGTTTTAGCCTCAAATTCGTTTCACCGGATTTGCAATAATTTTTGTATTCATCATTGCCAGGGCTGAAAGGAAGGTTCGCCTTTGTGTGTAAAACTGTTTGATTTTTTTCCCGACTGAATAATCATGCATGTGAAATTCTTCGCGTATGGTCCTAAATCTATTGAGAATCTTACATAGAATTTCAGAAAAAAAAAAATCCTTTATGGAAAAAATTTCAGAAATTTTGGGCACTCCAAGGTTATTCTCTTTCCATACTACGTTGAAAAATTCACACAAGTACTTTCATACGTTGTTTGCATCCATCTAAGGAAGCACGTTAAAAAACAAAACACAAATAGAGATATAAAGAGGAAAAGACAAGACGTTTCGTTTTTGCCAAACAAGTTTTCCAATTTCGTTTCCTCTTAGTTTGAGACTTATTACGCCTTATTTATTGGATGTTTCGATCTGAAATTTTTTCTAGACGTTCTTTATTGTGTCTCTGAGTCGTGGCCAAGGTTTCAGCCTCAAATTCCTTCCACAAGATTTGTAATAATTTTTTTTATTTATCATTGTCAAGGTCGAAAGAAAGGTTTGCCTCTATGTGTGAAACTGTGTGATTATTCTCCTAACTAAATACTCATTTGATTGACCTCAAATTTGTCGCGTTTTGTCCAAATTCTTTTGAGACTCTTATTGAATTTCAACAAAAAATTCATTCGGGAAATTTTTTAATTGGCACTTCAAGACTATACTCTTTCTAGATTTTTGAAATTTTGCCAAAGTTTCTGCAATTTTCACTAGAGCTTATACTGTGAGAAAAAATCCAAAAAAAATTCACACAAGTACTTTCATATGTTGTTTGCATTCAGCTAAGGAGGCACGTCCAAAAACAAAAAAAACAAAAAGAGATATGACAAGAAAAACCATAACATTTCGTTTTCGAAAAAACAAGTTTTTCAATTTTGGTTCCTCTCGGTCTGAGACTTATTACGCCTTATTCCTTGGATGTTTTGATATGAAAGTTTTACCAGAGGTTCCTTATTGTGTCTACTGAGTTGTGGCCAAGGTTTCATCCTTAAATTCGTTCCACATGATTTGCAATAAAAATTTTATTCAAGGGCCGAAAGAAAGGTTCGCCTCTGTGTATGAAACTGATTGATTTTTTTTTCTAACTGAATTCTCATTTGTTCTACCTAAAATTTGTCGCGTTATGTCACAAATTTTGTTGAGACTCTTACATAAAATTTCAACAAAAATTCATTTTAGGAAAAATTTTCAGAAATTTTGGTCCAAGACTATCCTCTTTCTAGATTTTTTTTTTTTTTTAACATCATAACAATTATAATTTTAAATTTTATTAATATTGATTTTATTTACTATTACATAATTTTTTTCTCCTTCACATTTCACTTAGCCATTTGGATCTCCTAATTTGTAAGATGACGCTAATATTTAATTCAATACTGACCTATGAAAAATTATAGTTTGGAAATTAAATTGTATCATGTGATTTTGAATATAATAGTTGTGTTAAAGGCGAAATTGAAGTAGATGGGAGCATGAGAGAGAAGATCGGGCGGAGCGGAGAAAAATGGTGAGTGCATAAGAAGACTAGTTGGCTTAATCAGCAGAAAATATCAGCGTGCAGACGATCCGTGCAGAGTCCATGACATATTGCTACAAGGGAGCCGCCAGCCATGTTAGGTGAAATTCAATTGACACTTCTCTAACCCCAATCCAATCGGTACTCCTTCTTCTTGTTCTTCTTCTCTCAGATTTCGACTCTTTTTTTTTTTATATCTCCAATCAATTGTGATGCCTAGAATCAGTTGACTTGCAGACGTTGACAATGAAGCTCCCTGTGCGTTACTTGATTGTTATTTTGACCTTCTTCTGCACCTCAGTTTGCTACATCGAACGAGTTGGGTTCTCCATCGGGTACACAGTTGCTGCTGATGGTGTCGGGGTGAATCAATCGACCAAAGGTACAATACTGTCCACCTTCTATTACGGATACGCCTGTTCTCAAGTGCCCGGAGGATGGGCAGCTCAGAGAATCGGTGGTAGGAGGGTCCTGCTTCTTTCATTTCTGTTGTGGTCACTGACTTGTGCACTAATTCCTCTCGATCCCAATCGCGTTATGCTTTTAGTCGTCGCTCGTTTGCTCGTTGGTGTAGCACAGGGCTTTATTTTCCCTTCCATTCACACAGTTCTAGCTCAGTGGGTTCCCCCTCACGAGAGATCTAGATCCGTCTCTCTCACCACTTCTGGAATGTACCTAGGTGCAGCTCTTGGAATGCTTCTTCTTCCTACTCTGGTCAAGTTCAGAGGCCCTCAATCTGTGTTCCTTGCGGAGGCGGCATTGGGTGCTTCATGGTCTTTACTTTGGTTCAAATACGCCACTGATCCCAAATCCACTGCTTCTGGTGTTGGGGAATCAGTATTACCTATCAATAAAAAAATGGACTCTCACAACAAAAAGGTACTTTCGGCCAAAATCCCCTGGGTCAAAATTTTAACCAGCTTGCCTGTGTGGGCAATCGTTGTGAACAACTTCACCTTTCACTATGCTTTATATGTGCTCATGAACTGGCTCCCAACCTACTTTGAATTGGGCCTTAAACTTAGCCTGCAAGACATGGGTTCCTCTAAAATGATGCCCTATCTCAACATGTTCCTGTTCTCCAACATTGGGGGTGTTGTTGCCGACTACTTGATCACCAGGAGAATATTATCTGTCACCAAAACCAGGAAATTCTTGAACACCGTAGGATTCTTGGTTGCTTCTCTTGCCTTGGTGGTGATTCCCAGTTTCAGAACTTCTGGTGGTGCTGTCTTCTGTTCTTCTGTGGCTCTTGGTTTCTTGGCACTTGGCAGAGCTGGGTTTGCGGTGAACCACATGGATGTTGCTCCCAGATACGCTGGAATAGTGATGGGTGTTTCTAATACTGCGGGTACGTTAGCTGGTATTGTGGGCGTTGACCTGACTGGGAAGCTTCTTGAAGCTGCTAAGGCTGCTAATTCTGATCTTTCAAGTCCAGAAAGCTGGAGAACAGTGTTTCTCATTCCTGGATTTTTATGCATTTTTAGTTCTTTTGTATTTCTACTTTTTTCAACTGGGGAGAGAATTTTTGATTGAAGTAGCCTTGTCATTTTCATGGCTTAAGAGGTGTTGTTATTCTGAGCATTTAATTTTTATTACATCTCCATGTTATATCATTCTTGGATAGGAGAGGTCATGTTGTCATAACTGGATATGATTTTTTCTGTTATTATTAGTTCTCCAGCTTGTACCATTTCTAGCTAGTAAAAGTTAAGAACAAGGCTTCAAATAGTTGTAGCAAATTGTAAATACTGTTATAATCCTACTTCACATTGTCAATACAAAAACAAAAGAAAAAAGAAAGGTTTGTGGCTCAACTGAAAGGAAATAAAGAACACTTCTATGCTAGGTAGGTTTATCCCAACTTGACAGGAATTTTATGTAGTGTTTTTAAACTTTGATATCATTCTAATGTTAATTAGGATGTTGAGAGAAATATCCAACAAGTTTAAGAAATGTCCCTCCTTTCCCCACTAAGTTTTCCATTGAGATCTCAAAGTGATTAATTGTTACTTTCAATGTTGCAGAAAGAACATCGGGCCATCGATCTTCTTTAAGCTGAAATTATTGTACATGACCCTTTTGCTTTAAACACCATAAAGGAAGGAAAGTCAAGTTGCTCTCTGTGAAGGTAATCTCATTTTGTAGCTTGTGTTATTATGATTTCTACATAACAAGCTTTTGTAAAATATAAGCATTTCTTCCGAATAATTTCTAATACAAATGTTGAGGACATCAATGTTTTATAAGATTTATTAACCATTGTACACACTATATGACTTATATTAGTATAAGAATTCAACAATTAATACTTAAAAAAATTATATTAGAGATTAGGAGTATTTCACAGGTGTTCAAGAAAATTCCAGCATGATGCGTGAGAGCAGTATGGTAATCGTATCTGTGCTTCCATGCTAGTAAATATTCTCATCATCAAGCTTTTTATTTTATTATACTTAGATCTCTTGTTTTATTATTCTGTGTGCACTGGGTTTAAGATAGCCAACTAGAACTTTAAACTGGTTGGACCTCAATATTAACTTCATTAATGAATTCATGGATTTGTTCTTTTTGCAGGAGTTCCAAAATTACACAGGTTAACGAGATTCTTTCCTTGAACATCTAGGTGCAATAATGTTTATAAAGTTTTCAATATTTTAAACTTTTGAGATTGCTTATTGTTCTTTGGCTGTCTTTCAGTAGCAGAGGTTGATGGCTTGTTTACTAGTACTTTTCAATAGTTTGTAGCATGTTTATTTGCAAATCATGGTCTGATCCAATGGAAATCAACTTTTTCCCCAACCACTACATAAACCGTGGTTTGAGACCCACGATCATGTTCAAGCACGACCCAAGTACCAAATCATGGGTAACTTGTTATTTGTGGATCAAAGTCAATTTATACCCAAACTAGGATTTGCGGTGTGCGAACAATAACCTGAACATGATCTTAGTTGTCTGGAATGTTTCTGTTATGGGGCTCTGCTGTGCAGAGATGTGCTGTTTTGCTTATTTATAGATTGGGTATATTGACACTTCCCCTCTGGAAGTTATGATACTGTTATCCTGTGTCTTTAGTGTCAATAAAGCAGCTTCACTAGATGCACTAGTCTCAGTTGATGCTAAAAGACTAAACGATCTACTGAGACTATCTGCCATTGATACTAAAAGATGAATGTCTTCTACTCCTGATGAAGTTAGATGGTTTAGAAACTTGACAAGATTTTATTGAACCAATCTTTATAACTAAGAGTAACATGGTGAGGAACTTTTGGAGAAGAAATAAATGATATTGAAGAGCTATCACCAGAAATATGTTCAGAGGTACCAGTAGTATTCGTGGACCTTTACCCTCTACAAATTGAGAAATAAAAGTTGTTGAAATGAAACACTTGGCCTCAAAGTAGATTGACCCTGATTGTTGAATTTTTTAGATTTAAGTCTAAAGTACTCTTGGTACTCCTCATGAGAAAACTTGGCTCTTCTTTTTAAGATTTAGACCCATGGGTTGCGTTGTTTAGAAAATCATGCAAGTATCAACTCTCGGCTATGACCCCATTCCTGTGCAGTATGTGCATTGACTATGACCACCATGCCCTCCTTGCCTGCAATGGCCTCCTCCTCTTTCACATGGTGCTATCATTGTTGATGTTTCAATAACTTCAGCTGAATTTTCATGTTTTAACAAGTTCTGCACCCAATGAAGTCTAGTGATTAAGTTTATTATAATAGTCTGATCACCCCCTAAAATTTGATCACATACATTATCAAAATTTTAGTGTAGACTTCTCAAGCTTTTTGTTGATATCCTCTAACAGTCAGCCACAAGAAATCTTTTTAGTTCTTCAACGGTAGCTTCAGCCTTTGCTATATATGAGATCATATCATGATTGATCCATTACTTTTAGGAAAGTTATAATTCATATTCTATTGGTCTACTCGTAATTCATATTATATTCTATTGGTCTACTTGTAATTTATATTCTATTTATAATTTTTTATTTATTATCATCTGTCTCTGGTACTTTTCTTTTAGTTTTTCTTTCTCTGCTACCACTATTTCTAAAACCATTCGTGAGACAATCATTTTGAATGACGATAAGTCATGATTGATGAAATGTAATCTTGTAAGCAATGACACATGCACTCGCACCTTGTTTTCGTACAGGGTGAAAAGAAGCTAACAAGGATCTATGTATAGAATTAAACAAAATGTTTCTAAACATATAACTCCAGTTTATTACGTTGTCGTTTATCAGATAAAACTACTGAAGTGTAATAAGAAAGGTCATAGGCATTATGCAAGGCTTTTATACTATTATCTTTTTCATCTGGTGATTGTGAGCCTTAACGTTGATATGATTTTGTTAATGCTATCACTGTCTGTTACCCTCGTCTTTGTATGCTGGCTTTGAGTGTATATGCTGATTTGAGTACTGCACTAAGTGCAAAATCCAAAAGAAATAACTTACCAAGTTTATTACAAATGGAATTAAAAATAATTGCATAATTGATGGTCAAGCGTCACAACTTGACAATGCAAGCGATTAAATATTCGAATGCAAATGGAAGACTTTTTAGTAGATTATTAGTGAGTTTTTGGATAGAATTGAAGAACTATTTTAAGTTGAATCTATACCAACAAATTGATCAATGTCCATCTAAGCTATGATAATTGAACAAATAATTCGTATTTAAAATATGATCAATCAATTGGAAAAGCGCTCAAAAGCCTTGTCTTGAAACAGTAATCTAAAGCAACAGCAACAGAAATAAAAATTAAGAGATTCTCACACACATAAAGTGTCCCCTCTTGGACAAGTGATAAGAAGCTTTGAAAGTTTGGCTCAAGGAGTAGTCCACCTCCTAGGGTTCCGAGACCTGCATCATGAGTTTGTTTTAGTAATACCACTATTAAACTTATTTATATTCAAAGCATTCAACTCAAGATCTCAAAAGAAAGAAAAAAAAAAACATAATATTTTATCTAAAATGATGCAGTGACAAATTTTGAAGCTATTCAAAATGTAAGGATGGTAATATGATTGATTACCTTTAACAACGCCAAAAGCTGCTGCGACCCCTGTCTTAAGTTGAACATCATCCAAGTTTCTTCGTATAGTGTAACGAAAAGTCACTCCAAACAATGCACAACTAATGAAGTTGATTGTTAAAGGGAGAAGCAATTGAGTTGTATCGGTGACTTGAGTGAAGCATATGGGGAGACCTGAAATGGTACCCACGAGGGCAGAAATTGATGCTGCTTTAATTGACTCCCATCTCTCTTCATCTCGATCAATTTCTTCACTTTTCATCCCCATAGATGTACCGCCACCTTCAGAACCTCCCACATTTACCAATAAAGAGTGCTCTGCTTTCTCCACCATGGCTTTTGCCTCCGATATGTCTCTTTGACATTCTTCAATCTTAAACTCACTCAATTTTTATAAGCAACTCAAGTGAAAATCAAGGAATTAAAAGAAATCAAGTCAAAGACACGTTGTAAACTATGCCATAGTTTTTAATCACAAGTAAATAGTATTTTTCCTATAAAATAACTAATTGAGATAATTACCTATATCGGTTATCGAAGAATTATTAAATGAATTATACGAAGCAAAGGTATGCAAGGCAGGTTAAAATAAGATAAAAATGCATGAAAATGACATTTTGCAAGTGTCATTTGTTATATCTTCTCTTTTTATTCAAAGTAGTGGTTTGAGTTAGTGAATTCAAGTCTCCTTCTTAATTTAAGACGTGTAGTATTTATAAGAGGTCTTTCTTCTAAAACATATTCAAGAGGCAAGGGGTGTAAGGTACAAGAAAAACGAGTTTTGAAATTCAAGGATTTAATTATTTTTTGAGTTTCTGAAATTTCGATAACAGAAGATAATCTTCGTTAATCTCGCTAAACCTGTTAAAGAGGTCTAAAGAGGTGTCATATGACCAACATATTCACTGTCTAAAGGGCGGCTTACTCTTACCTAACACTTATATCTTAAACTTCTATAACACTTATCTTACTTTGAGGTCCCCCCCTTCACCATGTAATTGATTTGGACAGTGACCAACCCCTAAGTCTCGGACGATACACCTTTCAATGCACTATGAATTATCTATGTAGTCGTTCTTCACAAAATTTATGTTGTTAGTTACCTTCTAAGAAGAAGGTCGATTTATTATTGTATAACAATAAAGATACTAAATGAACTTTAAGTGCTATATATTGTTTAAGTCTAATTTATTTTCATAATCAAATTACATAATCAATTTATAAAAGTGAGAATTGTCTTCACATATTTATAAATTAATTTTATCTCTAATTTATGTGAAATTTCCAATATATTTCTCCTAACTGGATTGACATGATAAACTTAGCCAAACTTAGCCAAACATGTTGAAATAAACTCTAATATCATATATTAAAAAGTGAGCTTCAGTATTAACATATCTCATAAATTTAAAAATTTCTAACTTATAAATTAATCCTTTAATGGACTTCAAATCTCAACCATATAAGAATATTTATTCGTAGAAGTAATGAATTTTTCTTATAATTAGTTCCAAGAGAGTCAGTAACATCTATTCTAGCTGAAAGACATTTAAGATTGTTTATTATTAATTTATCAGAAAAGTGCCGACATCATCGGTGCAGTTGGAGAAATATTCATTAGCAATATTTTGGCTTCAGTAAGTCCTATGAAACTACAGAGATCTAGGCAAACGCAATCCCTGTTTCAACCACAACAATTAGGGCATTCTTTTTATGATTGAATTGGTCATGTGCCTCCAGATCGGTAAAATACAGTGATTAATCTTATTTTCTAGCCTGAGTTTTTGATACCTAAGAAAGAAAAAAAAAATCATTACCTCGATAATTTCGCCTTCCAGCTGGCTGACGTAATCCTTCAACTGCTTGACAGCTAATTCTTGTTTTTGGATCAATTCAAGTTCTCTCTTAGCCATCTCAACCCTCTGCGACGCCTTCTCTAAACCATCTAGCAAAATCTTGTTCTCTTTTCTGCTCAATAGCTCTTGAACTTGCTCGTCTACCAACCCATTCAGTGCGTCCTTCACATCGTCTCTTCCCTTCTCATCTGAGCTCCTGCTGTAGCATTTGAACGATGGAACTGATTTAAAAGACTTGATGAACAAAGGGGAAGGAACTTGAATGGAGTTCATAATAATTGTGCAGGAATTCATAGCGTTCGTCCGTGAATTCCAATTCCTCTTATTATCTATGAATCTATATATCCCTGCCCATTCTGTGGTGCTAAACCGTGAAGAAGAATCTGGATAAATAAAACAGTTTAAATTGTAAACTGATCTTGTAAAATTATCCTTTATATTTTTTTTAATCACTTAAACTTGTTTTTTCATTTTATTCTTAAGATAATATCTATATATCTATCTATATATGTATATATATATATATATATATATATATATATATATATAAGAGGGTTTCTTTTAGCACCCCGTAATTTTGTTTTGCACTCCCACAAATGTGAAAATCTTGATTTTATTCTTCTAGTTTATGAAAAAATGATATTCAAATTTTTGAATTATTGGATTCAGAAGTTATTTTAACTTTTAGATTGTACATTCAAAAATTTAATTTTCACATTTTGAATTACACAATTTTAAAATTTTGTTTCATTTCTTGATTATCTGAAATTTACTTTTTACTTCTAAATTGTATAATAAAAATCAATTATAAAAAAATGAACCTCTGAAAGTCATTTTTTCATAAAAAGATATTTTAAAATTTATAATCTAAAATGGATCAACTCAATTCAAGTCTAAAAAAGGCAAATTCTTCTTACACTCAATATTTAAACCTGCACCAACACAATTTTAAAATTTTAAAAATACTCTTTATTCTGAAAATGAAAATTCGAAATTGAAAATAATATATTTTGGAAAAGTAGATCCGGACTTATGTACTGGAAATAAAAATCCAGAAAAAAAAATCAAAAGCCTATTCCAGTTAAGAAAATCCACAATACAAAAAATAATTCATATCTATTTTACCATCCCATTTTTTTTGCATCCGATAGTTTTCATTGCACCTCATGGGATGATTGGAAGACTAAATCGCCCCCCTTATTGTCGTCAACCATTGTCATCGTCACCCCCTTATCATCACCACTCCATTTCCATCGTTGTCCCTTTGTCATCACTGTCACCATTGTCTATGTGTTGTGTGGCAACTTCTTCCTGCACCTCTATATTTTTCTTTCTATTTTTCTTTCTGCACCCCTATATTCTTCAAAAAATATCTACAAGTGTTTCCAGAATAGTGATTCCATAAGCAAAGGATATTTCAGAACATTTTTTTAGAACACATTTTTTTTTAATTTGATAAATCCATAATCCATAAAACATATTCTGGAAAAGACGTTCTGAAAATATTTTGGAAAGAACAATCCGGAAGTCATTTTTTAAAGGGGGTAAAACAGTCTTTTCTGAAAGTTAGGTAGTGCAGGAAGAAATTTGTAGAGGTGTAGGAAGAACGTCATGGGTAAACTTAAAAGGAAGAAATTATTTTAGATTGTTCAATTTGAAAGTCATTTTTATTTTTTTACTTTTGGATTAGGATTATACAATCTAAAATATTTGTTCTGCAACAATCTAAAATGACTTTCAAATTTTTTACTTTTTGTTTTTTCTCTTTCAAGACTGACCTTCTTCTTCCTTCCTCCCTTAGTTCTGAATGCTATCAGATATTATAACAATCACAAATATCACATTTGAGGCTGAAAATTTAAAATACAATGCAAATGACATTTTAATGCCCGGAACAGTAGGTTAAAATTTATTCCTTCTGACATCACTGTTATTGAATTAACTGGACTTTTACTTACAAGCCATATTCACGGTGTGTTAGCAGCAGCAAGTTTTTCCCGAAGTTCTGTAACCCGAGCCTGATTAAACAAAAATGCAAATGTAAAGAACAATGTTTACTCCAGTGTAGAATATTCACTTCAAATTTATAAACAGACCCAAATAAGATACAACGATTACAGAGAAGACAGTAGAAAGAAAAGATACAAACAGAAAAGACAGTATAAAGAAGAGAACGTACGGCACAAACCATTAATATTGTTCCCAAAATCAGTAGAAGATATGACAACCTTTTAATAATTATGTCATTAAAAATACGAATTTTTCGCCATATATGAAATTCTGAGAGGCTACCCAGAAGTGAATATTCTTTCATTTCCTTCTAGGATTACTTCTATTATTTAGATTAATGTTTGAAATAGCTCACAAAATCCACGGGAAATAGAATCATCGTTCTCAGTTATCAGTTGTGTTGCATCCTCCTTCCCGAAAACCACAGACATTTATTTATACAAAAAAAAAATACATACGTTATACGTATAGCAAGACATTGAACGCTACCTTGAATGATTTAGAATGACGAATCGAAGGTTCAATATCTAAAGATGTTAAATATGACTGTTCTGCCAAATCAAATTTGTTTAATGCCAAGAAGGCATCACCTTGGCACATACGAGCCTGCATAGATAAAATGACAATATTATACAAGTGAAAAATAGGTACAGCACATAACAAGTGAAAAATGAACATATACACACTGGTCATAGGCAAATTATATCGAGGCAAGATCAAGACTACAATATCTAGTTGTGACATTATCATGAGATTTCAGTAACAATCAAAAGGTAGTAGTTTTCACTAATGTGAGGAAGGGTACACATGAAAAGGTTTACCTACAATGGTCAAGAAACTCAGCTGATTTAAAACTCAAGATGGAACTAAACCTTTTGAGAGTTGCATTGCACCTTTTAACAAAAAACAAAATGCTAGTAACAAACTCTAAAGTACTCTTCTGAAAAAAAAATCTATTATTTACAAAAATTTATAAGAAATTGGTGAAGGCTACAATGGACCAGCTTTTTAGGTAGTGTATGGCAAACCAATTTTATTGAGCGTTGGATTCATCTAACTCACAGTTAAACCCTGCTTCTTCCACACTGTATTTACTCCTCTCAACCCTTTCTCTCTCCACCTTCAACTGGCTCCGCTCAATCCACATGTGACATCTCTCATCCTCGCTGCCATAAACTGCCTACTTGGTCCCATGACCACCACCATTGTCACCCATGAAACTCCATTATCTGTGACATCATCGCTGGGGAGCCCAACCACCATATTCAGTTCTTCCAAAACAACCATTGATAATTTTGTTTTAACCACCAATTTCTTTTATTTTTCTTCACAGGCTCAATTCTCACCCCAATCCAGCAATTCTTCAAAGAGAATCATAAATAATCCTTCTTCCAAGGAGGTGGAGGGAAGTTCTACACCAGAGTCGTCCTTTTGCATGGGTACAAATGTCAAAAACGTCAAAAATCAAACATTTGAAGGGGAAAAGTAGATGCAAAATCAAACAGGGGTGAAGAAATAGAAACATGCCCATGTATCGATTTTTCTCTCAAGACCTATACCTCATGCAAAGAAGTGTACCCGAAATCTGGGTTTAATTTGGAAGGTGAAAATTTTAGACTTTGTTGATTACTATGGTGCAAGGTTGGTGTTGGGTTTGGTTGTGGAGCAGTTGAAGGCAGAGAGTTGGTCCGAACAGCATGCATCTTGGGCTTGTGAGATGGCTTCTTTATGGCAGGCTGGATGTCAGTGTCGGAGAGGTTATAGAATCTCACCAATGTTGGCAGTGGTTGATGTGGTATCTTGATTGATCCCAGTTAAGATTAAGAGAACAGTTTCTGGTTCATGAAGTTGATTTCATTGGCCTTGGAGAAATTAGAGAGGAGAATGGAGATGAAGAGAAAAAGAAAAACAAAGAAGAAAATGTTGTCTCTGAGGTGATTTCCAGCAATGGTGAACACTGATAACAGGATTGCTGGAAAGGATGGGGGGAATCTAGTGTAGTATAGCCTGCAATAATAAAATTAATCCAATGGATCAAAATTACGGCTTCTCATTTAATGAATCTCACTCAGTTGTTATTTACAAGAAATTTTAATCGAAACTGTCTGGCAAAGACTCTTCCTCCACCGAATTTTTCATTAACTTCAGATGCTACTCTTCAACACTCAAAACATCCCAACATATTTATTTAGGATAAGTAAGGCAGTACAAAGTATTTCCTAAAGAAAAGCTAATGATCAAATGATGTGATTAGCAATGACAGCACATCGTCAATAATCTAGTCTAGACTTCATACAAACGGCTGTAAATTTAACTAGGACTGCATTTCGACAAACATCTATATAAATATTCATAACAGAAGAAATTAAACTAAAAATAAATTGTACTTCTCTCGAAAACTAAAATCTACTCATACACATAACTTTAGTAGAAACTATTTCATGTAACTTCTTCAAAGGTTAAAGAGCATGAATTGATTTAAGCTCAGGGGAGAAGCTAAATCCTTCCCGTAGGATTTACCCAGCATAAGGCCTTAGGTTCAAACCTGGTTGCCTTCATTGTACATAAAAAGAAAAGTTTGTTATTGAGACTAAAAAGCTCTAGGAAAACAGAAGACGATAGGAAAACATCTTCCAATCATTTCTGTTGGAGCTTTTTAAAACACTTACGTAAAGTTTTCAAAACTTTATAGATTTCAGATGAAACAAAAAGTAAGAAGGGAAACAACACATGGACATGAGTAATGAAGAACTAGTCTCTAAAGGGGTATCTTAAGAGGTAATCATAATTGGAAAGCAAGTTGTTGTTTTTTTAATATAATAGAAGAATCCGAGTCACCTCAGAATAGCGGGGAGCTAATGCCAAAGCCTCTTCAGCATCTTGGAGGGCACCAGAGTAGTTGCCCAATTTCAGCCTTACAAATGACCTGAATGCCAAATGTCAAAATAGATAATGACGTAACAAAGGAAACAAGCACATTGATGAAACCTGATATAAAGAATGAGTTTAGCAAACCTGCATTTAAATGTGATATGCATGCCACCAAATGGTTTTAAATCTATAGCCTGTATCAATTGATTTGAAAAGATAGAAAGGAAGAATGAGTTGTCTCTCGCTTTAAGTTCAAAAGTCTCAAGTAAAATGGAGAATGAAGAATGGTTTGCTTTGGCCAGCGTGTACCTGTGAGAGCAGAAGCTCAGCCTGAGTGAAATTTCGGTTGGCAAACTCAATGTCCGCTCTCTTCCTCAAAGCAAGCGCGTCCAAACAAGTTTTGGGGTCATGGCCGGCTTGGGCAAACAGAGTGACTATGAGCTCCGCCGCCCGAGCAGCCGTCCCGCAATGGCCAAAGATGAGTCCATCAGGCAGGACCACCAGGTTGGGGCCCCCACCGCACCGCCCCAAGCACCCGCACGGCTTCACGGTTACGTTTGGAGGAGCGACGCCAGAGAGGGTTTCTAGGGTTTGAAATGAGCCCTGTCTGCGGCAGCTGCGGTTGCTGCACACCCGAATCTCCATTTCATCCGCCAGCTGTGCTTTGGCGCGCCAATCTAAACGACATCGTTTCACCGGTGCGGATGGCGCCACGTGACCACAACTAAGCAACAAACTGTGTCTACTGCTGTTCATCTATTGTTCCAACTTCAAGCTTCCTGCTTCTTTCCTTACCACATGGGATATCAGGTATCAAATGAATTACATATAAATGGTTTGACTTATTTTTTTACGTATACCCAAATGTAATTGGGTTAAATAAATCCAAATTCGATAGACCCAATTTGACTTAATTATATAAAGAAAATATATAGTAATTATTTTATCATATAAATATTATTTCAAAAAAAACTTTATACTCACTTACAACGAGCTTAATTACACATTTTATCGTTTACTTCCTATCATTTTATAAATTTCACTTCTCTATTTTTCTTGGAATTTACCTTTAATTATACCCACGTTAAAAATCAAATCAATGTAAAAATTATACCGATTCTACACCATTGATCATTTTAGATGAAATTTAAAGTTTGCTAATCGAGTAGTTAAATTTGAATTTTTATTGTTATTTTAATTATCTGTATTAACTTTTATAACTTTGACACTAATAAATTGATTGTAAAATATTTTTTATTTTTGTATATCATGAAAGCATATATGACATTAATTTGAAACACTTTAAACACATATTATGTCAATTTGAATTTTTTTTAAATGCAATCATATGTTAAGAAGTTACTTAATTACGTTAGAAACTACACTTAGTTGTACTTTTATTCAAACAATACGCTTCAAAATTAATTGTGCATGTTAATTATATTTATTTATCCATTATGGATATTAATATTGTATGATTATTGGATATTAGTAGACATGAATATACATGATTGGCGTTGTGTTTTTTTTTTAAATATAAGTAGAATGTAATATTAAGAGTAACTAAAAAATTATATATATATCATAGAAAGGTAACTTTAACGAGGTGTAATTCTCTTTTTCGTCTTAGTGTTAATATTTAATTTACTGTAGTGTTTTTTTAAAAAAAAATTGGTTTTAACTTTTTTTAAAAAATATGTATTTTTTTACTTTCGATTAAATTACACACATATCTCTATGTTTGCTTGTTATTATCCTTAATCTTTTTCTATTTTCCTCTCTTTCAACCCTAATTATCTTTCTCCGATGGTCACTTATGCAACAATGACTTCTTTTATAATAAAAAATTTAACCCTCAAAGTCTTCCATGCGGCAGCCTTAACACTTAGGATTTGTAACACTTAGATTTCATCTATGCACTATTGTTCTACATTAATGCCCTAAAAATTTAATAGAAATAACTAAATTGTATATTTAAAAAAAAAAAATATTATAATAAAATATTGAAGTAAATATAAGGGGGGAAGGTAATAATACCGTTTTTATTAAAGAGGGGTAAAAACTGTTGACAGAGTGAGGTTATAGACGTCGCAGTGTATAACTAAAAGTGTTAAGGCTGCGAAAGCAACCAAAATTCACTGGAATGTTAACGATGTATATTTATTTTGAGATAAAAAAAGAAAAAATATGGACAAACCTAAGTTAATTTATATTAAATTTACAACTTTTTTGTTCTATGAACCAATGACGAAAACTTTGTTACAGAAGAATATAAATATTATGTCCTCCCTCAGATGTCCATCTCAGATTAGTTAATGTTGTAAGAATAATGAACTACAATGTAAACCAAACCATTCTATGCGCCATTTCAACACCAAAATGTCCTTTCAAAACAGTGTACTCTAACAAACCTGCCAAAACAAAAAAATTAAAATAAAGATTCTTTAGGAAAATAGACAACATTAATAAACAAAACAATTATTTACTAAAAGACTAGAAAACACATAATTACGTAATGGTATTTTTTAAACAATTATATAAGGCAATGCACTGACAGGTAAAGGTCTTAAACATACCTTGTTATATTAGGCAATATTACTCGTATATAAAAGTACATTGGAATTAACTTGACTTAGTTCAGATAAATTTAAGAATTTCAAAAGGTATACAATAAGTATGGGAATGGAAGAAAATCAACCAAAACTATCTAGAGATTCACCAAAATATGAAAGTGCAAATCACATTGTTAAAAAAATAAAAAATGAGAAAAATGCCTACACTAACCTTATGCAGCAAAACGTTGATCCCACTTCACAGCTTCAAAAGTAAATATAATCTTGTGACACCTACACCAAGGATTAATTGAAAAGGCTATGAACTTAAAATCCTGATGCTTCTCCTGCAAACATACATGTGTATATATTGATTTAATATTTTCTAATTAATAATTTAAAAGTGCTTAACATGAGAGTCGCCCTGTGAAATACAATTATGGATTAAGGATAAAAGAATGTGTTAAAATGAAGAAAAACAAATCCATATTTTCAAACATAAAATGCCATACATCGATATCTTTACTGCTTTGGATTTTCAATATTATTCATTGAAATCAATAAAAGACATATGAAAAGATGATAGACATGACGATTTATCATACAATCAAATGTTGCCCAGCTTGAAGGTGGCAGTGTTGAGAAATTTTGGTTATCGTCATAGATGCAAAGCAAGTTGAAAATGTCCCCAGTACCGATGCTCTTTGTGGACTTGTCAAAATCAACAGATGAGGATGGTCTTTTAAATGGAGGAGAATTCTTCTTTTGTGTGTCTATAAAAACCTGAATTGCATAAATACACTTAAAACGAACATATCCTCGTGTTTCCAATATATAGTAAATCTTGGAAGGTAAGCCGAAAACACAACAAAAACTTAGAAAATGAAGATGAATTCAGAGTTGTGACCTTCTTTTAAAAAAGATCTGGTAGAATAAAACAACAATTCACTAGAATATTGGTAAGGAATGAATAACATGGTTACCCCACGAGCTCTTGTTATTGGTGGTACAATTTTTGAGACGTGGTTTGCAAGAATGCTTTCTTCAAGAGAAAGTCTTCTGCTGTTCTTGAGAATACCCTTCCTAGCCCCTCCACTTGATGTTGATTGCATTTCATCTTTTGAAACCCATATTTTCTCTACATACCTAAAACACCATGAGCAAGTTAAGTACATTCATTGGGAAAATAATCTATCAAAATTATCTTTTACTTTCAAAAAATAATGTTCATTACAAGCTTACTTGATACGGATAAACTTCTCCATTGCCAATTTACTTCTATCAAAATTTGGTGGCATTTCTGCCTCCCAGTGCTTATTTGACTTTACATTACCCATAACTGTGTGTAACATGTGTATAGAGAGACCATCTCAGCAGTAGTTATCAACAAAATAAATAACCTTAAAACAACAAACGATAATTACAATACCTACATGAATGTCTTAATTGCAATGATTAAAAAAAATAATTCACTATTCTAGGTAAGGTAACTAATCATTACAAAGAATTATATATAAAAAAAAAATCCGTATTTTTATTGAAAAGCTAAGAAAATAAATAAAGCTAATGCTCACATATTACCTTCCTTTTTTTTTATGAGAATGAGTGTCACTCACATCTTTCTGTAATTCAGTTAACGATAATTTTCATTAAGAAAGCAAGAAAAAGAATTAAAATTACATAGTTTCTTACATTGCATGAAAGAAACTTGCTCTGGCAACCACGTATCTAAAGTTGTGGAGCGCACCTAGTTCCAAAATGACAAGACGGGATCGTTATAAATTTATTGATAGAAAGATGTACGTAAATAATATATTAATATAGCAGATAATGTTTTATTGTAACCCTCCTCATAACAGAAATATCGGATTTGCTTACAAAAATAATTTATATTACCAATTTCCAACAATTTGTATGCAGTGATATATAATTATTAAGAATATTATAATTTCAACACATTATAAAAGGTCTTTTTTAAGTATTCAATTTTTAACTCATGCTTAAAAGTATATATATATATATATATATATATATATATATATATATATATAAAAACACGCACGCAGATATCATCAGCACTTGAAATATATATTAATTTTTTTGAAATGGAAAGAAACAAGATGGAAACAAGATCGCACCACATTATACATATATGATTTTAAGTATCATTCATAAAAAAGGATTTTTTTTATGTAAAAAATATTAGTAAAAATGAATCAAATGTTTAATATGAATGTTCTAAAATAAATAAATGAGATAGAGTTGAAGATCCTTGTATCTTATATATAAGTGATTCAATAATAATATATTATTTTTGTTTCTGATATAAAAATATGAGAAATTTGGTTTAATATGTGAATATTTTTTATTAAGTAATTATCTATCTATGTAAGTAAAAAGTACGTGTATTTTATTATATTAGTTTATAAATTGATATCTAATTAGTTATTAAGTTCTAACTATCAACATTTTTAATTTATTCAGTATAATAATTAATTTTTTTTTAAAAGAAAAAAATAGTTTTTAGTTAGTTTTTTTTTTCTAGAATTGTGTATGTTATGGTAGAATTTAGGGTTATTTTGAAAATCAATTACATTATGTTTTACTATGTTTCTTATCTTTAAAGTATCACCTATTTTCACTCATTAATTTAATTTACTTTTCCCATTTCTACCAAAAAAAAATATAGCATAAAAGAACTGGATACAAAAATGTAAACCTTTGATATATGAACTCCAAGGCTTCGGTGAATTCCTGAACATTGCATGCAAATGAAAATCCCTAGGTTAACACTAGCCCATCGTGGTGCCCTGACAATATTTGAGAAATGGAAAGGTAAATTTAAAAACAACTAAAAATTTCAATACATGGTGCAATATAAAGTGAAGAATTGGATACTATCTAAGGGCTCATAAACTATCAAACTCTGTTTTTACACTTATTTTTATTCAAAACAACCAGAAATGGTAAGTTTTTAAACTCTGCTGTTTTGAATTGAACTGCAGGGGATCCATCTCCGACAACATGATGTAAAGAGAGAAAAAGGTTAAACTTATTGATGATACCTGTTCCGGCAGTCTGCACATTCCCTGTTATCGGGCAGCTTAAGAAGTCCTTCCAAGATCTGCATGAGGGAAAATGATGAGAATGATAAAATAAAAAACAAGATTTAAGTATAAACAGAAGAAAGACCTTGGCGTGCTTGGCATTGAGCTCCTTAGAGACGGAGGCTTTCCCGTTCATGTTGATGTTGGAATGGAAGAGAGGAATTGAGAAGGAGAAGCAGAGAGTGAAGAATGGTTTTATAGCCCAAAATACAAAAGCATTGCTGTGGCTGGCGTGACCTCCAACTCTGCCAACATCATCACTCCCTCTTTCTTTCTTTCTTTCTTTCTAACTTTTACATCTCAACTTTGCTGGCAATACAATACAATTTCCAATGTTTTCCTTTCTCTTTCTCCTTTTCAGTCAAATAATACTATAATATCACTTTTTTATAATTGCCGGCAGGCACAATCCGGCAAAGACCACTAAACCTTCATTTTATGCTCAACCCATCACTTTCTCTTCTAATTCCTTCTTAAAAATACAACTCTATAACACTCTAACACCTTCTTCAACACTCTTTCTCACCTTCTTAAGCATACTTCTATAGATATATAAATACACTTTTCATAGTGAGATTCAATTGTTTTATGAAAGTCAGTATCTTCATAATTTTATTCATTTTAAAAATATTTTAATTATAGGAGGAAGGAAAATACCTAGGTTTTAATTATAAAACCTAGGTGCATATATGTCATTTAATGTGATGAGGTGCAGGAGGCAAAAACCGTAAAGAGGAAAGAAAACATGAGTTGGGCTTGGGCCTGGACTATGATCCAAGATTTCCTCTAACAGCTGGTAGACAGAGAGAGACGATCGGTGAAGGTGGCATTGGAGGGGCAAGAAAAAGGATGAGGTGGTGCAGAGAGGTGTTCTCTGTGCGTGGGTCTGGGTCGTGTGCTCATGCCATTGCGCCCTCAGTCGCACCTATAGTTACTGCTGCTTCCTTTTGCAGCTCAAGGCTTGTGTTGCCATTCCAAAATTCTCTCTTCAAATTCAAATTCACTGACTCATCTTCTCTTGCTCTCACCCATCGTAAGCACCTCCTACCAGCTGCACTGCCACTAACTCGGCCCTCTACTTCAAGGGAGGACGATTTTCATTTTTTGGTCGTCAATTTCTACCATTTTGTGTTCATCCAAGACCCACAAGCCGAAGTCGCCAAACACCGTTCTTTCTTGGAATTGCAGGTTGCTTTCATTTTTTTTATGTTACTCTTTTCCTGTTACCATTGTATTGATTCTGGTGTTCTCAACAAAGGAGGATATATCAAGTATTTCTGTTACTAAATATTTTCTTCGTGAATGTATTGTTCACTCATGCTTTGATAAATCATACCTCAGAATCACAAGTTCATTGTTTGACCAGAACCCAAGTTCAATTCTAATCCTACCTTTCCCAGTTTATAACTTCTATCTTTTAGCAGGACCTCGATATCAATGGAAGAGTCTATCTGAATGAACAAGGGATTAATGCCCAGGTAAGTTCTGCCCCTGTTCTATTTAGCAATTCTGTCATGAATAATATCTCCATAAGAAGAGATATATTTTTCTTTTTTAACCTGATTGGAAATGCCGAGGGTAATGTGCATTACACGCAAGAGTTCTTGTGCATTATAAATATGAAAAATGGTGATCTTACACCCCATTTTTTTGGCGTATGGGTGGATGAAAATCAGAGATAAAAGAAAAATAGATAACAATAAGATGGAAGAGAGATAGAATGTATGATACTAATAACTCTAAACGGGTACTCCGATGTTTATAGACGTAGCTACAAGACATCCTTACAATATTCCAGGTCCACATACATATCTTTCTGATCTGATGTGTGATGAAAGATAGTCAAATGGCACAAAAGACAACTAAATTCCCATTCACATTTGCAATATAGGGATTAACCTTAAGTCAACTCACAAGGGCACATATCAATTGATTCCAATATCATTAAAGCACTACAATTAGAGATTTTTTTAGGAGCAATTATAGTTTTAGACCTATATCTAAAAAAATAACTAATGACATTCGTATCTAATTTTACCTCCCTTTTAGAAAAGATATTTGAGGCCCATCCAGTTACCTTTCTAGAAACTATAAGCCTAATTTGGATCCGATTTGAGTGAGTTATGCATTTTTAAGATGAGCAATCCAAAGAGTAGATCCTGGAATTTCAATTTCCGTTGTGGCACAAAAATACTTCAAAATTAAAGAACTTTTCTTGTCTCGCCAAAGGCCTAAGAAGTGTCCAAATTCAATATTTGCTGTACCAGTTATGACCTACACAAGAAAAATATGTTAAAGTGAGTATCAATCCGAACATTAGTGAAAAATTAGCAATTAAGTTCATTAAGGCCCACTAATTCTAGACTCACTTATTATCTCAATATTAAAGCCCAAGTATATGTCAAATTTGTGCAAATAGGTCACAAATATGTCTGAAGTATGTTCTGTCAATGTTATATATTTCTGCAGTATAGTGGACCATCAAAAGATGCTCTGGCGTATGTCAACTGGTTAAGAGAGGATAACAGGTTTTCTGACATGTTGGTTCAGATATCTCCATCAGAAAATGGGCATACCTTTCCAGCGTTGAAGTTGCGTTATAAGCCTTCATTGGTACAGGTAAGCTATAAAATATTCTCTTGCAAATTAAGTTTGTTAGGATTGACATAGCTGTATTCTTCTGGTTTTGATGCTATGATCCTTTTTATTTTCTTTTGAGGGCAATCAAATTTCATCTTCGGGATCAGACTTCAATGTGGTGTAGCTTTATAACAAATGAACAAATTTTTGCATTTCTTTATCTTCATGTCTGGCATGTTTAATATTAATAATTGTAGCTTGAAGACAACTTATCAACTTATGGTTTTCATCTTTCTTCAGTTTGAAGGTGGTATGTCACATCTTCCATTACTTGATTCTTCAATGCGTGCAATACCTTTATCACCATCAGAATGGAAAGAAAGATTGGAAGCAATCAATAAAACTGATCTTAGAGCAAAAGATTATCACAACAGAGATTCCATTCTACTGGATGTCAGAAATGGTATAGGTTCTATAGTTCCAGAGTGAATAATTATTTCCTTAATTTAAACTTTCCTCCCTTTCTGTTTCCTATATTACATCGTGTCTTATTTTGGACTATTTGGTGTTTGAATCAAATGTCATTTATAATTACTTGTCCTTTAAAGAAGAGGTCCTGATTATGAACACCCATTTTGCTGAGTTATCATTATGAGATAATGTGCATCAGTTGTGACTTGTGAGAGAGGCAGGATGTGAATGGTTTTCCAGTGACAACTTCCACCTTATATGCAATGCAATTAAGCCGTGAAGTGTTACAATTGATATGTTTATTGTAATTTCCTTTTTGAAAGGGAACATAATTTTTCTCCTTAACTGTAAAAATGTCTTGTCTCCCCATGTTACCTAAAAGGGGTGGGGTGTGGTTCTAGCCTTAGTCCTAATCTGCACATACTTACATTAGTAATAACACTCATGAACCTGGTTCAGTCAATGACTAACATACATGGAGTATCCATTATGCAAATAGACGTGTTAAAAATGTAGGAATAGACTTGGCTGACCTACCCTTTTGTTTCTTCTGCCCTTTGGTGAGATCTTCAAGTCATATGTTTTAAATATCTCTATATTTTCCCTTTTTCGTTATAAAATATTTATATTTTTCCTAATTATAAGTTCCAACATTAATGCAGTATTGTTGCTGTTGTTCAGGTTATGAGTGGGATATTGGACATTTTCGTGGGGCTCAGCGACCTAGTGTGGACTGCTTTAGGAACACTTCATTTGGTCTGTCTCAGGAAGAGGTTGGGTCATTATCTGATGTCTCAGTGCCTAATGTGGACTCATTCAGGATTGATATGGTCTCCTGATAAGCTGAAACTTGCCATCCAGTTGTATGGCTTTTTCTTTTAATCAAAGTAATGCCATAAGATCTTGGTTTTCTTGCATTGAATTTTAACGTTCTTCTTCACTTGAACAAAAAAACATTTTTCGTTTATTAAATTGCTTTGATGAATGTGGCACTGTAATTGTCAAATCTGATTTCATATAGATTTTTTCTCATTAGCTATGAGCTTTGCCTAGATGATAGGTTGGTATCTGTGAACCATTAATTCGAAGTCTTATCTCTCCATTATGCGTAGTAATGTACTCCTCTCTGATATGCCCTCTTTAGATCACTGCTTCAGATCCTTTATCAAATGTGGATAAAGAAAAAGCAAACATATTGATGTATTGCACAGGAGGGATTCGCTGTGATGTCTATTCTACAATACTAAGGTAAATTAATATTTTTAGAGAATGCTAAGGCCTTGATACTTTGATTAAGAAACAAAAGTAGGAAGTAATTAACAAGAGGAAAAAATTCATTACTTATGGTTCTAGAAACAGGATTGGGATAACCTATTTGACCAGAAAACCCGTGAGCTAGCCTAGTATTTGGTCCAAATAAACCTTAGAATCAACCTTCTCTCCTTTTTTTTCTCTACCTAGGCACTATAATCTGATTCCTTATTCATAGAACTGAAGTCACGTACTCCTTCTCCTCCTTTTCATATTGTTAATCTGGTGCATTGCTTTGATGCCATGTGACAGGAAGCAGGGATTTCAGAATCTATATACCCTGAAGGGAGGTGTTTCTCACTATTTAAAGAATGAAGGTGCTGCTGAATGGGTAGGAAATTTATTTGTATTTGACTCTCGTCTGTCTCTCCCCCCTTCTATTTACTATACTGGGGCCACAACCGAAGCAGAATTAACTCCAGTTTCTGAAGATGATAAGTTTGCAAAATGCTATGTATGTAATTTGGAAGTCAGTGAATTGAGACATAGGAACTGTGCAAATCTTGATTGTAATTTGCTTTTTCTGTAAGACTCCCTTCTCTGTTTCACTTGTCATCGTTTTAAAAGACTTATTTTTTTTTGCATCTGTTGATTTTCATCTTGTGAAGCATGTTAGCCTTTGTCATGCAGATGCTGCAGAAAATGTGTAAAGGATCTGAGAGGTTGTTGTTGTTTGACGTGCACTACTGCTCCTCGGCTTAGACCTATTTTAAATGGAATGCAGAGATACAAAAAATGGCACAACTATCGGGATATGGATTTGCTAGAGCAATGACAATTTCATCTTAAATGCCCTTGTTAACCAATGGATAAAGCTAGTTTCTCTACATTTTGGTTGTTTTCCAGATGTGCATTGGCATCTATTGGAACAATATAACTGTCAGGAGTTGAAGTAATATTGAATTGATTAAGTTTCAATACATCTTGCTCGAATAGAAAAGGTAAAGGTTGTGACAGTAACATCCTGGACATTTAACCATGTAGACCGTTTACAATTTGAAATGATAAAATTCATGTAGAGTATGTTGCGTAGACCTTGTTTTTCCAATGTCCAGTGTAAACTTGAAATGAGCTTTGTTAGAATCTGTTATCATCTTATGTTTCACCTTATATACACACAAAGATTATACACTACTAGTTGTCATCTTGTGTTCCATTTGTATATAAACCTTTTTAAACTGTCAGTGGATTGAATGTTTCTATTCTCTCATATCAGGCCATATTATTTAATTAAACTACAAAAAAATTTAAAATTCTCTTACTTATTTACACATTTTTTGTTAATCTATGTGCTTAGCGCAAAGGATGTCTTTCCTCTAAAGTTGCACTCATAGTGCGATTATTGATTATGAGATCACTTGTAGTTATCTTAAATTCTTTATTTACTTAAAATAATATTGTCTGGAGAGTAGAGAATTTTAATTGATACCATATGGTTGTGTTTGAATGAGAAAATTTCAAATTTTAGGGAATTTGAAACGTTTTGATTTAATTTCTTTTAATTGAAAGAAAAAATAGAAAACTAATGGAGGCATAATAAATGAAATAGATAAGAATGACAAAATAAAATAATATAAGTTTTAATTGAAAAATAGTTTAAAATAATAGTTAAGTAGAAATGAAATACAAGATAATGTACTTTGAAAAATTTATATATATATATATATATATATATATATATATATATATTTTCTTGAAACTCATTTAAACAGTAGTTAACCACATAATAAATAGTTGTATTATCTCTTTATTGCAACAAATTGTTACTGTAGGAATTATGAGTACACAACTCCTAAGGTGCATTCTCTTGTGGTTAACAATAATCATATCATAGAATTCATGAGTAGAAGTTAAAAATTTATTTTCATTATACATGATTGTAACTCTTAAAAAAACATAAAATAAAAATAAAAAAACAAATGTTATATTTGTTTTCCTCTCAAATGCTCTTTTGATCATAATATTATAGTACATGTATTTTTATAACCTTAAATTTTGATATTAATAAAACAATTAAATATGTAAGACATTAGACGAAAGGTTCGTATGATGACCTACAAAGAGTCTTTTGGTTTGATTTGATGATGTCTAGACAAATGGAACCCATCTTATGAGATGAGTGTTTATGTGTGGCTAATGCCTTATTAAATGCTTACTATTATTCTTCAAGTATACTATTTTATTTTTAGTATATTTAAAAGCTTGACGAAGTCATCTCTCAAAGCAAAAACAAATACATCTTTTTTATTAGAGTATAATAAAAAGGTATATGGACAATGAAGAGAAAGAGGTATAAAAGATTCTTGGAAAAGAAGTTTTATAAAATAAATATATCAATAGAAGCATTGGATTATGTTTTAAAATCTTTTCAATTTGAACTTTATTCTAATACTGTAGGTTACTAATAATATTCGTTAGATAATAAAATTAAAAGAAATTTCAGTTAATACATATACTGTCTAACAATAGTATTAGACCAGTTTTAACAAAAAGATGATATTGTGTATGTGGTTAGAATAAGCCAAATCATCTTTCAACTAATCAAATTGTAAAACCAATGAAAAAATTGTTGACTCTCAAGCTTGTTTAGCAAAAATTATAATAAATAATTATTAAACAGTAAAAAATACATGTTGACTTTCAAATTTTTTCAACAATTGATTCTTTCTCATTTTGTAAATATCAATCATCCAACAAGATCAAATTGACATAAGAATTAATTCTTCCTCATTTTGTAAATATGTATTATTCTTTCAATCATCCAACAACATCAAATTGACCAAACATGTGTTAGACGATAGAATCTAATTAATGAAACCTCCGACCACCAATTCATTTAGTACCTTAGCATCTCTACTCATAAGGTTTATAACATTTTACGTCTTGAATCATACACCCAAAAAGATTGTTCAGAATAATGCGAATTTCAATTAAAGGCAAAATTGAATCATCAACATGTATTTAAAAACAATTCAAAACGAAAATTAAAACTCAAAGACCAGATTGTCAAGCGCACTCAGATGTTGAAAAACAAAACTTAAAAACAAAACTTTAATGGCAGAAAACCTCATAATTTATTAAGAAATTACAAGAGGATCAACACGCAAACGAAGAAAGCAATAAAATTACAAAAATGGGAATAAAACTAAGTTTAGAGTGTGTTGCGCAGCTCTTCAGCCTCCCTCGTTCTTCTTCCTCTGTTTATTTTATAATCTTTTTTCTTTTCTATAATCAATAATAATTTAAATATCTTTTAATTATGTAACAGGATTATATTTGAGATATTCTATAATTAAAACTTAGATAATCTTTTATAATTAATTAAAATATATACTGTTTTAATCAATACTCTATTGATTTCATAATCCTGATGTCTTATAATAGCAATTTTCCTAATTTCTAAAAGAAGACTAGAATTATGACTAGAACTTTCCTATTTCAAAATACTCAATATTATTTTTAGTTATAACTAGAATTTCAGCATAATAAACTTTCAACTTAAATACAATATTGAAACCTTTACATTGGGAATATATGATTTTAAACCTGCAAATTTGAACTAAATAGTTTATTTCACAAATTTAAAATACTTTTAAATTTTAAAATATTTATTTTATTTCCTCTTTTCCTTTGAAGATGTAAGCTACACGATTAATAATTACAAATTATTTATATGAGAATCTATTTTAATATTTCATTTCTATCATCAAATATCCAGTATCATTTAGATATCACACAACATATAAGGATTCATCATTGTTACCGAGACAGATGAACTACACGTGATTGTACTACTGAAGCCTAATATTGATCCATTCTAAATATTGAAATGTCAGCAACAAAGTGCACTACATTTACAGCAGCGAAAAATGGGTACATGGTCCATGGCACAGCTACTACCTAGAGAAGCCAACAAAGAAAAAAAAAAGAGAGCAAGAAATAAGAATGAATAGCTGAAAGCGTGGATGACAAGAGTGTTGCGTGTGTTGATGATATTATGAAAGCAGAGCTGAAGATATTATCTGAATTTGGAATCAATGAACATAGTACAACAGAAGGGTGCGAATAAAGTTGAAATGGAAATTGGAAAGTTGATGTTAATTAGAAAAGAGAAGACACGAGGGTTAAAATTAGGGAAAAGCAAAGAATAGGATTGGGGGAAGAGTGACTTACAAGTGATTGATAGTTTTATTTACAATAACGATCAGCCTTCTTCTTGACACGATCATCGAGGGCGTCCTCAACTGAGTTGAAGTTAGTTTTGGGTTGGTAGCCGAACTTCTTGGCTTCCACAGGGAAGAGTTGGTCGTACTTCATACGCTTCGCCGCGTCGATGGTGTATTCAGATGCCTCCGCCTGTTTGTCGGTGTCGACAGGTTCTTCAGGGTTAGGGTTAGGGTTAGGGTCAGGGGTAGGGTTATGGTTAGGGCCAGCATCCTCGTCCTCGACGGGCGCCGCCGTGGTCCGCTTCTTCTTCTTGTTCTTGGCCTTGTCGATGGATTTGGAGCGAGAGGCGAGAATCCCTCCTTTGAATGCCAATCGTCCTCCTTTCACCCGTTCGTACGGATCCGACATCTCAACAAACACAGACCACGCCGCTGTCCTCCTACTCTCTTTCTAACAAACAATCTAATGCGCACCGTCTTTCTTCTATTTACTTATTTTTTGTTTATGGGCTTTTCACTGTAAAACAGGCCCACTCATCTTCCTTCTTTCTGCACCCACCCAAACCATTTATCTACTTCAAGCCTGTAACAAATCTAATAACACAACTCTAACGGAGATGTCACAAAAATGATGTTTTCATCATTATAGTTCAAATATTATTGTGGAGACTTTTACATATACTAATAATTGGTGGTTATGGTCAAACTCAGAATATATACACAAATTATTCAAATTTATTAATATTAATATTTTTTGTCAATTAGTAAATTCTTATGTGTTCTTACTAGGGAGATGAGACCTATAGAACTATTGAAGTTTTCTTCTCCTTCCTTCGGTTGGTTAGGTTGCTGGATGATGAACTGGGGTTCTTCTCGTCCTCCTGCTGGTTAGGTTGCTGGATGATGAACTAGGGTTCTTCTCGTCCTTTTGCTTCTCCTTCGGCACTCGGTCTCGAGTAAACATCGGATGGCGGGGTACCTGCGAAGGCACTCCGACGCTCAAGTCAGTAAAGCGGGTGATGGTACTCTGGTAGGGAAACAGTAATAAATGACATATCTTTCTCCTTGGGATGTGTGCTATTTATATTATTTTAATGGGCTTACCTTATTGGGCCTGATTAGCGGAGTGAGTCTCGCTTAGGATTGCATTACCTAATCCTTAATGACGGATTAACTTCACTGACCTTGATTTGAGCGTTAACAGTAGTATGGGTCGGCTTGCTAGGCCGACCGTGGCGATTCCCCTTGTCTCGGCCAAGCTTCCATGGTCTCGACAAAGTCTCTTAGATCTTGGTCGTCTCGGCCAAGTCTCTCAGGTTTCGACCAAGTCTCTCTGATATCAGTCAGATAGACCAGGTCTCGGGCAAACAGGTGGATCTCACTCATACCGGTACATTATGATTTATGACTTAATATTCTATATTTTTTCATAGGAGCTAAAGAATTGGAAGAAAAAAAGTGCTTAAATAGGTAAAAATGATTATCAAGACAAATCTACATCATATTTTAGTAACTAAAAATTTCAATTTCTTTTGTTATATCTCATTTTTCTCTCCTTTTCTATATATCGGTGGTTTGAATGTAAGTGAATTTACTCAACATTGTAAAATTAATAGATGTTCTATTGTTATAAAATTTTCAGTTATATGTAATTGTTATTTTTTTTAAAAATTATTTGACAATTATCTAATTACTAGTTGATATTCTGTTATAAATTTTATATTATTATAGTTTATTTATCGATTTTGACATTAAAAAGGGTTAAATATGTATCATTTTGATATTAAATAATGAATAATATCACATGTTTATTTTATTGTAATACACTCGAGTTCATAGTAGGTCAGAGTCAAAATCATGCATATTGAACTACCATTGAACGAGGGATTGAAATTATGGAATTGAGGTGGGGTGAAAAAGAAAAAACAAGGAGAGAAAAAAATGAAAAATAAAGTTGCTTGGATGATTAATTTGAGTGAAAAGTTTATAAATGATTTGATTGATCGGATAAAATAAAAAATTATAAAAAGCAATTTAATATAAGAAATCATTTACAGAATTACAAATAAAATAAAAGTTAAATTAAAAATAAAAATAATTAAAAAATTAAAAAAATTATTTGAAATAAGAAAATAAAATGTTTTCACAAAATATCAAAAAGTAAATTATTTTTATAAATAAAATATTAATAGTTAGTAAAAAAATTATAAACATATATATAATTTACCCATATATTATATATGTGTGATCTCTTAGGTCATTCTGAATTCTCTCCCGTGCTTTTTATTGGTATAATTTAAGCGTTGGAAATAAATTTTATAGACATAATGAATTAACATTTGCGACATAATTGATATTGTATAACTGTGTTCGAAATCTCTTGTATATTTTTTAAGCGTAATTTTTTTAAGTTTTTGATATTTTATTGGCTCCTTTTTAATACTTCCTTCGTAATCTTTCTATCTTCCACTTTACACGCTTGACCCAAAGAGACAGTAAATGAAGGGTTGTTGGCTTTGATTATTATCCATGATTGGGTTTGGCTGGTGTTCTTGGGTGCTTTCTTCCTGCACTTCAATTACTCACAAAATTGATCCCATTTATCATTGTTTGCTTACTTCTTTTTCATCGTTGATATTTGGTCTGTTTTTACAAACTTGGTTGAAATTCTTAAAGGTTCTGTATTATTCAATAACGTTCTAGCTAAGCATTTTGTTTTAATTTCAAACGGTTACAAAATTATCCCTCAGAAAATGACAAAATAGTAATTATAAATCAAATTTTAATATTTTAATGGCAAAATTAAGCTACAGGGTTTTAGGATTTACCTTCATGCATATTTAACAATTGCTTTTTGTGTCCTTTTTCTTTGCCGTGCTCACTTTTTTTTTTATCTTTTATAATCCAATAATTTTCTGTTATCATTCTAATTCTAATGATCAAGTTCCAAAGGTATTTGGAAAATTGTCAGAAAAAAAACATATTTTTGAGAAGGCAAATTGTTTTGACATTCCGAAACATAGCATTTATAAAGTTGTGTGAGATGATAAAATGAGTGGTAACTCGCAAAAGGAAAAGGAAAAGGAAAAACACTTGAGAAGATAATTTGGCATGGTACATTTCTTCTGACGATGGGTGGTCCCAGTGTAGGTGGGACGGATGAGTTATTTGAAATGGGTTTATTAATTTCTGATCTTGGGCTTCTTGACAATCATGACGGAACAACGAGCATGACGAGCACAGTGGTCACTCACACTTCCTAAAACCGCTCTGCAAATGCAATAAAATGAGGAAAAGAAAGAGTGTTTGCAGAGTTAAGCAATGGACACTGAATACGTAGGTACCTTTTGATAGCTCCGTACCCGTGGCTACCCAAAACCAATACGGATGCGCGGTGTCTCTCCACAGCATCACACAGCACGTTCCTCGCATCGCCTTCCGCCACTTCCACAGTCACCTCACCAACCTTCAATCCAATCGCAATCATTAATAATTCATTCATTCATTCATTCCTTCCTTCATTCATTCATTCATCCATAATATAACTACCGATTTACTGGCACATATTTGCTTTGCTTTTTCTGAAATTTGATCAGCATTGAGTTTGAGCTGCATCTCTACGGCAGGAAATATTTCAGAGCCTAGGAAGCCTGTTGTGAGTTCCATCCATGAAATTGAATCAGTACCTTCTTCTGTAACAATATATAAACAAACAACACACAGAAACGCTTTGGTTTGCTTAATTACCAGGTCCTGCCATGGAAACAGCCGGGGGAGGAGAGGGTTTGGCATTGATAATAACAAGATTGAAAGGAGCCTCTGCACCGAACGGGGTGAAGAAGTGGTCTAGGGTCCACTCCAAGGCATAGTTGCTATGCTCATGTGCGTCCATCGCTAACACCATCACTCGCTTCTCTCCACAACTACTCGCCATTTTTTTTTTCTCTTTTCTCTTTAACAATAACAATCAATGCCCTATACATATATACACAACAACATGCTTTTCAATTTAATAACTCTTATCAAACTTTTACTCATTGTTAATTATTATTTTTAAATTTTACTGCTATTGTCCCAATGGGATGCCGTAAGTCACCCAATCTGCATTTTTTTAATTTATAATAATAGATTATCTACTTGTTCGTTAAAAACTACAAAACACAACTTATCTCTCCGCTAACGTTTTCAACTATTTCTTACCAAAAACTGGTAGGAATAAGACTTTTTTCTTAATTAATAATATGTTAAAACGGAATTTTATCAAAATATTATCTGAACCAATATTTTAAATAGTTTCTAAACAAATATTGCTTATTAATAAGTAAACTTATAATTATTATTCCAAAAAAAGTATTTATTTATTAAACATTTTTATTTAATTTTAATACAGTATGTTTATTTATTAAACATTTTTATTATTATTCCAGACATATTGACGTCTTAATTTAGCTTAAAAATTAAGGTTATGAGAATTGGCTTTTGGTATTGGAGAGAAAATATATTCTGATTGTTATGTGGCTATTGGTGCTCTGTGTGATCATTATTTGTCCTTGTCATTTGAGTTTTTTATGTTTACTAAAATTTGTGTGACATGAAATGACGCGAATTGCACTTTTTAGTAAAATCTAAACGTTACTTATATGTTTTTAACATTTAAAAGTATTTAGATACTCATTTTAATTAAAATAAAAAGATATAATTATGAGAAATAATTCAATTCCGAAAAATTGTAAAAAAAGTATCAAGTTATATTAAATTATGTTTAATAACGTGTTTGGAATTATTTTGTGTGATAAAGTATCCTAAAGTTATGAGAATAGTAAGAGATGAAGTTATCAGATTAGTAGAATGAAGTAGTCAGAGATTGACGTAATGAAGACATCTATGATGGAATGAGAAAGGACATATCCTGCATATCTGGTTCTCGTTCTCTGGTTCAGGGCATTGATGATCTTCTGATGGAGATTTTTCTTACAGAGCAATAAGGCATTAGCTTGTCCAAGTGTGGGTAAAAGAGATACAATAGTGGAAGAATTAAGTGCTATTTCCGGTTAGATACAAAACTCTTTTTTTTTTTTTTGTAAAATGCCAACAATGATTACAGTCCATGAGACAGTATCCTCTGGGACATACTATCCAACATTGTGTCCTGCTTAAATTTATTTTTTGCCACATTTGACATGTATGTCAAGCAACTAGCCTAAAATTTTATTTTATTTATTTATTTTTAGCCTAAAATATAAATACACAACAAGTACAATGCAACTTATATAATATATTCAAAATCACGTTATTATTAATAAATAAATAAAATTATTAAATATAAATCATTAAAATAAAATCCTACTTCATGAATATAATTTATTTATTTTTAAATAAAAAAATATTTTTAACTTTAATAGTATTTAAAAAGTAGTAAATATTTTTAATTTAATCGTATAACCTATTTTTAACCCAATTTATTAAATATATTTCATATTATTTTTAATATATCAAAACTTTTTGATAGGGTAAGTTTTTTTTTTTAAAAGAAAATAGTTTTAATTCTTCAAATTTATTATGATTTTTAAATAAAGCAAATTAAAATTTTGAAATTATATATTATAAAATAAAATTTTACACAACATTGTTATTTAGTTTATGTAATTTTAAATAATATTTAAATTATTATATACATATTTTTATTTTATTTTAAAAAACATATATAAATTACCATTATTTTTGAAAAAAAAATATTTCAACTAAAGTTATTAACTTCAATTCAAATAAAATACATTGAATTCGTCAAGACAAAATACGAATTCTTTATATTCACAATTTCAATTAAAAAAATAGATAGACTTAATTAAAATCGTAAAAATGAATTACTTCTATTTAAATTTTTTACATAAAAATCGATTTTTTTTTATAATATCTCTGTTTCAAATTAAAATTCATACTCAATCGTATGACGATTTGTCCATTTTTATATTTTCATTACTAAATTAGCATTTTTAATCATTATATCATTACTCCTTTAATAATATTATGTCAAGAGTAATATAGAAAGGATTAAGAGTTCAAACGTCATCTTCGAATAACTTGTATTCCTATCAGCACCTAAAAATAAAGAAATGAAGAGGTAAAACATAGAAGATTGAAAAGTAAAAGGAAGATTACAATGAAACCAAACTTATATTAAAATTCAATACTATGTTGAAATACACGAGGCGAAAAAAATCGCACCACAGCCCCTATATATATACGTATGTATATATATATAAACAAAACCCTAATCTTTTCAAGGCCTTCTCAGTTCATCATATGATTTCATGTAAAGTTTTGTTCTTCAGAAAATTAGTTATTAGTTATTACAAGCAAAGAAATGTGAATAGCCGATGCACATATGGTGCGTTCTTGACTCTCTCCAAAAATTCTACTGCTTTCAAACCTAATCACCAAACTAGGAAACAAATAAAGAGCTTACCATAAAGCCAAAAGAATGGTAGTTGATGTGAAATGTAAAGAAGCTAAAACTTTGAAAGCAAATTAAAAAACAGCTAGCTCTACCACCTCCAACAGCTGCCAATAGTAAATAAGAGTTTTCTGCTGGTGATGAGAGATGAGAGGGTATTGAAAGTCTAACTAACCCAATCCAAAAAGTAGCAGAAATAGACAATGAAGTCTGAACCACTTCAACTCTGGCAAGCAGCAGCGTATTTAAGGATATATGGGAGATTGATGAATGTTAGGAATCCAAGAGGCAACAATGAAGAACTAGGTAGGACAAGTGAATGAAGCCTTTATTTGGTTGACAGTGGATGCAATGAGATTACTAACAGTTGTCACCTCCATATTCAACTTGGCAGATGGCGAGGAGCTCACTAGAATCTGAAATGCAACTGTGACTAGTGAACCCCCAGACCTTCCTTTGTTCCTGTTTCCGTTTGAACTCGTTGATGCTCCATCTCCTTCCTGCTCCGCCTGCCCATCTGGCAAAATCGTAAACCCATTTGGTAGCAAGGGAATGCATGAAGTGTCTTCACCACTCATTGCTATGTTCATCGATGGCAGATCAACTGGGCAATAAACCACAAGTGAACCAGATGAATCAATGCAGCTCTCTTGGAGTATTAACATGTTCTGACTCGTGTTGAAAGCCTACATATATATATATGCCAATGATGGGATAAAAGTTAAACGAGAAACATAAAGATCAACTGGGTCACCAAGGAGAGGAAGATCGTCTTACTCGAAGAACTGATATGCTATTACCAGGATGTGGACCATTTGCTATCTGGGCAACCTCTTGCACGGCATTACCGTTGGAAAGAACATCCCACTAAACGGACAAGAAAAAAACATTAAAAATCCTCTCCGAGGTCACACATTCAAATAAGTCGAATAAAAACTACCTGAGGTCTTTTTGTTTCATCCTTGAAGAAATTGAAGACGGTGTGTGGAGGGGTGGGCAGCCAAATGGTAGTGGCTGCACTTAGCACCACGCTATTAGGTTGTCCAGGATTTGAGCTTTTGTGGACAGTGACTCTGATTAAAATTTCATTAAATCCGGAGATTGTGGTCCATCGGCGGCCACTTGAAGTACCAATACTGGCACAAAAATTGCTGACCATCCTTTGAGCTAGTTTCATCATGCTCCTCTTGCCCTCGGCAGATGAAATTACTGAAATTTAAATCCCATGTTAAGCCAAGAAAGTTAAACATAACATAACATTACATTACATTACAGAGATGTATTTATTTGTATACCTCCTCCAGGATTATCCCTGGTTGAATTGGGTGTAACCATGAGATACGTAAGTCTTTCACACATTCTCTGGAGGGTTGCAAGCCATCTTTCAGCGCTAAATGCCATCCCACTATAAATAAGATTTCTGAAAAGCCGATGAGGCAGAGTTTTGTCTTCAATCTCTACGTGTTCAACCCAAGTAATCTACAAGACAGACAACTCAAAAGAGTAACTACAAATGTATGTAAAGGGTTTCTAGCAATGACTTGACCTGTTTAACATTTTTACCTTGGACTGGCCGTCCGGCATGTCTTGGATCAAGCAACCAGAAGGACGACGATGAGACCGAAAGTGAGTGTCTTGGGGAAAATCATAAGAAACGTCCACCACTGCCCACGTGCCTTTCTCAATTTGCTGGCAATAGCGAAGGAAGTAGAACTCCCGAGAAGAAACAAGGGGAGAAAGCACTTGCAACTCCGCATACATCTGAAAAGTAAAAAGAGAGAAAAAAGTTGCATGCTATGCTATGAAAGGAAACCGGCGTCAAACATGTATAAAATAAAAGTATTTGCACCCAGTTCAAGTTACCAGATGCAAAGAACCACCCATCCCAGAAGATATGACTTGAATAGTCGTTGCCACCGAGACAATAGTGGGAAAAAGTTCCGTCCACTTGTTCTGCAAACTCATTTATGACAAGTGAGAAACTCAGAAAACAAAATAAAAGGCCCTCCATAGAGAAAGAGTGAGAGAAACATACTGGGTCCATAAACATATCAGCCAAAGCCAAACTATTGATTAATACGACTGCAGAATCTCGTGATGCTTCAAGGCGAACATTAGGATTCTTGGGGCGACTATTGGGCTTGGGGAAAATTCTTTCGTAGGCATCAGAATTAAGGACATCTCTCCCATCGACGTTGGACTTGAGCCACAAGGGTTCGTTTGTCTGCACCAGCCTGAGTAATTCTTCCATGGCTTTGGAAGCAATGTCGGACATGAGGGACTTGTCCATGTCCGAAAGGTAAGGAGGCTGATAAGGCATATTTGGCAATGAGGAAGTCCCCGCAGAGAGAAGATCGAGATTAAGGGAAGGAGAATGTGCGGGAACATGATCAACCAACGCTTGGTTTCCAAAACACGACATCGACAAGTCCAGAGACGATAAATGAATAGGCTGAACAGGAGGGAGCTGGGAAATTGGTCTTCCAATGTACTTGGCAGCAATGCTAGATACTCTATCAAGCTGATCAAAATGAAATTATTAATAACAAGAGATTGAGATTGGAGGAGTTATGATTTGATGAAACGAGATTCAAGAAACCTCTTCTTTGAGGTGGGCATTCTCTAATCGCAACTTTTGGTCGTCAAAATAGGAATCATCATTGAGGGGAGGGCCACCACAAGAAGGGCAGATAACATTTTTCAAAGCCTCTCTGATAGCTATGTTCTCGCAGCGTATCTTGTCATTGTCAGCACGAAGAGTACAGTTGTCTGCTCTCTCGTGCTGGGCCTGATCCAGAAAAGTCAATAATTTAGAATTGGAACAAAAGAAGCAAAAGAAGACATTGGACACATGAAAACACATGAAGAAAACATATAGGTACCTTCATCTGGGTCCTCCTGTTCTGAAACCAGAACTTGATCTGACGAGGGGCCAAGCCTAACTCTCTGCTTAACTGCAACCTTTGCTTCTCATCTGGGTGGGGACACTCTCTGAACATTCTGAACACAAGAGAAGAGAAGAGAATGGGTAGAAAAGAAGAAGAAAAGAAAAAAAGTGTAAAATGAAGGAGGGTGATGGGTGGGTGGCTTACGACTCAAGCCTCTGAATCTGAACGGAAGTATGACGATGATAGCGCTTTCGCTTCTCCTGGGAATCCGAACCATCATGTTCCCCTGCAGAGGGAGAGCCAGCACCTCCACTCCCATACTCCATTCTCGATTCACCGATACTCTCCACTCACGTACGAATCAATCAATGTATAGTACAGTACGTGTGTTGTCACTTCTAACTAACTAACTCTAACTCTAACTCACTCCGCTGTTCCTCGTACTGTTGTTGCTTAGTGTTGTTGCTTAGTGTTCTAATCAGGTTTTAAAGAAAGGAAGGAGAAGGTCCCCTCCAATTCTCTTTAGCCAAAACCAAAACTGGAGGAATGAATCAAACCAGAATCGCATGCCCTTTCTCTCTTCTCTTTATCTTCCCACTTTCTGTCAATTAACAAATTTTATTTTATTTTATATTAATTCCGACAGTCAAATGAAAAAAAGAGAGTAACTTTTTCTTAAATATTTTCCTTATCTTTGGAAAATTCTATGATATCATGTATGTTGTTCAAAATTCAGAATTAGTGTATGTTTATATTTCACCAACCATTATCTATAATATTCTAATAATTGTTTAGGTAATTGTAAGTTTTCAAAAATAAAATGTGATATTGCATATGATACACTTCATTCAATTATTTCTTACTCGAGTGACAGACTGAAACAAGTCAAATAATATTTATTTTCTGTAAAAAATATTCCAGTATCATGGACAAGTAATTAAACTAATTTTAATTTCGGTTATATTTTTTAAAATATCTTAATATATAAATGATTGTTTCACAATTATCATTTTCTTACACATCAGAACTGATGAATTAAGCAAAAAAGGATTCATGTAAAAATAATTGATATTGTTTAGATGTGAGACAAATAGAGAAATTAAATTTGAATTTGGTGAATTAAAATTATAAATGTTATTATATTTTGAATTTTGAAGTGCAGAAATTTAAATTTATAGGACTGGATTATTTGTTGGATGTCACAAAATATTGTCCAAATTGAGCGGAGGTTACAATATATTTATTATCCGTTTATACATCAAATATAGGAAACAAATCCCTCATTTTGCTTCCGTTTTTATTTGCCCTTTATTATGAATAACACAAAATAAAAACAGTGCAAATTAATTTTAAATCTTTACTCATTTTTGGCCTTACCTCATGGTTGAAAATATTATATTTTATTCCACCACGTCATCTTCAGAATCCTATTTTTTACATGCCAATGAAAAATATATTTTTGCAACCATTGCATGTTATATACAAGATATGTGATGAATTTAAAGTATAAATTTATAATTAAATAATATAAAAAATATTAAAATAATAATATTAGAGATAGTAATATGATTGTATGAATAATGTGAGTTGTGAAGATTGATATATAAGAAAAAAGAAAACACAGGTTTCAGTATAAACCAAGATTTTGGGTATCAGATTTCAGCGTAAGTTTGTACAAATTTCTTTCTACCCATTCACTCCAAAATCTCAACTTACTAAAAATACATTATCAGATATACCAATACATGGTAAGAACAAATCTACCAATCATTTTATTAATAATTCAGTTCAGATTTTTTTGTAAGAATATTAATATTCAGTATTAACTTATTCTCTAGCCATACTTTTGCTATATAAACGTTCATTGTATTAAATGTTTTTTTTTGTAAAATCAGACATAGTATATTTTTAACTAACAAAAACAAAAATAAAACATACAAAATTCGTATCATACAACAGTCCATATTCCCCCACGAAAATAAAATTATTATCTCCTTGCCATAAGTTGGATATTTGTCTATACTGTTTGATTCAATTTGAAACAATTACTTTTTTGTTTACTAAAAAATATAGTGTTAGCCCCTTTTTATCATCATTTCTATTAATATTACTGTTAATTCACACGACAAACAAAGAACATATCACCAATCATTATCATCTATAATTAGTGGTTTTACTCTAAAATAAGGTATTATCATGCTAATTTTTATTTTTTATGAATTGTTGTTTCATGTTGGGGCATGCATGTTTTTTTTTGTAAGTAGTTTGATGAGTGAGAGTGTGTGCATGATGATTTTACTCCTGGAACCAATTTTGTGGTCCATATTTTCTTCATAACATTATAATTTAATAAGAAATTATTAAAAAAATTAACATATATAGCCATCCATGCTCACAAAGTAAAAAAATTGACACTTAAAATCATTAAGGATCATGCATTTAAAACTTATTTATGCTAAAATTGATCTCAACTAAAATTTTAGGTTTTACCATAATTTATTAAAAATTTATATAGTTAAATATTGTATTATAATAAAAACAAAATTTAATTATTATGAGGTTGAGGTTTGCACCTTGATAGCGGGTGGCCTTTGATACCATATTACGTAGTGAACTTTAAGTTTAATTCAACCTCATAAAATCAGCTTATGGAGTTGATGTTTACACCCACTTATATACAATGAAAGATTTTAATCTCTAATCGATGTGAGATCTCCAACAATTATAAAGGTGGGTTGTCATTCCAATTGTGTTCGTTTTAAAAATTCTCATATGCATAAACACATAAATTTATTTTCTTAGAACATTGCGACCTTGATAATAACTAGCACCTCTTCTACTTTGAGCTCTATGATTATGATGAGTAAGTATGTTAAAATGAGTTCAAACTCTCAAGTTAAGTCAGCTCTCCACATGTTTGAGATAGGTTAGATTGATAAAAATATAATTTTTTGAAATGTGGATTAAACTGAACTCAACTCAATTAACCCACAAATTAAATAGTTTCGAGCTTGGTTAGATGTGGGTTGACCCATAACTCATTAAGAACAACCCTTTATAATTATTTTAATCATTTTTTCATTATAATTATTTACTATTTTTAATTATGTAATTTGACATTTTGTTTTCTAGAATGTTTTTCAATGTATAATTTATTTATTTGTTTAGATATATGATTGATATCTTGATTTCAATTAATATTTTTATAATATTCGTAATGATGGTTAATGCTGGGTGAAATAGGTGAATATCTTGATTGTACTCTTATAAATAGGTAGATAAAATAAATCCATTTTATTATACTAGTAAATATATGAAATAAGTTGGAACAACAATATATGCTTAAATAAATAAATCCACACCAAATCCACTAGCCTACAATGCGTGAAGTTATGTTAATTTTTTTTATTTACCCCAAAATGAATCGGATTGAATTGACCAATCTTAGCTTAATTTATATATTATCCTCTTAGCTTTGATAAGTCAAGAAATATGATAAACACAAAGTGATACATTGAAGTTTAATGACAAGGTGAAGTGACACAACTTTTGAAATAATATGCGAGTTTCACTTTAAACTTTTTTAATTAGGCAACTAAATTAAGTTAACAAATCACTCTTTAAAAGAATTACCAAATTAAATTTTTAATTAATAATAAGATGAATTTGAAAAAAATAGTACAAGATAAGTCATTAAGACTTGATTTTTTATAATAATAATATTGATAAAATTATTATTATTATTATTGATGATGATTGATAATTAATTCTTGACTTTTATCAAATTATAAAATTTATTTATTTAGTTAAATAATTTACGAGTGAGTAAGTTATAAAATTAGGTATCGAATTTCTGAATAAAAGAATTTATAAATTAAAAGATTGAAAATTGGAAACTTGTGGCACACACTGGAGAAGAAGCAATGGTTATAGGAGAAGGGATAGTGAATTGAAATGAAATAGTATTGTGGAAGATGAAGATGGAGTGTAAGTGTGGCTAATATGATGAAGGTGGCTGTGATGTGAAATAATTTTCTCATAGAAATGAATTGAAGAAAGATAGAAAGGTGTAGATAGATACAGATACAGAGACAGATACAGTAGTACTTTGTTTATTATACATGGAGTGTTTCTTAAGGGTTGAATAAAATGGCTTGTTTTACTCATTCATTCATTGATTCACTCACTCACTGAGGAAGAGAAAAAGCGGAAGTGAAAAAGAGGGGAATTGCTTAGAATAGAATAAAAGTGAGATGCTTACACCAACATACACGCACAGATCCATGGATAGATATTAGAGACCAATAACTTTGACGTCAATCTTTCTCTGTTTCTCTTTCTGAGAGTCATAAACTACTCACTCACTCACATAACAATGGACAGACCTCACCCAACTCTGATAGTACCCTCTCAACCATTTCTCATCTCTTGTACGTCAAAAAAATACCTTCAACCCAACAAAACATTCATTCCAAACTCTCACTCCCACACACCAAAATTATGGCCAAGAGATCAGATTTTGCACAGAAGCTGCTCGATGACCTCCGCCTCAGGAAACAACGAATGCCTTCCTCTCACACTTCAAACCAATCCCACCATTTCCCCATAGGTATTCTTCCTTCCTTCTTCTTCTTCACCTCTCATTCTCTTTTTCATCACCGCACAATTAATATCCTTCCAACAACACCATATAATGATTTTCCTCTCCCTTTCTCTGCCACCTTCCATCCATACTTCACAACTTTGTTCACTGTCGTTAAATTAAACTTGTCCAGCATCGGAAGTAGGGAATAATCTTCATATAATCAAAACTATTGAGTGTGTCAATCTTGTCTTTAACTGCATCTTTCAGATTTATTATAAAACTACATTATTATTGTTACCGCCAATATGGCATATATGTATGTTATATTAATAGACCACTGCCCAGTTTGTATGAATGTTTATTCCAAGCACATGCATGTATTGGTTTAAATTGTAAAATAAATTTCCGGAAAAAGTTTTGTTCTTTGGTCATTTCATCGATGAGGCAGAAATTTACTCAAGTATTACACTATTTGGTATTCTCCTTTTATGGGCTCATTATTATTATGTGAAATTTCATATTGGTCCTACCAGTAGGAGTGGACACGAGTTATTTAGTGACATATACATGCGATTTTGCTGAATAATAATGTTTTGAAAAGAGTTTAAATAATATATGTATTGCTGCCTTTCTTCTTTTTATAAAGTTCTTCTGTGTCACTTTGACTACGGTTGCAGTATTAAATAGAGCCTAAATGTGCGTCAGCTTCCGTTTTCTAGTTGACCATTCCATTTACTTAAACAAACAGAAATTCAACAAATGGGAAGGGAAAGGGATAACTATATTTTGGGATCTTGGAAGCACTCTAGTATTAACTAGGTGCTTGCCTTATGTGTAGCAAAATTATTTCAAAATATGACACTTCATTTAAAAGGAAAACGGGGTGTGTGGGGACCGGGGTCTTGCATGTTTATAACGATTTACTTATGTTTTTGCGTAACAAGACATTCTAATAATCTTTGAGTAATATGTAAGAGAAAAGGCACTGCCATATCTACTAGTAAAGAAGAGACTTCCCTCTGTTCAACTACCTACTTTATGGTTGAAACCACAGTGGTATTTTATTTAGATTTTAAAAACTTGTGGCATGACATACATATTAGCTGCTAGCTATCAACAGAAAATTTCTTCTTTGAGAGAAGTTTACATTATTTAATTTTTCCAAACATGTTTAAGCAGATGCATATGCTTACACAAAACAAGCATACAGAGGATCCAGAAACACAAAAGCTAATGAAATTGTAAGTTATCATTTAGTATTATACGCAAAAATTAAAGCAGATAGCAAACATTTTGTTGGTTAAATTGTTTTGATGCTGTGCAGATGACTTCCAGAACTGGGGTGATGCCGAATAGTTCAAGTAGAAGCCACAGATCAGTAAATAATGGGCAAGTTTCAAACCAGATGGTTCCATATGGGAAAGGTCAGAGCTCAAGGCAAACTGGTGATATGTCCCTTGCCCTGGCTTTTGCCTTTGAGAATGGAGGGAAACTAAAAAGAAGTGATTCAATTATGGGTTTCCTTCACCACATTAACAGAGGAACATTGGAATTTAGCATGTCAGAAAGACAATTAGCTTCAACTAGCAAGTATCCTATCCAAATAAACGAGATATCCAAAGGTGCACACAAACTAAACCAGATATTGAGAGCCTGCTCCAATGGCCTTAATATGGACACATATTCAATACAATTTGCAAAAGAACTATTGCAAGGAGCTATTGATTTGGAAGAGTCCCTCAGGATGCTAGTAGACCTGCAAAATAATTCACAGTTTATGGTTACCTCGCAGAAGAAAAATCGAATCACACTATTAGAGGAGGATAATGAGGACAACGATGACACAGGGATGGAAATGCAACTGACAAGACCAACTTTCTCTTTTGACAAACATACTACTCAGAACACCCAACAACTTGGAAAGGCTATTTTCATGCAAAGGCCAATTACTCTTACCAGCTCAAAGGAAGGCAACAACTCAAATAATGAGAACAAAACTGTGAAGAGACAAGTTTCTCAGAAGCGATCAACTAAAACTAGCTCTATCTCTACATCTGGCATTAAGAATGTGAATGGTATTTCAGAAGGGAAAAATCTAACGGTCTCCAACCCAGAGAAGGGCAGGATTCCAAATGTTATAGCCAAATTAATGGGACTGGACATCCTTCCTGACAGAGTGGAAATGGAATCAAAACACGTGATGCTACAGAAAAGGGAAGGAATATCAACCAAGCATACTGCAAAAGGAAGCACAAAGAAGACTGAACTGCAGAGCAAAGAAGCAGATAATTTGGTGCCTATAAAAAAGAAAAAAGATATAGAAGCCTTCAAAACGCCTGCAACTCAGGGTGAAGTGATGATATCTGGGGCAAATAAAATTTTGCTTGTAGAAAAAACCAGCTCTGAATTGTCTCTTCAGAATGGAAAACCACTGTTGAGAGACCTGGATGGAATGAAAGCTCTGAAAGGATTTGACAAGCCCAGCATAAAAGTTGACAAGCAGACTAAAAGTTCCGCTGAAAAGAATTTTACTAGTGGTCAAAAGGATGTTCAGGAGATAGTAAGAAAAAAGGATCACCCTAATAACAATAACAGGGAACAGAAAGGCACTGTAAAGGGCAGAACCGACTATCCAGTTCTTAACAATATGTTATCTCAGCTGGAACAAGTGAAAGAAAGATCAGAAGTTAACTCCTCGATTCAAGAAGACAAGGACGTCAATGCAGACACTGTTCAGCCTGAAAAAAGACGCACAAACAAGAACATCATGAACAATGAAAAGAAGTCTCGGAACAGTTATGGAATTCAAAAGACACACGTACACTCCAAAAATGGGCTTCATGAAGAAAAGCATCACAGAGAACAACAACTCCAAGTGAGGGAAGAACAAAAGCTGATGATGAGACAACAAGGAGGGAGTGAAATCACATCAAAGAATTCACCAAAATCCCCTCCTCAGAAGAAGCAGCTATCCATGAACCAGGCCGCACTGTTCAAGAAAAACACTGGAGAAAAAAGTGTAGCGGCTATGAAATCGGAAGGCCTTTTAACTAATCATTATGATCTAGTCAGAGATGAAGCATCCAATTACACTAATGAGAAAGTAAAAGAAATTGTCCATAGGAAGTCGGGCCAAATTTTCTCTCCAAGAGATCAAGAATACGAACGAGCTAAGCAAAGTGGCATTAGAACTTTGATGGATGAAAGACATGTCTATAAACTGGCTAGCAAGAAAATTAAGAATACCAGAAAGCAAAATGTAGACGTGATTGGAAAGATTGATCATGTGTTGACTAGAAGAAAGGGAGCCAAGCTTATCAATAAACTAGGAAAACGGCAGATTCCCACTTCTGACAAATTTGAAGTTTTGAATGAACCAGAACAAGAAAGGATTAGCTTGTTCAGAGAAACAGATGCACACATCTTTAGCCCCAATGAACAAGTATATGTGGATGCGACTGAACCATTGGATGTGAAGCACCAACCCCACAAAGAAGCTGAACTACTTCCTACATTATCCAGTTCTGTCGGTGGAGAACATCAAAGCCAAGAAAATTTGGTAGCAATAGTTCCCAGTGATTTGGTAAGCTCTTTTTTACTAGCATCTAAAGCCATTACATATTGAGAACAAAATATAAATTAAATGGTGACAAAATTGCTTCCAAGGAAAGAAAAAAAAAAACCAAAGTTGATTGACAAGCAGCTAAATAATCCTTGTTGAATAAATTTTTACAGCATTGTCAAGATGTGTTATCATTGCAAGATCCTGTTGCAGCAGATGAAAGATTCGTGACTGGTGAAGTTGCATTACAGAGAACAAATGGTGAGCATGTATAACTATAATTTTAAACTCAAGTTTGATTTAAGAAGAAAGCAGTATCTCATCTTATGCTATAATGCATTGTGAAGGGCCCCTTTACTAGTTCCCATCGGTTATCTTCCTTCACCCTTCATATATTTTTAATCTTTCCCACAAAATCCATCAAAATCTTTCCTTTGGTTCAGCATATTAGATGCATGACACAAAACGAATAACAGCCACTAACAGATCTCCCTATTCATCTTTTGCAAAAGTTTGCAAAATAAGTCGATAAAAATATAAATGGAATGAATCAATTTAAGTATTGGATGTTACTAAGATTTGCTTAATATCACAGGAATTCAGGAAGACAGACTGTGTGTTAAGCACTCAAACGTAGAAGATCAAAATATTTGTGAAAAAAGCTTCCAACAGCCACTAACAGAAAGTGAAAACTGTCTGAAGTGGATTCTGGTCATGAGTCAACTATTCGTCAACACTGTAGAAGGTCTTTTCAAACTGAATATCCCGTTTAACGTTCTTCAAGGTGGTGGTCGGGAGATTCAAGACGAAGATAGCAAACTCATATTAGATTGTGGGTATGAAGTGATGAAAAGAAAGGGGATACGGCAGGAACTCAAAAAAGTTCATAGTTATTCCGGGATATTAATGGGTACCACCAACATAATAATATCCTTTGATGAGTTAGTTAGGCAACTGAATAAAGACATAGAGAAGCTCAAGTTCTACGGTAGGAAAAAAAGCTGCCAATTTGATGTTGATGACAACCTACCTCAAAGGCTTGAAAATGATGTTTATGACAAAGATCCAGACGTAAACTGCATGTGGGATATAGGTTGGAATGATGAGACAGTTGCATTTATCGAGAAATACGAAGTTATAAGGGATGCCGAAAAGCATATTCTTAGTGTTCTACTGGATGAGATCACCCTAGATTTTTGCATGTTCAATCATACACCGAAACAGTAGAAAGAGAGCTGCTCCAAGTAAGGGGGATATGGAGCTAAGTTTGTCATTGTAATTTTTTCAATGCAATTTTGTGTTTTGTAATTTATAAGGGTAAGGATTTGAGTACGGCAATGATTTCTAGCTATAGAAATTCATTCTGTTTCTTCATATCAATTTAGCATGGTTCACGAAATAAAAAGGGTTGTCTTATTTTGTTTTCCCTATCAGTTGTTGTATTTTTTTTATTGATTATGCGACATGATTCTTGTATTTGGAGGAAGAGATGTACATTTTGCAGCCACCAGGATTTGAAGTCAAAGGAAAAGAACATCAGGCACATAGATTAAAAAAGCCTCGTATGACCTTAAACACATAGAAACCAAGTGAGCATAGGCAAATTGGAACTTGTATATTGTTGCGCTGAAGATCAAGTGACAGATGTTTTCACTAAGCCACTTAGGCAAGTGAGATTTGAAAAACGATTTGTTGGGAATGAAGTCAATTAAAAATTTTGGATTAAAGAGGAGTGTTTTATAATGATCCAAAATTAGTGTTAGACTTTCTATTAAAACTGTAAACAGAATGTTACAATTTGAGTTCTGTTTTCTTTCTTATCGATACATGTACTGATGTATTCTTTGAATAGTGAATGACAACCTCTTGTTTCTCGGCATTTCTGTGTGAGTGCTCTGTTTCTGTTCTGCTAACCCTAAAACTTTTCAGAGAAATTTGAACTAGACCAAACTCCACCAAATTTTGAACAAATACGAACTTGCCGCCACGGTTGTCTTTACTGTTTTTTTTTCAGTAGCCATTCATGCTTCCTTGTCCCTCCTCTAGAACCCTTCCTCTCTTCGTTACTAGTTAGCAGATGCAAAATGTAAACCTAGGTTCGACACTGGATAGCCATGCAACACATTTCCCTCCGATGCCCCTGATCTTCCGTGCTAATGTTCTGATACAACACATAAATTTAGCATCTTCAGTTTTAAGGATTGATGCAAAAAAGAAAAGAACAATTAAGCAAACCAGGATACCGATATAGAACATTACCTGGTTGAGGCAGCAAGTGGCGCAGGAGGAACTTTTGCCAATGGATGATTCTAAACAGGCCTCCAATTCGTCGACCTTTTCTTTCTCTCACCAGAAATCTCGACAATTGCAGATTCCATTCTCAAAATGATGAAATCGACTTGCATCTCTTACTGTTATCTTCCTCTCTGTTATAAGAGTCATAAATTTTACTGCATTATGGCAGTCAACACATATACGTAAATTTTTTGTAACTAGAATGGGGTTGCTGGGACGGGTATTAAGAATTCCAAATGCAATAGCTATTTTTTCGCTATGATAAAGGAGAATCTGTTCCTTCTCCTCTTCTTCAACATCATGGAAAACAAAACCAGAATCTGCCTGATATCCCATCTTTTTCATCTGCACCAACAGTTCTTGTAGCTTGTTATTTATGGCTACTGACTGTGGATGAGATCGATCACCCCCAATAAATCCATGGATTACCCCAGAGATCTCAATCCAACTGCATCCTGGGCTTTTCTTGTAACCTTGATGCTTCTGTATGCTTCTAATATATGCTGCATCGTCCCATCTGCCTACGGAACTATAGAGATTAGACATAAGAACAAAATTTCCAGTACTCTCAGGTCCCAACAGCTGGATCTTCTTTGAGACCTGTTCACCCATTTCAACATTATTACGGGTCCTACATGCAGAAAGCAATGCACTCCATACACGAACATCAGGCTCAAACGGCATCTTTTGAATAAAGGAGCATGCTTCATCCAGATTTCCTGCTCGGGCCAGGAGGTCAACCATGCATATATAATGTGCCATCCTTGGTGAGATGCTGAGATCTTGGCTCATGGTATTAAACCAATATTTCCCTTCCATCACAAGTCCTGAATGGCTACATGTAGATAAAACAGCAATAAGGGTCACATCATCCGGCTTCATGCCTGATTGCAGTAATTCGTGAAACAGTGAAAATGCTTCTACATATAGCCCATGAATGCCATAACCAATTATCATTATATTCCACGAAACAATATCCCTCTTATTCATTCTATCAAAAACATGCCGACTGATATGAATCTTTCCACACTTTGCGTACATGTCAATTATGGCATTACAAATGGAGGTATTTGCAGTGAAGCCTCTAACGACTGAGTATCCATGGCAACAGATCCCATGTTGTAGAGCGGCCAAATGTGAACAAGCTGGAAGCAACCCTATCATGGTTGCGGAATCTGGGTCGGTCCCAGATAACTGCATCTGGCGAAAAATAAGGACAGCTGTTTCTGCATAGCCATTTTGCACACATCCTGAAATGATAGCACTATAAGAAACGGAGTCTTTTATGATCATTTCATCAAGAAATCCAAGTGCATCATCCATGATCCCACACTTGGCGTACATTGATATCAGCGAGTTTCCCACTGTTGTGTCTGAATTTATCCCTGATTTAATCATGTGACAATGCAGGTTTTTCCCCTTATTCAGATCAGTGAGTTTTGCACATGCTCGAAGTGTGCTTGCAAGAATGACTGGTGTAGGATTCAAGCCATGCATATATACCATTGCATCATAAAGGGCCAAAGCATCTCTCATGGAGTCACAAATGACATATCCTCCAATCATAGCACTCCAGCATATCTCGTTCTTTTGGTTCAGGGCATTGAAGATTTTCTGGGCATAAGATAAGTGATGGCATTTGGCATACATATCCAAAAGCCCAGTTGCAACCACCACATCATGACTGAAGATTCTTCTTACAGAGTAAGCGTGAATAACCTTCCCCTGGCATAATGCATTAGCATGTCCAACTGTGGGTAAAAGAGATACAATAGTGGAAGAATTAGGTGCTATTCCGGCTAGCTGCATTTGGACAACTAAGTGAATTGTTTGCTTGTGAAAAGCATGAAATGAAAAGCCAGCAATGATTGCATTCCATGAGACAATATCCCTGTGGGACATACTATCAAATATTGTCCGTGCTTCAAAAAAGTTGCCACATTTGGCATACATGTCAAGCAAGGCAGTAGAAACATAGAGATCGGCCTGTAGGCCAAGTGTGAGGGCATGGTCATGTATTTGTCTCCCAAGTTGAATTGCTTGAAGAGCTGAACAGGCTTTGAGAAGAAAAGGGAAGGTGAAGTTGTTGGGTGTGACACGTAGTTGCAACATGCGATGGTACAGATGAATGGATTGGAGAAAAGGGCCAGTCCAAGCATAAGCTCGGATCATCATGTTCCACAAAACAACACTTGGGTTTGGAATTTGGTCAAACACATGACGAGCAAGTTCGGTTTGATTACGTGCAGCATAGAGACGAACAAGGTTGTCAAGAATATGGGGTTGGTTGTTCATATGTTGATAATGGCGGTTATTTTGAGTGTGAGGCAAACGAGGTTGGTCTTTGGGGTTTGGGATGGAAGCTTCTTTACTTCTCAAATATCTCCGCATCTTTGTCTGTCAAGCATAGAAGATCACAATATTAGTGAAAAAGCTTCCAACAACCGCTAACAAAAGTGGATTCTGGTCATGAGTCATCTATTCGTCAACACTGCACAAGGACTATTCTTCAAATATTCTTCATTTTTCACAAATTTGAAGAGGAATCCGTTTTTAATTTATGTATATGAAAAAGATTCTATTAAAATAGATTAAAGAGAGAAATGATTAAGAATGGGAAGGAGAAGGGAAGTTGTTTAAGTATAAAATGATATGAATGATTAAAGTATTATTGTTTTATAACAAAATGTTGTGTTTGATTGGATGAGTAATGTGTTAGTAAAATATAAAGTTCGGAAACTCTTAGTAACATAAATATAAGTATAAGTAAAATATCTAATTCAAAAAATATTTATTAAAGTTTTGATAATCGTAGCAAAATAAAAATATTTATTGAATATACTCTTTCACATAATATCTATTTTGTCTCGTGTATCAATGTTCATGTCCGAGTGAATATGTGTTATAGTTACATAGGTTGTGAGGAGAGTGTGGGTATGATGATGTAAAAGGAAAAGATATTGTATTGTCTTGCATTAAGTAGAGGTATAGAGAGAGAAAGAGGTGGTAAAAATGGCGTCATCGTGTTCAGGGTCAGGCATGGGGTTTGAGTTCCTGACGAAGAAGCCGTACACTCCGCCGTCGTGGGCGTCCCATCTCCACCCTTTACCTTCCAACGTCTTCTCTCTTGCCCATGTTTGTATCTATTTCTAAGACCTATAAAGTTCTTTAAAGGTTCTTCAATTCTCCAATTCTTCAATTCTCCAATTCCCCTACTCAACTCTCTCCATGCTCTCTCTCAGCTTCCCACTCCCATTCACAGATGGAACCTTCCGAATCTGCCGCCCAATACGGAGCTCTGGATCAAGGTATGTTGCCCAATACGCATGCATCCTCTTCCGTTATTCTATTCCTTCTTTCTTCCTCATTCACTCACCTCTAGCTATTGTTGCCTAGCGAGACGACCTTTCCGGAATGCAGCTCAGTGGAAACAAAGTCAGGAAATTGGAGTTCCTGATGGCCGACGCCGTTGCGCAGGGTGCCGACTCTGTCATCACCATCGGAGGCATCCAGAGCAACCATTGTCGCGCCACTGCCGTCGCCGCTAAGTATTTAAACCTTGACTGTTTTCTCATTCTCCGCACCTCCAACCTCCTTGTTAACCAAGATCCGGGACTCACAGGCAATCTTCTCGTTGAGCGTCTTGCTGGAGCTCACGTTCACCTTATATCCAAAGAAGAGTATTCAAAAATTGGAAGCGTGGTCAGCCTACTCAACTCATCTCTCATTCTTTCATTCATTACATCGTATTTCCTTTTTCTGCCTTTTCTTTTAACCATCATCGCATTTACTTAGTTATGTTCATTACTTATTCAATTCCATCAACTTTACCTACTGCACATGATTGCTTTCAAACTCGCACATGCCCTCCTTAACATTAAATGCCAACAAATATTATTGTACCTATTTGACAGACTAACACTTCCTTCGAGTCACAATCATGGTGAAATGTTTATTTTAGCTGGAATGCTGCATAATATATTTCGCCTCTGTTTTGAGTTGGCTGAGTTTATATGTTTTTATTGCAAGTATTGCTGAATGATATTTTATCCATTGAACTTTTTCTTAGACACTCACCACTATCCTAAAAGAAAAGTTGATAAAGGAAGGGAGGAGGCCATATGTTATACCCGTTGGGGGATCAAACTCTTTGGGAACATGGTGAGTGAGACTATATCATTACTTTCATGCTTTTTATAACTAAGGTATAATTAAGCTGCCCCTAGTTTCAAACTAATACAAAAATATTTATGTCTCTTGCTTGAGCTTTTGGATATTTGGTCTATGACATGGTTAATGATTCTGTCAATGTTGGGCGGCCCAGCCCATTTTAAGAGTCTAACCCGCAGGAACAAAAAGGGATTAGAATAGCTAGACTTGTATATGAACTTTGTTGCATATACAGAGGGGTGTGTGAACCATCATTGTGTAACCTTGAGCAATTTATCTCAATCACATGTGGTCAAGTTTGCTAAAAGGATTAGGAAGGAAGCTATCATTAAGTGGGAGATTGGGTGTGCTTTAAAATTCGTACTCAATACAAAATTCTTGTCTCTCTCTTTTTCTTTTCTCATTATCTTGGTGCCTAGCAATCAATCCTTCTTCCTAAGCTGATTTTTATGGTTGAGTTAGGCCTAGCTCATTTTAAATTTTAAATTTTTCGCATCAGCCACCATTCATCACGATGAAGTGTTGTGACCTAACTATTTATACTTTGCTATTATTCTTCTATGGTTCCTCAATGCACCTTTATCGTAAAGCTTTGTTGGCGGGATAGTCTTTTACCATGGTCCAAGTACTCTTTTTACCCTAAGATGGTTGTTGTTTTAATATTTTTAGCTGAAAAGGTATCTGTATTGAAATTGGTGAGGGCGTATATACATGGAACTTTTGAACTACTTTGTTCCCAACTTGTGATCGTGGATAACTTTGTTATTTATTTATTTTACATTCTTAGTATGATTAAATTATTCCTTTCAGGGGTTATGTAGAGGCTGTTCGAGAAATTGAGCAACAAATTCAGAGGGGGGCAGACAATATCAAGTTTGACGATATTGTTGTCGCTTGTGGCAGGTTCTGGCCTCTTGATTTCTTCATCTTTTCATTAGCGGTCATCTTCCCCTTTGGTTGGATTCTCTTTATATCTTAGATAGCTACTTTTTTGTAACAACTTTCTGCCATCTCCAATAGGGTAATTAGTAAATTAAGATCTGGTGACAAAATTACGAGTGCTTCCATTAAGTGCTTTCAACTCATAATTTACAACCAAACTTTTCGCTGAATATGACCTTGACCAGTGTTATGATTGATTTTGTAGTTGATACATACACCACCTCAGGAGAACATTATCTATTAAATCATAGTTAATTATATTTTCATCTATTTAATATCGTGCATTTATTAATTTTCAGTGGGGGCACAATTGCTGGTCTGTCGCTCGGATCATCGTTGAGTACACTGAAAGCAAATGTATATCTTCCATTAAGAAAACTCGCATAACCCATGTTTTTGTCAGCCTTTTATGTTATTTATGTGCTTCCTTCAGGTACATGCATTCTCTGTTTGTGATGACCCAGATTACTTTCACAACTTTGCTCAAGGTTTGCTTGATGGACTCAATGCTGGTGTTAACTCGAGAGATATTGTCCACATTCTAAACGTGAGTGTCTTGGTGTTTTTTCTGGTTGGTAAGAGTTATAAAGATTCCTTAGAGAAAGTAATAAAAGATGCTACTTTTCTTGGTCTTGCTGTTTTTGGTTTTTATGTTCTATTTAAGTTGGATAACACCTTATTTAGAGGGGAAAATAATACAGACTGACGGATGATAAACTACCTGAAGAGCTAACATGCGTGTGTGACAAGTCATAACACCGGTCTGTCTGTACAAACAAAACACATACAATTATGATCTGGAAAACTAGCTTCTTTTCTTGGTTTAAATACTTTTTAATTGATAATGAAAATTTAATTGTTCACAGGCCAAGGGTCTTGGCTATGCCATGAATACATCTGAGGAGCTTAATTTTGTAAAAGATGTTGCTGCGGCTACTGGTGTTATTCTTGACCCAGTATACAGGTATTTATTTGTTCCACAGATTGTACACTGTCAAATTGTTTTGTATATGGGTCTATTTGTACAAACTTTTAGGATGGAAAAATAAAAAGAAAAAATTAAATGATTTTTTCACTAAGTTAAAAATTAGCTTATCTAAGTTAATTTGTATAAGTTGTCATATAACTTCTCTAAATTTTTACTCTTTAACTTTTGCCAAGTAATTCACATTTATGGAAAAACTCATTTTATAGTCCCTGTGAAGAAGTTTGTCATGTACTTCTCTAAATTTTTACTTTTTAACTTTTGCATGAACTAATTTAAATTTATCTAAATTCCTTGTGAGAAGATTTTGTCCTAAGAGACTCTAACGAAATTACTTCCGTTGTACATTTACTCATGTTCACATTTTTTGTCCTCTAATTTGAAAAAAAATATTTTGTCTCCTTATTTAAAATATCTGTAATTTTGGATTAATCCTCAATTGAGTCTACATTATTGATTTATTTTATCTCTCATAGTTTAATTAACTAAATCTTTTTTTGATGATACCTCAAAGAATATGTTAGGTCCAGTGTTTAATGAACCAAAATTACAGACTTTCTAAAATAGGAATATCAAATGTTTTTATTTTAAAATAGAGGATCAAAATTGCAGACTAACCAAATATGTATTTAAACCAAAAAGTTAATACTAAGAGTGGTACTATTATTTGATTGGCATCATAGGAGTCATGTAGTTCACATTCATCTTCAGGTAATGGCTAATCGTTAATATTCAAGAGACAAAATAAGTCCTATATAGACTAGTTTTTGAATTTATAAAAACTTGAATCAGTAATACTAAAACTCACGGGCCTTGCTTGTCATCAAACGTGGTGTACCATTCATTAATCCTTGTATCATGTATATGAGAAAGTATTGAATGTTCTTTTGCATTTTTTAGGGTATCAAATTATTTTCCATTCGTTTAGTACTCATTCTTAATTCCTTTACATGTACCTCAAGGGAATTCCTCTGCATATTCCAAACTTGATAGGGAAAAAAATCTTGTTATGAAAATTTAATAGTTTGATGTTATTAGTTGAATATTGCTAAGTTAGTTAACTTCATATTCGGTTAGCGGTAAGGCTGCTTATGCAATGCTGAAAGATATGGTGGAAAATCCAAAGAAGTGGGAAGGGAGAAAGGTCCTCTTCATACATACGGGTGGCCTCCTAGGATTGTATGACAAGGTTGATGAGTTGGCTTCTGTTGTTGGGAATTGGCAGCGAATGGATGTTAATGAATCTGTTCCTAGGCAGGATGGCATTGGAAAGATGTTCTAGAAAAGCAAAGCCAAAAACCCTGCCATTCCCAGCATATATATTTTGTGTCTTTGCCCTAATAAGTTGTATACTTATTTTTAATAGTCATGCACACACTTCTTGATCCTGCCTGAATTTACCATATGATACTAAACTTCTGTGAACACAAGTGACAACAAATCAAGTTTGTTATTATTAATGCCTGTTTTACATTAGAACGTAATAAGAAATATATGTTCTCAATTTGCCAGTACAAAATAATTGGAATTTTTTCCATACATGAATTAAATGTATAAAGTTTTCTACGATGAAAACTAATTTGATGTGTAGAGTAATTGATTGCATATAATCCTAGACTTTGCTGGCATAACTGCGGGGGCACAAGGAGGTGAGATATGGCAATGGATGAGTTATTTAGAATTTAATATTTTTACTTGTTTTATATAACTGTTTACAACTGTTATTTATCTTTATGGCATTTAATTCTGAATATTTGTATAAAAATAAAAATAAAACCGTTGTTTTCTTCAAGAACCTTTAAAAAAACATTTTTATGATTAAAGATGAAAATGAAAGAAAATATATTCTCGACCCAAATGCCTTAACAAAAATTTGAGCAAAAAAACGATAATTATGGCAAATCCCCGATACTGTTAGTAAAACCGAACAAAATGTTACTTAACAGTATCAAGATCCAAATTGATTGCTCACAAATTGAGTTTGAGGTTCCACGCAACGCAAGCACGTGGTCTTAAATGATTCACATTGTCAACAGCTTTTCTTCCCTCCCAAGTGTGGTGTCACACGCCATACAAAATTGGATTGTGTATCTATATAATATATCACAAAAATATAACTAAATAGCCTAAAAGAATTATCACACCATGTACAAGAAGATTCTAAGATTTCCCTGTCCAGTAGAACAAAGAAAGTATAAACCTAACTAACAAAATTACATCGTTTGATCGCATGGTTTGTCACTGGAATACAGCTTGGTTAGGGGAAGAAGAGACAGACATTTCCACACAGCAAAAACACCTTCCAAATGTGGAAGGGCACGACTCTTTCCATTTCCTCTTTAAATGAAAAGCAGTAAGTGGGTCCTCCACTCTGAAACGATGAACCTAACCCAACTTTGGGTATGTCAGATTAGCACCATAAAGAACCCTCCAAATATTTCAAGATGATATGGGTTCATAAGGGTATGATAACCATGGATGTTTCAGGGCTTCAGATGCAGAGGGCCGCTTCTTAGGGTTGACGTCAAGCAAGTGAGCCACAAAGTCAATGAAGCCTTGGTCTCCCATTGGCAATCTATGCCTCAAGGATGTCTTTTTCGGAATCAAGTATTCTAATCTGTTGGTTTCCTGTAGATTGATAAACAATAATTTACTGACAAGCATTCAACTAAAAAATACAGAGGCAACTGCAATTTTAATATAACACGGGAACTAAAATGTCAAGAAGCTAACATCTATGAGAAAAAACTAATAAGCCACTTCTGTTAGTCTCTTCCAAAGCTGTAGATAAATGAAAATTTTACTGCATTGCCTTGTGGTTTCGAGCAGGTTCTGATAATCTCTTTAGAAAAACAGGTTCTAATAATAAAATAAAACTTCCAGTCAAGGCCAGACACTAAACATCTAGTTTAACTTGTTACATAATAGCCCTGGCTCCTAGGGACTGGCTAATCAACACCAATATTCCAGATTGATGGCTATTGCATTTGGTATTGACAGAAATAAGATTATTACCTGATTCCTTTCATAAAGCATATGATTTTTGGTGAAGTACTTATAGGTGTCCCGTCCTTTTGCAAGCATACCTTGATCAATAGAACCAATGATTCCAATCACCCGAGCAAGTAATGTTGAAGGCGAATCATTTTGGAAGAGGACCTACAAGAAGCTTAGATTAGTGCCACTGAAGAAGAATAGAAAATTAATCATGTAAGAAAGGAAAGAAAGCACTGCCCATAACGCAGAGAAATTCTACAACTGCTTTCAACTAAAAATTCAACAATCGCAAAATAAGCAAGTGTATTTGATATTATATTCTAATAACTACCATCGGGTCCAGGAATGGTGCAGAAACAAAAAAACGCTTTTTAACGTAAACAATCTGAAAACCAAAGCAGAACAACTAACTTTAATAACATAAGATTGCTCAAACAAAACAAAAATAACACAAAGCAATGCTGCCTTCAAGCATGGAAGGAATTTAGCATCTCTTCATTACGAGGATAATACGAGTCTATTTAATGATGAAACGTCAGTATCTAGAAAGATACCATCATCAAGAAAAAACTTAATGAATTTAAGTGCTGAAGTTAACTACTTTTTGACCTGAGGTAGTAGAAACATTTTTACACCTTTTGCATGTGAGAACTTTTATGGCTCTAGAGAAAATATTTTCGTACTAAAACCTCAACTGTTTATCAAACTTTGTGACATTTTGAACTGCATTAATCATCTTTGGTCCTTACATTGCCAGTACAAAGTTCTGCCAAGATGCAGCCAAGAGACCAGATGTCAATCTTCTTATCATAAGGAAGTCCCAAAATAACCTCAGGAGCACGATAGGACCTTGACTGAACATAAGAGCAAAGGTGATCTGTCTCAAAACAACTACTTCCAAGATCAATGACCTTCACCTCACATCTACTATAGCTCTTGACCAAAATATTCTCTGGTTTCAAGTCGCAGTGTATTAGTCCAAGGCTATGCAAAAACTGAAGTGCTTCCAAACACTGAATGGTAATTGACTGCATATATAAATTCAGAAGAGTTATCACTGAGAATAGATAAAATGAAAATTAAACATCAAGAAGTAAATGCCACACCACAAACCTGCAATCTTGGCATTGTAAAGTACACTTCACCACCTGATTCTCTATTAAATTTATGAAACTCGTACAAGTTTGCTTTAAGTAGTTCACATACTATTAACAAATGTTCCTGTCATACAATAGAAAAAGAATGAAGACCAGTAAAGTCATTTGAAAAACATGGCATACAATACACTTTTCTGTCATACTATTAATCAATAATTCTGTCATAAATTAACAAATAAATTCAAATCACTTTTCTTTTTGGTGGCAAAGCTCCCATTGTAGGAATATTTAATAATTAAGGACATAAAATATTTAACAAAACTTGGTATCAGTCTTAAAGGTTAATACCATATCCAGGAATAAATTGCAAATTTCAGAAATCAGAAACACTAACTCTACACAGCAGTTATAGTTGAAATTAACAGAACTGAATGATATTTTAGAAGATAGATAAAAAATAATAACAAATAGCAGCAGTCTTCAGCATCACCAAAATATAATAGTTCACAGCGGTATAAATAAAAGTCCAAATAATGGATGATTTGGAAATTATAAAAATGGCAGGAAAAATAATGTAAGATATAGGAAAAATGTATATGTGACTAAAATGACAATTGATTGTATTAAAAAGCAAATAGTAATATCAAGATCAACGGCAAATCCACTTACTCGATAATAAAAATAATCATATAATCGAAGAATGTGATACTTGTCTCCAGGATCATGCTTATTGACATACTTGAGAAGCTTGATCTCATCAAGACTTTGGTCAAAAAAGTCCTTGTTGTTCTTTATAATTTTAACACAAACATCCATGCCTGTCTGTAGGTCATGAGCTTGTATAGCTTTGCTAAATGCAGCAGATCCCAGATACTCCGTAACATGATACCTTCCAGCTATTACAGAATTTAAAACAACATGGAAATTCTTGTCCTCCTCAAAACCAGTTCTGAGCAACAAAACTTAGTTTAAGAAAGACTGATGAGGACAAAAGGGATCACGTTTAAGAAAGACTCTCAAGGATAAAAGGGATAACAAAAAACAATCAAGAAATCATAATGCATAACAAAAAATCACAAGCTATCAAGCTCATTGAGATCCTTTTACATAAGGCAAAAATGAAATGCTTAAAAGTTCCACTATCATCAGCTCACATATATTTACCATTAAGGAAAAAGAAACTACTGTTTCAACAATATCTCTGAAAGAGGTTTCATTATATATTTTCCCAAGACCTTTCTCTTGAAATATAAGAATAAAAATAAAGGATTAAAGCAGCTTTAAGAATTCATGACGATCACCAACTAATCTACAGCACAGTATTACTATGAGTCACAACTGAGCACAGTATCCTTCATTTAAACTTTAAAAAAGACTATATCAGGAATGCTGTAGACATAAACGTACTGACATTGCTAATTACATTGCAACTAAATATGTCAACAACATTACTGTGATAAATAATGCATTTTTTCACTAAGTATGGCCAATAGTACTCAGTTCTGAATCCAGCCTTTGGAAAGTAGAGGAGGTTATACAAATTGAAAGGGAAATCGTGGGGGTCATTTTTGGTTGTGGTCAAGGACATACTTATGGTAGACGCACTATTCAATTCAGGTTTGCTCCAAGTATGGCCATACTGCATTAACATGCTACAACAGGTTCAATCTGCAGTATCAGTAGTCAAACAGTGGAGGTTCCGACTGGTCTCAACAATGGAATCAATCTAATTCATCTTAGTAGAGTTCTCATTCATAGAAGTATGATAATCCTTATCAGTGGAATCTATATGGTTCCTCTCAGTTGCAATCACAACAGCAGAAACAGTATAATCAAGGAAAACAGCCTCAGGCTATGGTTGTAAATTTTGATCGTGCATCAAACTCAACTTGGTTTCCTGATTCAGAGGCTTCCTACCATTTGATAAATAATGCTCAAAACATACAGCAGAATTCTCCCTTTGAAGGTCTGATCAAATATTTGTTGGTAATGGTCAAGGTTTGAAAATCCTCTCTTTTGGTTCCGCAAAAATTTTATCACCATGTAACTCTCGTGTCCAATTAGTACTTCATAATATTTTACACGTCCCTCATATAACAAGAAATCTTGTCAGTGGAAGCAAATTTGCTTACGACAATCTGATATATTTTGAGTTTCATTTTCATTCTAGTAATTGTTTTGTTAAAGCTCAAGATTCCAATGAAATTCTCCTTCAAGGTCATGTTGGTCCTGATTAACCCTATCAGTTTTCCAGTCTGCCTCTCTCAGCTACACATTTGTCCAATTCTCAGCAATTTCCTTGTATAACAACTGTTTCTAATTGTAGTAATTATGTTGTGCCAAGTAGTGCATATACTTGGCATCATATTAGGACACCTGGTTTAAATGTTCTCCATCTTGTCTTTCAACAATATAATATCAAATTTCCTAATAAAGTAGAGTTTCCCTTTTGTTCCGAATGTTGTGTGGGAAAAGCTCATTGTTTACCCTCTCAATTATCTCAAACTAAATATGAATTTCCTTTCGAATAGATATACAGTGAACTGTGGAGACCTACACCCATTAAATCTAAGGGTAATTTCCATTATTACATACCTTTTGTTGATGCCAACTGACGGTTCACATGGATATATCTTACAAATTCTCCTTCAAGGTCATGTTGGTCCTGATTAACCCTATCAGTTTTCCGGTCTGCCTCTGTCAGCTACACATTTGTCCAATTCTCAGCAATTTCCTTGTATAACAACTGTTTCTAATTGTAGTAATTATGTTGTGCCAAGTAGTGCATATACTTGGCATCTCATATTAGGACACCTGGTTTAAATGTTCTCCATCTTGTCTTTCAACAATATAATATCAAATTTCCTAATAAAGTAGAGTTTCCCTTTTGTTCCGAATGTTGTGTGGGAAAAGCTCATTGTTTACCCTCTCAATTATCTCAAACTAAATATGAATTTCCTTTCGAATAGATATACAGTGAACTGTGGAGACCTACACCCATTAAATCTAAGGGTAATTTCCATTATTACATACCTTTTGTTGATGCCAACTGACGGTTCACATGGATATATCTTACAAATAAATAGCCTTAATTATTTTTAAAAATTAAAACTAAGGTTGAGCTGCAATTTATTAGGCACATCAAACCTTTACAATCTGATTCCAGAGGTGAATTGTGTGCCGCTACTAACTACCTTAAAGACATAAGCATTACTCATCGTTTGATGTGTCCTGGCACTCTTCACCAAAATGGCGTTGTTGAGAGAAACCAGAGGCATATAGTTGAAATGGGTCTTTCTCTTCTCAGTCAAGCTTCTATTCCCTTAACGATATCAGCATGCCTTCACTATGGTTGCATCATAATTAGGTTACCCTGTGTTCCTCTTCAATTTGCCACAACCTAAACTCCTTTATTTCAAACCTACCCAAATTACAACTTTCTCAAGGTCTTTGGGTATGCTCACTTTCCTTTTTTAGACTTTATAATGCTCTAAAGCTTGAGTTTAGATCACTAAGTATATCTTTATGGGGTATTCCACCAGTTCATACAGGATATATATGTCTATCTCCAACTGGCAGAGTGTTTATTTCTAAAGATGTCATCTTCATCTTTCTTCATCTCAACACCCTTACTTCTATTTCACCTTTTGTTTCTGCCTATATTCCTGAAATATATCATCCTAATTCCACTATACCTGCAGCTCCACAAGTCATTCAATTAGATTCCACAGGTCAGTCCACTTCCTCTTCTTTAGGTGAGTCTTTCGTCCCAAATTCAGAAGCTTTTATACAGTATCGAACCTTAAGCAGAGTCCTCTAGTCAAAATAACCCCTCTAGCTCTAACCTTAGACCTGCCAACACTCCCCCTCACAAGACCTAAAATGGGATTATGCAACCAAGAATTTACCCTACACTCTTCTCAATTTGCCACTCCCTATACTACATTATTTCAAACCTCCCCAAATTACAATTTTCTCAAGGTCTTTGTGCTCACTTTCCTTTTCTTACACGCTATAATGCTCTGAAGCTTGAGTTTAGATCAACTAAGTGTATCTTTTTGCGGTATTCCACCAGTCATACGGGATATATATGTTTATCTCCAACTGGCAGAGTTTTTATTTCTAAAGATGTCATCTTTAATAAGCATAGATTTCCTTATCTTCATCTTTCTTTTCAACCACAGCAACACCCTTACTTCTTGTTAAAATAAGAGAGAGGCATAGGATGAATCTCTATTGTGTATTGAGGGCATAGGGTTATGCATTTATAAATATAAAAATACAAAGAGATGGGTCAAAGCCCGTTACATTTAATACCCCCCTCAAGATGGTTCATATAAATAGTATGTACCAAACAGATCTTGATGACAGTAGATCCACTGAGGCTGCCATTGACTTTGGACCTAAATTAGTTTCTTGGTAGTCAAGGAAACAAATTATGGTTTCAAGATCTAGCACAAAAATTGAATATAGGAGTTTAGCTATTGCTACAACTGACGTATTATGGATACAGACTGTTTCATGTCACAAGAGCCTTCTTTGTATAAGTCTATTGTTGGTGCACTTCAGTATGTGACTATAACACATCCTGAATTGAGTTTTTCTGTCAACTTGGTATGCTAGTCTATGGCTTCTACTTAAGTCTCATTAGGTTGTTGTTAAAAGAGTATTGAGATATCTTAAAGGGGCCTAACATTGTGGTCTCATTGTTCATCCTGCCATTCCTCATTAAACTCTAGCTATTAGAGCTTCCTATGATGCAGATTGGGTAACACATCATGATGACAGAAGATCTACTTCTGGGGCTGCCATTTACTTGGGACCTAATTTTGTTCCATGGTGGTCAAGAAAACAAATTGGGGTTTCAAGATCTAGCACAAAAGCTGAATATAGGAGTTTAGCTGCTGCTACAGCTGACATATTATGTATACTCCTCATGGAACTTTCAGTTCCTCATTCTACTTGTTCTGTGTGACAATCTCAGTGCTGTTAATTTGGCTCATAATCCTGTTCTTCATGCAAGAACCTTAGCACACGGAGCTTGATGTGTTCTTTGTCTGCAAAAGGTTAATAACAAGCAGCATGTTGTTCAACACACTCCTGATCAGGATAAATGGGCAGATCTTCTTACCAAGACTTTCTCTCCTACTAGATTTTCCTTTCTTAGGGACAAACTCAGCATAACTGAGGGTTATACTCTGTTTGACATGTATTGGATCTGTTAGTGTTCTTGTTTCCCTTAGACAGTTGTTTTCTGTTAGACTTTACAACTAACTTGTAACTGGGCTTTATATAGTCATATCATACGTTATCAGAGTCTCAAATTCATCTCGTATCTTTTACCCTTTTCATAATAATAAATCAGTGTATTGGTTTTATATCACAAATGATTTGTTAATTGAGGCAAATAGTAAGCATGTTTATTGGACCGGTAGGTAAACACCATGATTAGTGATTATAGCCCAGATCAGCACATGAACACAAACAAACACCACTTATTGAAAACATGCCTGTTTTTCCTGTGCACAATCTTTAGATTGAAGATTTCCAGTTCCTCCTCCTGTGCCTTTATCTGCCTTACTTGCTCTTGCACAGCTGCTACCTCTTCATCCTCTGCTCCTAGATCATCTTCCCTTGCAATTCCAGTCTTTTCATCCTCTTCCACCTTCACATGCTCTCTTTCAGAATATCCACAATTTGAAATTGTTGTTGGAGACGAGTTTCTGGATCTTACATTGTTAGCATTATAATCATCCCTAGAACTTCTAGCAGGTGATGAATCACTACTCTTTTGCCTCCACGAAGCAAGCATGTCCTCAGTTTCCACAAATGCACTAAGACAGTCGTCAATTTCATCTGCATTGCCGTTATTTGACCACAGGGACTTATCAGTGGAAGTCTGAATCATCTCACCATCCTTCAAAGATAGGGGAAAAGAGAAGTTCCCATCACCATGAGTTTTTATCTGGAACTGTGCATCTCTGTCACCTCCTATGACATATTTATTTGACTCACTCTTGTCATTGTTCTTATTTTTGTTAGATTTGTTAGTAGATTTCTTATCCAAATCACGATGGGAGTGCCTGAAACCACCAAGCCTGTCATGATCATGGAAATATTCTAGATCTCCTTCACTACTACCACCAACCAAACTTTCCCGCACTTCACTACCAATATCTGCAACATCACTATTGATCCCTACCCCAATTGACCTAACAGAACCATGTTGATCATCATCCATATTGATGTCCTCTAGCCGTGATCTTACATTATCATTCAATACCCTTCCATCTCCTAGCATCATCAGTTCATTAGTTTGAGGGACAAAGCCCCGCCAGACCGGTTCTGCACACATAAGGTTCAATTCTTCTTCATCCATCAATTGCCCATCATATTGAGCCATTAAATCATTATCATTGGTCCTTCCATACTCAGTAACGGGTAGACCAATAGAATCATCAGTAGCTGTGACTGGTTCAACATTATTTGCCTGAAGATATGGCTCCCCGGAAAAGTAAGAATCCTCCTCAGCAAAAGATTGATCATCATCCTCATTTTTGGCCAGACCTCTTTCCTGAGGATCTGGAACACTTTCATGCCCAGTCCCTTTTTCATTGTCACTAGGGTAATCAATTTCATGCGCCAAAAACCAGGTCTCATCGTCAATAGGTTGCCTCATGTACCCAACATCCTCATCATCATCGTATTCATCAGAGTCCCAATATTCATTCGGATAGTCAATAGATTCACTCAATCCATCACCAACTGTAGCAAATCCTGATACAAGATCGGATGTATCCTCCGCTATCCCTTGACTTACAGATAACCAACTGCCCCCTGTAGCCCTCCTCATACCTGAAGCATATATCAAAAAGTCAAAAACACCCTTCAGTGCATTTGAACAAGTATATCAAACAAACAATAAGTACATGCAATCAGATATAAACAAGTGGTAGCTAGGTGTACCCAGAAAATTGAGAAGATTTAGGATCAATTCTAGATTCTAGATAGAGTATTCAATCCATAGTACAATGATTCTGGCACCATTTCCTTATTCATTTCCTTTCATGGCAGATGTATCAACATTTTTTTCAAATTAAGCTCAATTCGTCTTGTATAGTCTTTATTCTCTTAACTGAAAATCAAAAGAGGAAAAGAACAAAATGCTAATAACTTCGCTTATTTTATGCATTGCTATTGGAAAGATATGAGAAAATAAATAGATGTCTATAGAAACCAAAAAGAAAGTGAAATTATGCATCAAGTACAGCAGAAAGATTTGCTTCTTATTTCAATTAATACCTTATTTTTCCTCCAATTACCACACTGTAAATATTCAAACATTTGTTGTTAACTTTAAAATTTTTTGTAAACCTTCTTATAGGAAATTTACGAAATAACTTCAATCTCCTGTGGATGTTTTTATTCAACGCAAAAAGGGGAAAGTACAGCCATGACAAAGATTAGACATTCTCCCAAGTTCCAAGCAGAAAATTACAAACTAAACTCCTATAACCTATCAGCTATGCACAGAGCAGTCCTCTGCAGTGGCTCAAGGGGCAATTTAGAACGAACTAATATGTCAAATTGTCAAAACTAGAAACATACAACCTAGAAAAAAGATAAGCAAAATACATGAAAATCCATCGTGGTGGTATGGAACAGAAAAGCAACTAAAACTAAATCTCCAAAATTTAATTAAGAAAAGAAATGCCACTAGGGCATTTGTTTGATTAAGAAAAGGCAAAACGTATTAAATGGAAGGTAAAAAAATTTAATTCATTAGAACTAAAATTTATTTCTTACTTTCTTTTCAAGTAACTTTAAAAAATTAATAGATGCTATACTTTCCTTATCGAGTACTCCAAGCACACTGATCACAAGACCTCGTAGTTATTAGAATTTGACCATTCAAAATCCAAACCATAATTTGATAAAATTTGGCCACTCAATGATTCATATCAGGTCATAAATCACATATGATGTTCTCAATGGTAGATTATTAAGATAAAAATATTTTCAATATCTCCATAGTAATTAGGAAAAAAATATCTTTAGAACCTTCTTATTCATTATGGCATATTTTTATTTCCTTATCTTAAAGGCTTTCATTATCACAAATAGAGATGATGAGAAGTAATTGGTGTGGTTGTTATCAATAAAATAATTTTTTATTTTCTTATATAGTTCAAGTTGGTATCAGATCCTATCCTAGAGAGGTTTGTTGGGTTTATTGTGTCACCCACTATGGAATCACCCATAAATATATGATTCTACGTTTGAGATGTCTAATCCTTGGCCCAGAGGGATGTGTTGGAGAAACCAAATTAACTAGAATTATGATCAAATTATAATATATAAGTGGGCACAAACGTCACCTCATAAACCAGTTTTGTGAAGTAGAATTAGGCTTAAAAATTTTACTTTCTAATATGGTATCAGAGTCAATCTTAGCAAGATTTGTTGGGTCTATCATACAACCCGTTATTGGTCACTATCAGACCAATCATAAATATCTAGTTTCACATTGACTAGAGGTATTACCAAATTATAATATAGGTAGGAGCAAACCTCACCTTACCAAGCCAATTTTGTAAGGTTGAGTTACGCTTAAAGTTCAATTTTCTAAGATGCTATCAAAGCCAATTATAGAGAAGTTTGTTGGGCTTATCATGTAACCTGCTATCGGGTTACTATTGAACCACCCACAAGTATCTAGTCCAAAACTCGAGACTTCTAGTTCTTTATGTGAATCAATGTAAGGTATGGATAAATTATAGTACATAAGTAGATGCAAACTTCACCTTACAAATTGATTTATAGAGTTGAATTAGGCTTAAAGTCCACTTTCTAAGATGATATTGTTGTATCCAGGATTTACCACTAGGCCAAAAGTTATAGCTAATGATAGATTCCAAGATCTTGCTTTAGTTGATGACTTTTGATTGACTTTCAACAACCTACATAACTACTTGGACTCCTAGTCATGGGATTCGATTTTTTTCAAACCTTAATTAGCTTATAGAACAGTTGATTCTCTACTAGCCAAAAGCCTAAAATATATGTTTCCCTTAAATAACATGGATTTAAGATTCAACTACTGAAACTTTGAACTGACATTTTACAAATAAAATTGAGGAAAGGTTTCCCATTTACAAAATAAGCTATTATCATGACCAACCAAAAAATGTAGCTGCTAATAAGCCCAAAAGGGAAACCATCAATCAAAAGGCAGAAAACATTTGCGAACAAATGACATTTATTCCTTGTAAATATAAGCTAACCTGAAGGATTAATTTCTTGTCCAATAGGTACATCCAGATATGAACCAATAAGAAAAGTGCTGTCAGTACGAGGGGGTTTTGAAGTTGGCCCATCTCGCTCAAACTTCTCTTCCCAGTTAACAACCAGGGGCTTATCATCTGACTTGAGTTTAACAGGAGGAAGCCTTGGAAACTCTTCCTTCTCATTTTCAGGTGGAATAGGAAATCTTAAGCTGCCAATCAACTTCTGTTCAGAACTGACTGGTGTCTTGACCAAGTAAATAGACCTCCCTGATTCATCCACCTCTTTTATGAATGTTCTGGTATCACTAATTTCTACTCTTTTTTTCTCCTCCTTTTTGTCAGAATAAGTGGCATCATCGAAGCTTGTAGATACATCCCCTTTCGAGAAGGGGAAGACTGTCTTGACACAATTTTTGCAGGAATCTGAAGAAGAATTCACATTCTCATCCACTCTTGACCAGGGTTTATCTGTAAAGTTCACTTTAAGAGATGAACTATTGAATTTAAGCTGCCGATCAAGTTCCATAGGTTCTTTACTTTGCACAAGGTCGTACTTAAGATCCACCGAGGCTTTACTACTACTTCCAGGCCAAAGAGATTTTTTGTCTGCAAGGGCAGCATTTTCCTCCCCAGACTTTGAACTGGTATTGGCAACACTTGGATCCACAGTTTCATTAGTTTGACGTTTTGATTGTTGGGATACGGTGGCCTTCAAACTCAAAATATTATTAGCCCTACTGCCAGCATCGTTTTGGTAAGGCTCCACAGGAGTTTTGCCAGGGTTGAACTTCCATGAGTATAAATCAAGCATGCTATCCTCTGAAGTCTTGGAGAAAATGAAGTTCTTATCACTAGTCCAAACCTCTTCATCCGATTTACTCCGTTCAACCAAAGTGGGAGCAGCAGTTTCCCATTTGCTTTCGGTGGCATTTCGACCATTCTCACACTCGATTTCCGTGATGATCAGTTCATTAGAAAACTCAAGAGTGTCCACCCCTTGAATCTCAAGCACAGGCTTCCCCTTATTACTTTGAGGCACAACAAATGAGGCATTTTCTTCCAATGTGAGCTTCTGAAGGAAGCCATTCAAGTCAGGGCGATTAATTATCTCACTGCGCAAAGCTGCTTCGGCTCTAGTGAATCGGTTCCTCCGAAGAAACTCCAAAATGACATCAACTGAGCTTGTGTTGAAGTCCGCCATAGCGAAGTCAAGTCCCTAAGAGCAGGAGCCAAGACTCAACGAAAGAAACAATAACAGAGTTGAGCAGGGAAAGGGCAAAAAGAAGAGGCGGCATTGCGGATAAAAGAGAACAGCACAGGTGTTTGTATAAAAGAGATGATATTGAAGGTGGAGGGGGCAGCTTACCCGGTATCAGGCAGAAGGAAGTGGCGCCATTGGCAGTGGTAATGATGGAAGCAAAGCACTAGTAGCAGGAGAAATCAATGGTTGGAAAACCTAACCGAACCTGGGTTCGAAAATCCAATCGCGATCGACGGGAGTGGAAGCAGAGCAGTATAAGGGCAGTGAATGTGGATAAAATTGGAATGCCGGAGAGAAAGCCAATGAATCAGGATCTGATTCTGAAGGAAGGGTTTTACCTTTCTTCAGGATTTGGAAGCAAGAAGTTAGAACAGTAATAATAGAATAAAAGAGAAGAAGGAGAAGAAGAAGAAACAACAGAAGCTGGTATTAAAGTGAATACTAATAAGAAGAGAGGGAGCTAGAAAGGGTTGAGTAGGTAGTTTAGTGTTGGGTTCTCTTCCCTTACACTTTTCCTCTTCTACTTGATATTTGAATAAAGGTTTATTTATATTTTCGTAAAAAAAATATATAACGAAATTTTACTACTTAATTTATAATTTATTCATTAAAAAATCATTTCATTTATATAATAGATTTTTAAAAAAAAATATATAATAAGCTATAATTTATCTATTTTTTATAATTTTTTTATTTTTAATAATATTTTTTTTTAATGATGATACATCATTATTGTTATTTGAGATGTTAAAAGTTACATAATAATTTAAGCTTTATAAAAAAATCCTGTGTGTAAATTCTGTTATTTTTACCCAATTAAAGATTATTAGTTATTTAAACTATTTTTAAAATATACTTTAATTAAATTTACATCATATTTCAACCATTCAAAAACACTCTCAACAAACATTAAATCCAAAACCCTTAAACACTCGAGCTTTCATAAAAAACAACCTATGATAAATAATGTTTACCCATTAAGCACTAATCTTATATGCAGTTTTTTAAGTAGACTATATATGGCTATTGCAATAAAAAAAAATCTAAAAATACTCTGTTTGTACTAGATAAATATTTTTAGTTGGAAAAGTTAAAATTAACTTGTTTATGTTAGAATTAATTTATAAAAGATCCGTTTAATAACTTTTTAAAAATAATTTTGAATTCATAAAAAACTTATTTTATTTTATTTCTGTGTTTAAAAAATAGTGGTAGAAAAGTTTGTCTTTATCATATTCTTAATGATTAAGTTTTTAAGAGAAATAAAACATCCGAAGTAAGTTTATTTTAGACAGAAGTACGTTGCAATCAACTTAGTGATATATTAATTTTATGAACCTTCTTGCTTGGTACGTGTCTTCTTGTTTGGTACTTTTCTTTTGTTAGTGATATAATAGACACCAACATGAAGAACAATGAAGAGTTAACATTCCTGCATACTTAAATCTCCATTCTTTTTATTCCAGCAATTTGTGTATAATGTTTAATTCTTTCTGCTCCTATAAAACTGGATAATTTCTTATATTTATCTGTTTAGTATTTGATTCTCGATTTTGATAGGATTTCTAAACTCAAGTCAGCTCTCAATTAATATAAATAAATTATATAATAATAGTTCAAAATACATTATTTTATAATGTTTACTTATTTATACCAATTAAGTTATTTTTTTACATTTACAAATAACTATAATAAATATGAGTAACTCGTAATATATTCTTAATCATAGTTTATTAATTGTTTAATTTGTGATATCGTTAATTAGGTAATTAAAGTCTAATTTTAGTTTTCATACACTCATTGAAGGCGTTATCAACACGTCGAGAAGAATATATGATCACCTCCCAATACACTTTCATTATCAATAAAGATAATATAATGATTGTTGTTACTTAAGATGTCAGCCTACTTGAGATGTCAAGTAGCATAATGATGCCTAACATGAAAACTTTTTATAAAAAAATAAAATAATAATAATAATATAATGAATTATTGTTGAGAAGTGTGTTATAGACGAGAGGGATGTCTTTCAATTAGAGCATTCAGTTGAGGTCAGTTAAACTCCGAGATGGTCCACCTGCAGGAGGTACTCTGACGTTCAAGTCAATAGGAGCATAAAATATAGTTAAAATATACTGTAAAATTTCGGTTGAAAGTATTTTCTCTGTGTTGTGTGTTTTGTGAGTTGTTATCTTTATATATGGTAGTGTTTTTTCTCTTTCTCCGGTATCTCGTATTGTTTTAAGTTATATTATCAAATTAATTACAATCCCGCATATTCAGTCAATCACCTTAATTAACACATTCCCCTCTTTATGAAGAGTAAATAAGATATTTTTCATCATTTTCAGGGATTGGCATCAGGTTTGCTTTCATCCTATTGTCAAACTCGACCCATGACACTATGGCTTTGTTTGGATTAGAGTGAGGATTTGAGGAATAGATTTGAAGTGATTTAAGAGGAAAGTGTAAAGAAAATGAGATTGTTTGGATTAAGGTATATATAAGATGGATTTGTGAAAAAAGTTTATTGAAGTTTATGAGTGATATGATAGATTTGAGAGATTTTTTAATTTTTTTAAAATGTTAAAAATATAAATTTACAAATTTATCCTTTTCTTACTAATTAAAAAATAAAATAAAATATAATTTTGTATAAATTTTAGTTAAATTTTCTTTTTAAATAATTTTTTTTTAATATTCATAATCGTAAAAATCATACAAAATAGAAACACAATAAATTTTAATATATTAAAACAAATTAATCCATAATATATCTAAATATAACAAATACTATTATTTTATATTTATATTTTATTAAACTATAATATTATTATATAATTTTTTTTATTATAAATAATTGTAAACAACATTTGAGATTTTGTGTACTTAAAAAAATGTTAAGAAATATACTTTAACGTTCTTAAAACACCTCTAATATAAGTATTCAGATTAATAAAAGTGAATATAGGTAAGTTGACTTCTTTTTATCTCTGAAACATATGGTGACCATTCATGTGTGTTCACAGTTAATTTTGAAGTAACAGGAATTCAGTGATAAAACTCCAAATTTAATTTGTTTATTTTGCAGTTCTGATATTAATTGCATCATTAATTTTTGTGAGATAAAATAAAACCTTCTCCTCAGTACTCACATTTTACTCAAATATGTAATTTAATCTGCTCATTAACATCTAAGAGTAAGTGTAAGATAAGTTAGTATCACATATTTTTCCTATTTGAACTAGAATTGTAGGTTATCTTACTACATGTGCTAATTATCTAATATTATAGAAGTGTTTAAATTTTATAGTATATCTTATAATAATAAGTTGATTTTAAAACTATATCACATTATTTATAAAATATATTTTTATGCATGAATTGATGTCGTCGATGTGAAGAGATTTCTTGAAGATCCAAATCGACTTTGGTTAGAAACCTATGTGATGAAATATTCATGTGTGTTTTTATATGAGATGAATGGTTATAATAAACTGAAGTTGAATTGAACCCTAGTTGTAGTGTGTGAATGGGTAAGGAATTGAATGGTTGAATCGAATAGAAGGAAATGACGGCAACGGTGTCCATGGGAATGGGAGTGGGAAAAGTCTCTGCCTTCAACAATTACCCATTCCCACTACTTTCTTCTGCGCCCATTCTCAATCCCTTCCCTTCTTCTCGCACAACCTTTTCCGTTCTTCAAGCTGCAAATGCAAATGCGAATGCGAATTCGAATTCGAATGCAGATGCATATGCAAATTCCCCCTATCCCCATGCCCATCACTTCGATCCAGAGCTGCGATCGGTGCTTGAGCTTGCCACCGATTCCGAGTTGTTAGAGATTGAAGATATCCTTTTCGGCGCAAGGTCACAACTCACTACTTTCATGCACTTCAATTCAATTCAATTCAATTCATCTTTGAAGCTCTCTCACTCTCCCTTTCGAATCTCACAGCTACTTCAGTCCTTTGCTCAAATCCATCCCATTCTCAAACACAACCCACCTCCAGCGTTCCATGATTGGAGTCGACCTCAGCCTCCGCCTCCAATTTATAGAAGCTCTCGAGTCCCGTTTCTTCTTCCTTGCTGCCGATGCCCGCTCTACATTAAGGTTCTTTTTCTTCTTCTACTCTCTCACCCTCTCACCATCTATCTAACTAACTATTTCCTCTTTCAGGGGTTGGAGGCCATCTTATAGAAATGTTTTGCTTCACATAAGGACAAAATTTGATATTCCTTGCTCAACCCGATTGCCAACTCCCGACCTTGAACTAGAAATTTTCCTCCACCTTTTGCACTGCAACTCTACGTAAGCCAACTCACCTCCTTTCTTCCTTCTTTATCTCCCTTCACCTTTAAAGCTTTAATAGTCTTGTAGTGAAGAACCAGGAACCTACCCTGCCTTGTTCGACCAAAGCACTGCATCTGAAGGTCAGGGCACTCTACAGCATGGCCTCAGTCCATGGAAACTGCACTCCAAAGTTGGTGCACAAGATATTCGATCAAGTCTTTTGAAGGTTGGTTTGCCTGTTTCTTAAATGATTCACTTCTACTTCTTTCAATTACGTCTTAAACTTTGACTGATTTGTCTTTTCCATTTTTGTTCCTCTTCTTTTAAAGGGGGGTGGTGTTTTCACTCTGGCCAAGATATATCAATTGGTAAGAGGATGGTATCTGTGTTTTATTTATTCTCTCTTGAATGAGTTTCCAAAAGAAAGCATTTTGGGCCTCTTCCCCTAGTCATGACTGGATGCTGACTTGTAGTTAGCGAGGAAGTTATCTGGGAAAGTTCTTGTAGAAGCTGCCAACTACCAGGTTAAGAAAGAGTTGGTGAAGAAGGTATAACTGGTGAGATTTCTGGTGCGTTAGTATTTCCAAGCAATAACTTCAACATCTATTTTGCACTTTATGATTTACAGGGTGGGCAGTTAGCTATGATTAATCTAGAATCCAGAGCAGCCTTGCTTGCAGCAAAACAGGTGCCTGACAGGAGAGTTTGATATGTTTCTATTTTAATGCAATTTTTATTTTAATGGTATAAATTTTCAAGTTTATTTCCATATTGGTAGATAGATTAATGAGTTTAAATTTGATTCCTCATCATCTGCATAACCTTATGCACTGTCAGTTAATGAAATGCTGTTGTACCATTTGAGATGCCAAATCATTTTGTTGTAACAGTTTGACTGACTTTCTGATATACTGAACACTGATTCACTCTTAGTATTAGCGTTTGCACGTGGACCAAAATTAAATTTCATATGTATTTCAAGCAGTTTAGGTAGGCATTTATGAATCAACCTAAACCTAAAACGTTTAATATCAAGATAATAATGATTTCTTGGTAGTTGTATCAGCAGAATTAGTTACTTTCTTTGTTTCCTGCGTCTATTGTTTTTCTTTTTCTTGCTAAAACAAACTATTGTTTCTGTTTATGTTGATTTTATGGCATGTTTCTCAACTGATGTTTGATTTATTCCAGGGTTTTCTTGGTGCGGCATCAAGGTACCTGGGCTTTAGAAGCATGCTCACATTACTTGGACCTGTGTATGTCATATACACCTGTTCTTGTTTTATGGTTTCAACAATTTCTATCTGCTTTCTATTTTCATAACACTAGCCTTTCTTTTCTTTGCCTATTTTTAATGTTTATATGAAATACTAAATAATATTTTAAACGAGTACTCTTCTTATTGATATAAAAAATTTGAGATTGTAATGAACCTTTCAGGCCTCCACAAAGGGTTTTCCTTTTCATACAAGCTTTCTAATTCTATGTATAAGAACCCGTCCGTCCTTTTTTCCCCTATCTAAAGAACAATGCTAAGAAAGAATACACTCTTTAGTACTTACTAAAGATTGATTTTCACGAGGGACCCAATAAATAGGGATTGGTGACCACATAGTTTAGTGGGTCCTACATAAATTACACATAATATGATAATAGTAAAGAGTGTTACGTATTGTGTTCCTAGCATTTCTCTTAATCTAACAATTCCCCTCTAATTAACCAACTGTCTGTCTGTTTTAACTGTCCCTATTTCCCTTCTAATTAACAAAGTTAACAGTACCCTCCTTAGTACTTATTTTTGGATGATTTTCACGAGGGACCCAATAGATAGAGAATGGTGCCCACGTCATTTCGAGGATCCTACATGAATTTCACATAATATCAAAGAGTGTGCTACATATTTTCTTCGTAGCATTTCTCTTAATATGACAATTCCCATCTAATTAACTAACTAATTGTTCTCGCTGTCCTTAATTTCTATTCTAACTATATCACTTCCATGTTATTCAATCTTGTTCCCAGGGTTGAATTCTGAAAATGTATAAAATATACTTTCTCCCTTATAGCTTTTTTTACTGCCTTCAGCTCGGAGTTGTGACAAAAACATGACAGCAAAAGCAATGCTGCTTCTTAATTTTTCAAATGGCAATTTGTTTGTCCATGACTTCAGCTTGGCCTGTTGGTTTAAATGACCTTGGTTGGCAGATTTGCAATGCCTTGTGTAAACCCAAATACTGGGACAATGATGGGCATGATCCATTTATAAGAACATTACTCAATGTTTGGATTTCCATTATTACTTTGTTCCATGATCCTCTTGGTTAGGGCTGTTGTCTTGTTTCAAAGCGCAGGAGGGAGTAATTTAGACCAACAAATATCGCAGCATGCAAAGTTGCTATTTGTTTCATTGAATTCTATGGAGTGTCTCGAATCTGATAGTGGTAGGCTGACTGGACATCCATCTAGTCTCTTTTATTGGTATAAAGACATGAGTTGGAGGGGTACTTCCTCCGATGCCTGCTGCCTGACATTGTATATATATTTACCCATCTTGGCCCTTAAGTTGGCGCCAAGACATTACCTTTATAACAGTGATTTCTATTTCATTTTATCTGACTCTTTTGGCAGTTCTTCCGCTGTCATCTTAACCAAATGTTAGTTCTGGAAACTGTAAGCCATTCCTCCATCTTCATCTTTGACTTTTTCCTCTAGTTCCTCCCCCACTGGGTCATCTCTGTTTCTATATCTATATCTTGTTTGTATTTTGCTTGGTTTTTCCATGACCTATTTGTTTTATATTTTGGTTGTTGTTCTTCTATCAACCAATCCAATGGACAACTTCCACTAAAACTAGGCAATTTATGATCCCCAATCTCTGGCCCAAGCAATTTTTACAAGCCAATAAAATAGAAACAAGAAATTGATAGAAAAACAGGAAACAATTTTATTGAATGAATTAGCATGGGAAAAAGAGTTATCCTGTTAGGGGTTTCCCTTTCTTATGAAGTCATTAGACAACATTTTTATGAAGTCATTAATAAACATTGTTAGCGATATCTTTTTCTATACAATGCACCATTAAGACTTGTCAGGGCATTTCTACTACCTCTTTGCTTTCTGATTTTGGTACGCTCTGAGGCACAATTAGCGAGTATTTATGGACATTTTATTTGGCTTGTGGAACAGGCTTTGGGGAACATTTTTGGCTGATGTTGTCATTCAAATGCTCGGAACAGATTATGCTAGAATCTTGCGAACAATTTATGCTTTCGCTCAGGCAAGATATATGTTCTATTCTTCTTCCATTTTAAGCTTGGCACGATTAACTTTATGCTGTGCCTATTTGGTTATTTTATTTAAGAGCACTTGTGATCTTCGATTTGCGTTTTTTTAAAATTACCGCTAAAAAATTATATTATTGCTGATTTTCGGGTCAAAGGACGGCATTGGCAATCTGGCATAACTATCCGTTCCATTTGTAGAGTCGGTGCCTGTCATCCGTGGATGCTCTGTTGTGTTTTAGTTTTTAATTGAAGAAAATGTTCACCTTTTGAGTTTTATATTTTTCTGTAGAAATATATAGGCAATAGTGAGTTTATGTGAAAGAATTATTATTGCTACACTAACTGGTTTTCTTATTTCCTATTTCCACTCTGCTTTTGCTTCAGATACGAGTCATCCGCACATATCGGTTGCCTTCTGACGTTACTGATGAATAATAGCTGAGGATTTCCTTTCACGGGTTTATTTTAGTACTCTGTTGATTTTGGATCTCGTTGAAGCGTTTGGAGGAACGTCATGTTTAGAGCAACACAGCATCCACTTTTCAAAAGTTGTAAATAACTGGTATTAGTATTTGTGCATAAATAGTTGAGAGGGACTAATCGATTTTGTTCTGCGTGCTGCTACTTTCCTTTTCTGCTTGAATAAAAACTTAAGTTTATGAAAGCATAAAGTATAAAAAAAAATGGGAGTCCCGTAGTGAACATCTTGCTGATATTAAATGAAAGTGTTCGTATTTATAGTATGCATTTCACCTGTGATGATTAATTTCCTTTTTTACTCTGATAGTTTGAACTAAAATTAAATGAATTGTCTATGAAAATGTGTTATCAAAGTTTACTTTCACAATATTCCAAATGCTGATGCTAACGAGCAATGGTTATCTATATTGGTGATTAAATTATGTAAAATCCAGAAATATGATTTGCAGAACAAAGTTTCGCAACCAAATCCACCTTTTTAGTCTCCCTCTCTTCTTCTTCTTCCTCTCAAAGGGCAGTGGGAAAGTGCAGCAAGAAAAAATATTTTAGTTTTTTGTTATTAGTAAGAAAGAGGATGCAAGTAGTGATGAAAAAGCGTAATGTTGGATGGGTGATAAGGTGATAGCGACTCTGGTGAGCTAAATTCTATTCTGCACATCACAAAAACAATCCATATTCTATCTCTATCTCTTCATTACCTTCTCTCCAAAACGGAAAATAAATTAATATCTTCCACCATCTTCTAAATTATAATAATACTACTTTCAAGTTTTTCTTACTAAATTTCAATATACTTTAAACTTGTTACAAAAATAAAAGTATTCAAATCCACGAACGCTGGATTTTTAATGATGTGTTAGTCTGAAACTCGGAAACGAAAATGTAAAAGTCTAATAATTTATTATTAATTTTGAAGTGATAACAGTTTTGTGAGAATCTGTGATCTTAACGTTGTTGGTTCCCTTGTTGCGTTTGATGAGAAGATGTGGGAAGAATGAGTGTGGATTTGTAGATTCATATCTTTTTATAAGGCAAGACAAATGAACGAAACAAATTAAATTAGAACAAAAGGAAGAAGACATTCAATGCATTATTTATTAACTTTATCAAATAATATATTACATATAATGTAACCCATATCACCACCAATCTTCACATGCTTCTCTTCAAAATCAAATGACCTTCATTATATTAAATTATACATGCCAACCAAAACTACATTCTATACTTTTTTTATACTTCAAAAATATTTATAAAACAAATTATATTATCTCATCCTAAGTATTTATTGCATAAAAATAAAAAGGAAACGATGTTGGTGGATGATCTCTTTTAACTTTGTTTAAATCATCGTATAAAGCCTTTAAATTATGTTTCTGAAAATTGAAGTTCTTAGTCATAATCCCACCTTACTTAAGGAATTCCCTTTTTACTAAACTTAAAATCCCCAAAGTGAGGTCTAAACATTCATAACTTAAGCAATGAGGAATTCAATTATTGTCTAAGTTAACGGACTAAATACCATATTTTATATTCAAAATTTAATAAATTAAAATATTTCAGGATTACCTCCACAATTAACATTGCATCCATAAAATAATTTATCCAAAATTCGGAAGATATATATAGGCAAACTTTATAAAAAATTAGTAGGTGATGTGTTGATGAACAATAAATATTGGCTTTGGAAGCCAAAACAAAGGTACTAGAAAACCATAAAACCACCTTGAAGACAATTGAAGAATCAGTGAAAATATATGAAAATTGTAAGGGTAGCATTCACAAGACTAAGACTCTAACTTGGTACTCGATCCAGATCTGTTTTGAACCGGTCAACATGATGACAACGAAAGTGATTAATAACCCAACGTTTGTTAATCACCTTTTACTAGGCCCATTAACCGCAACGAGGCCACAATAATGATATAACTTAGCATAGATTTCAAAGGATCAAATACGCAATCATATAATCCTAAATACTGAGTGTCGAGAGTCAAAGTCTAACTTGAGCGTCGGAGTACCTTTTGCAGGTGTCATCCGAGTCCGAAGCTAACAAGAAAGAAGAGTGGGAGAGCGAAAGTAACAAAAGTTTGTCCGATAAAAGAGTGAGGTATGGACCGACCAACCGAGAAATAACCGAATCGTTCTCTCGATTCTAATCCTATTCTAAAGAAAAATGTATATTATAAATATTCTCATTTATAAAAGGAAATAAGTACTCATTCATTACATAAAAAAAAAAGACAACAAATATAACTTAGACTGCATAAACTCCTAGTCATCCATAATTTGCGCATTAAAAACAATCTTTAGTGACCGAGAACAATGCCCTAATTTTCTCAACGGTGCTACTGAAACCTTGTCCAAATCTCAACCATGTATGTCTTTAACTTATTGTTGAGGAAAAACATAAGAAACTTCTGTAGAAATATTTTCTGGTCATTGATAGTTGTATTGTATGATAAGAAGTAAGATTGAAGAATTCCATAATGGGAGAGAGAGTGTATTTTGGTTATGTCTGCATGCTACAAGTACAATACAGGCCTACAAATACAAACAAATACATAAAGGACAAATAGGCATCGCCCAATAGTGAATGGGACCTTCATCAAATTATTAAACACACTCACAGGTACCATTATTCATGCCTTCCTCCATTTCTCTATTCTATCAATAACTTCCTTCTTTATTTCTTTCATATTTTAATTATTTTTTTTTTTTTGTTATTCCTCCCCTTTCTTCCATATATCTTCTTGGATTCTATGGTGTTAGACTTTTTAATTGTGATTCTCATCACTAAAAAAAGTGATTTAATTTCAGTTTTTTAGTGTGTCTTTTTATACATTTTAACAATCATTAACATTAGTTTGTTTTGAATGATTTACTATAGGCGAAAACGGATATGCGCTGATTGTTTATGTTTGTATCCACTCATTTGTGTGGATTTGAGAATGCATAAATGTATTGAAAGTGTTTTATTATCTATTCTCGCTGCTGAAGATTTGTAGAGAAAGTCACTTGAGTTTGTATCATTTATTTTGTTATCCTCAATTATTTTGTTGAAGTATTGTGACCTTTTACCATCAACTTCACACACAATAGTAAAGATTCATGAGGAAAGGTGTTCTATGCATGGTGGTTTTGAGAATTTTGTGTGTATAGATGCATACAAGTTTACACAAAAAAGAATCGATTTATGCATGTCATTTCAGAAGAAAACAACATTGATTATGAGTTTTTTTAAGTGTTAATCGATGTTAACTTTGTTTTTTTTTATAATAATCGATGTTGTAGTACATGCTATGCATCGATTTTATGTTTTTTTTCTTGTTCTTATTTGGCCGTGTTTATTACTTTGTGCTTTTTAATTTTGGTGTTCAATACAATTTTATTATGGTGAGAGAATGACATATATTTTAAAAAATATTAATTTTATTTTTTGTACTATTTATTTTCTATTTTTATCATGATTTCAAATTTATTATTATTTACACGATTCTATCAAATTTATATATATATATATATTTCTTATATTCTTTTACCGTTTCAATTTCTTATATTATTTTTAACATTGTAAATTGTGATATAGATATTTTATATTAGTTTATTTTATCATTTGTGAAGAGTGATGTAGACGAACTATATTTTATTTTATTAAAGAAAAAAACTGATATTTTTTATACGACGAATATTATACATTAAGCCATAAAAATTATAATGTAATTAATAAAAAATTACGTGAATTTTTTAACTTAACTAAGATTTTAAAATTAGTTCATGACCATAATTTTTAATCACACGCTCAATTATTTAGTGTTTGTGGGTAACTCTAATTATTGCTGCATTAATTATACTTTTTTCAATATTTATTTAAGAATTGTAAAAAATCCTGACCATATATATTATTTAAAACTTTAAAATGAACTATTAAGTATAACTTTTTTAACGTATTTTTTTTTTTATAAAGTTTTCGTGTTAGGCATCACTATGCAACTTGACATCTCAGCTAAGCTGACACCTCAAGTAACAACAATCATCTGCCATCACATGAAAAAATATTATTAACGTATTTTATTACAAGTATAATTATTTTTAAAACGAATACCTATACACTTATAATAATGTGAAGAATGTTTACATAATTACCCAATTATAAACAAATAATAAAAGTGTTTTGTTTTTTTACCCAATTAATTTTTTTTAAAGATCTATTAATTTGATGAATAAAAGTAAACTATATTTTTTGTAAAAATTAATTTTGCACACTTTTTCATTTTTTAATAACAAGTAATTAGAAATCATGATAAATTACATAAATGCAAAGAGAGGATTAAAAATAACAATAATATAAAAAATATAATTAATACTCTTTAAAATTCTCTTACCTAATAAATATTTGAAAGTTGAAAAAGACTTTTAATAATTGTTAAGATGTAACTAAAAGGTATACATTAAAAAAATCGTTTAAATCTGTATATAAACATTACATTAGATAATAGTTTCACTTAATACCAATTAATTAATTAAAATTATATATAAATATTAGATTACATGACACTACAAAATCATGAAATAGAAACCAATTTTTAGAGACCAAAATAATTAGTTACAATAGGATCTAAAATAGAGACTATTCTATAAACTAAAAAAAAATTGGTTTCTAAATTAGTTTCTATTATTATTGTTAAATAGTTTCTAAATTGGTATTTAGCAAGTAAGGTTTTAACTACCAATTATTTAGTTTCTAAATTTGGTAGCAAAAACCTTGGTTACTAATTAGAAACCAAATTTCTTTTTAGTTTCTAAAATAGTCTCTAATTTAGTTACTATTGCAACTAATTATTTTGGTTTCTACAAATTGGTTTCTATTTCATGATTTTCTTGTAGTGCTTAATTAATATTAATTAATTTTGTGATACAATAATTATAAGAGTTTAATGATCATGCATTAATAAATGCAATAAAATTAAATTAAAAATGAATGGTTTTAGATATATTTCAACTCTTATATTTACAAAATGAAAATAAAAATTCTCCACCCCAACTCTAAAGGAGATAAAAGACACGTTTCTAAAAAAAACTCAAGAAATTGGGCAACTTACCCCACTGAAAACTTCTGTGTAGAAATCAATCTATAAACCAAACTACAAAGAGAAATTCTGAAACACTTGATAGTGATAATAGAAAAACAACTCCAAAGTGGTGAGGCCAATTAATTAGTATGATTTAATATAGTTGATTGTTAAATTCAACAATCATTTACACATGCTGATTTATAGGTTTTTCAGTTTTTATTAAGAGCTTAGAAGATTAGATCCTCATACAGATCTTTTGTATAAGGATTGAAGTATCCCTGAAATATCTCTTGTTTATTCATTCGTTTTTTGTCAAAAAATTCATTTATGCGAAAACATTTTTTTTAAAAAGTCTCACTTAGGGATGATCCAACCCTCATATAGTGCAAGAGAAGTAAAGAGTATCTTTCCACATAAATAATACTAACCAAAATGAAACCTCCTACGACCTATTCCGATACTACTAATTAAAGTAAAATAAAAAGATCAATAGTAACATCAAATTGAATACATACATATTAGTGATTCTAGTAGACGTCAGAGAACAAAAATTCATTAGGAATTTCACTCATCACTCGGAAGACAAGAAACTCATTCATTCCAAGATCAAACCAGTCCAAGATAACATGGGTGACGGAAAAAACTTCAATATCAACCACTTCACCCTCATTTATGGGAAAACATGTTTTAATATTTGGTTTGGAAGGGTGTCTTGTTGAAGTCGAGGTAAAATGATGATTAATGCAGCACAGTATCTGTGTTGGGGCCTATGAACAGTATTGTAAAAATTACGAAGCTGACCTAGAAAACACAGTGTTGGGAGTTTTTACTTGGAAGTGTTAACTAAGTAAGATGGTTGGAGAGAAAAAATGGACTGGAATGCCCTTGAGGGTGACTTCACATCCTGATAATCGCTTTTAGAAAAGCTGGCTGAAGTGAAATTAATTAGAAATGGTGTGTGTGGGTAGAATGGTCTATAACCTCTCTCTTCTCTCTTAGGAACTAGTTGTAATGTAAGATAAGAAAAGACTAAGTAGTGCGTGAGAATGAGATGGATGTTGAGATGAGTGTGACAAAAATAGGAAGCTTACGTGTGTATTTGGGGGCTTCACCTCTATTTATGCATGCAAAGCAACCAAAATTTTACTGTGTGATGAAATTGGTGAGAGGGGTTTTGTTTGTTTGTGGGGATGTTTTTCTTCTGGAGCCCATTGTGGGATCAGGTTTCTGTTGTTGAAGATGAGGAAGAGAGAAACCCAGAGATAGAGAGAGAAAGGTGTTGGAAAAAGCTGAAAGGTTTAAAAGCAAGTTAAAAGAAAGGTGAGTGTGGTAACCGAAAGAGGAAAAAATAAATAAGCTTTTTCCTTCCTCTTTTATCTTAGGTACCTGTATCTATCTCTCTATCTATCTATTCTTCATCATCATCATCATCTCCTTAACCCTTAACCCTTCTTCTTCTCTTAATTCTATCTTCCTATTATCATACAAATGGCCTCCCTAGTAAGGATTGACTCCTTAGTCAACAACTTCTCTCCCTCCTCCCAGAATGCTCCTCCTACTCCAACAAATAAGAGGAAGAGAAGGCCTGCAGGAACACCAGGTACAAAACAATTCATCTATTCTTATTCACTCACATCACATATATCTATTGCTCTTCAAAACTCCTTATTAATTCATTCATTCAAACAGATCCAGATGCAGAAGTCGTCTCCCTCTCACCCAAGACCTTGCTTGAATCAGATCGTTATGTCTGTGAGATCTGCAACCAGGGATTCCAGAGGGACCAGAACCTTCAGATGCACCGCCGCCGCCACAAGGTGCCCTGGAAGCTCCTGAAGAGGGAGACTCCGCTGGTGAAGAAGCGAGTCTTCGTTTGCCCGGAGCCCACTTGCTTGCACCATGACCCGTGCCATGCTCTGGGTGATCTCGTTGGCATAAAGAAGCATTTCAGAAGAAAACACAGCAGTCACAAGCAATGGGTCTGCGAGAGATGCTCCAAAGGCTACGCAGTGCAGTCTGACTACAAAGCACATCTCAAAACATGTGGCACCCGCGGCCACTCTTGCGATTGTGGCCGCGTTTTCTCAAGGTATCTATCTATCTATCTATGCATAATATCTATATTCAACACCACCTTTTTCTTTCCCTCTTCATCCAAATCTTCTCTATTCCATCTCTCATATTTTATTTTATTCGCCTTTTGACTTTATAACCCATCCATGGGGGAACCAAACGGAGAATCATAAATAAATATATAAATTCAAGTTTATTAGTATTTGACTGATGGAACCTTAAACATGTCTTCAACCTAGCTGTTTATTGACAGCTCGGAACACACGGTTCCCGAAGCTCACAGATATATATATTTTCTCATCAACACCTTCCGCCATTCCTTTTACACCTTCTCTCATTCAACCTTTGCGACATTGTACTGTGTTTCTTCAAGAACCTTTGTATTGTATACCAGCTGGGAAGAAGCTACCTCAAAATGACATCAGTTTGTTGTCCTTTTTTTAGTGGAACTGAAACCTCTCCCCCACCTCTTCACTTCTTTTCCAAGCACCTTTATATGAACCACTTTTTTTTTTCCTTATTTTTGATGGAAGGATCTGATGAGCTTTTCAAAAGGTACGGAATGATTCTTTGTGACCTCTCGATATTGTTTGTAGGGTGGAGAGCTTTATCGAACACCAAGACGCGTGCAACGTGGGGTGCTTGGGGCCAGAAACACAGCCTGCTGTGTGCTTGTCTCAAACAGCTTCAAGCCCTTCCAGCGAAAACAATTTCACCACAGGTGTAATAATTCCAAACCCCATCGTAACAGTGGTGGAACCTGCCTTATTCACCAACAACGACAACAAAGTGAACAAACTCCAACCCAACCTTGAGCTTCAGCTCTCTTCAGCCACTCCTACTGCAGAGTTGCAGCTATCCATAGGGTCATTGGAAATAAGCAACACGAGGGAGAAGTCGTTGGGAGAAAGGGTTAAAGATGAGGCACGGGAGCAGCTGAGAATAGCGGTGGCGGAAAAAGCGTATGCGGAGGAGGCGAGGAAGCAAGCGACGAGGCAGATGGAGCTGGCGGAACTGGAGTTCACTAATGCCAAAAGGATAAGACAACAAGCGCTAGAGGAACTGGACAAAGCCTGTGCCTTGAAGGACCATGCAATCAAACAGATCAATTCCACCATGCTTCAAATCACTTGCCTTGCTTGCAAGCACCATTTCCAATCGCCAACCATAACGTGTGCTGCTCCTCCCGACCAGACCTCTTTCGTCTTCAGCTACATAACAACAGACGGTGGCCGACTTGGAAAACATCGTGTCAAACCCATTAACTCATAGTCTCTCTCTCTCTCTCTTTTCCTCTACATTCTTCATACCCCATCTTATTTCTTCTTTTGCCTTTTCTTATTGTCATTATTACTTTGTTTTTCCTACCCTAATTAATATCCTTTGTGATGAGGTTATGTACGTGGGATTTGGTGGTGGAAAAACGTATGTTCTTAGTAATGTAAATTATTCGCATTTTGTGCCATTTTATTTGTGCAGTAATTAAGAGTGCAGACGTAACATGTATATGTATATGATGAGTAGGTTTTTGGTGGATGCAAGTGTGTATGGTTAAGTGTTGGGTTGTTTAATTAATTAGCAGCTTCCAGGTATAATATTGGAGTGGTATAATAGGGTGGAGGGTGTGATGATGTGGCGGTATGTGTACAGTGGTACTTGTATATATATATATATATTGATTTCATTCTCGTTAGGTTTTTCTCTGGTGCATTGCAATGAATGAGAGTCAGAGAAGCACTGAATTCCTCACCCTTTAGTTTTGGTTGTTTTGGATTATGTGTTTGGACTATGTGTAGATCTTTGTTGGTCGTGTAGGGCAGAAAACGGAGTCCTTAACAAGCATTAAAGGATTGTACTGAAGAAAATAAAGTTAGAAAAAGGAAATTCAAAAAGGAAATGAATACACAGTGGTGAGTGAGAAGTGAGAGAGAGAGAGAGAAAAGGGAATCCAGATAGAAGAGTCCTTCCTCTTGGACTGCTATTCTGGCGACTTATAAATGTGAATAAAAAGCAGCATGTTTTTCAGTGCCACTGGGTGAGGGGTTAATGACAGTGGCAGACTCAGTCGTCCCTGTCAAGCCTCTCAAAGCATTCAGACACAAACAAACTCTATTCATGATGACCACCTTAACGTCTCTTGCATCTGAATCAGGGCCATGACAGAAGTGGGGCGCAGAGAGAAGCAGCATCTTTCCAAATATGCAGAGACCATTCTAAGCTTTTGGGGTTACAAACGAATTACTTGTGATGTAAAAATCTATTTTTATTATTATTATCATTGTGTTCTTCTTTCCTCTGTGGTCCTCTTATCATCTTTCATTGCGAGAACCAATACAAAAAGCCGTAGAAAGGCCAAAGATATCAGCAGCTTAAAGTGCCGTATTTCTTTAGTTTCCTCAGCTGCTAGCTTTTTATCTTGGACCATGTGCTTCTTCTCTCTCGTCTATGCATCGTTGTAATTGCTTCCCTCAGTTTTAGTCTCCTCTCCACTTTTACCTCACTCACAAAATTGCACTGCAATTTCTCTATATAATTATTATCAACTGCTGAGGTTGCACTGTCAATTGACCCGGGGTCCTTTCCCATTCCCATTCTATAACTATAACCAGCTGCTTTCTTTCTTCACATTAACTCACTGCTTCATCACTTCACTCCATCATCTACACATTAACAACAATCAAATATGACTTTCTACTGTAATCGCAAAACAATTATTGGGACCAAAGCTTTCTTTCACTGTGTCGAAAGTGAAGTGTTTTAGGTTTTGTGTTCAATGTCAGCATCATTTTCTATTATTAGAGGAATTCTGCATACTTAGGTAGTAGTAACAATGATAATAACTACCATCGTTTAAATTTGTAAGTCAGATTAGATTTTTTTTGGTTGAAAATGGGGTCTATATTTATATATATAGACACACATACAATGATGAAACACTTCCATAAATAGAGGAAGGTACAATCGGCCAAAACACCAATCTTAATTATAAATGTACCCCAATTGTTATTTGAATTATGTACCTGTATATGACAGTTCTTTTTTCTTTATAAATAACTTTATGCATAATCATAGCCTATCATTCGGTTATGTTAACATAGATATATAGTATACTATAGGTTTTGATATATCTGAAATGCAGTCACACATCTATATATGATATATTGCCAAAACTAGTAACATAGAAAATATTCAACACCTCGTCCTTCTAAATACAATCCAATCTAATACAATTTTTCTTGTGCGTAATCCGATGCTACGTACCTTTTCATTAAAAAGTTATCTGGCGATAGAGTTCACGTTTTTGTTTTCCAAACTGCACACCGCAACTCAGAAAGATAAACGGCGCAACTGCATCATGTTTCTTTCCTTTGTTACATACTAGTTTAAATTAGGGTTTAGAAAATATTAATAGATGTGTAATTCAACTAGGGATGAAGCAGTTATAGTAGGGTTTATTACACCCTACTCATCCTTTAGATAGCATTATTATCAAAAGAAAATGTGCAAAACATAAAGATACAAAACAAAATAAAGAAATTCACTTAAATGTCTTGATACTTTGTATTTGGTATTATTGAGCTTATAAGAAAAAACTTTAGTGAAGAAGAAGATGAATAATGGGCAATTAATAGGGATAATGGAAGGGAAAAGAAGGAAGATAGATGAAAAAAGAAGAAGAAGAAAAAGACCTTTCCATAGATAAAGGTTTGGTGCTCCGATACTGTCCTGGCATCACATTGACATGGGCCGTGAAACAAGGATATCCGATCAAGTGTGGAGTTCATCAGCCCTTCACATACACAGTCCTGATGCTGATGCTGATGCTGATGCAGATGCTGAATGTGAATCCATAGCTGAAAGAGGGAAAGTGAAATGGATAAAGAAGACTTAAATGTGAAGTTATGAAGTTTTAATTATTTACTAGTATGTTCTTGGTACAAATAATTAGAGCAGTTATGAATGGGATCAATTGCCTATAGTATTAGTATGTCTTAAATTTAATAACTATAAATTTTCATCTCCACCAGATTTTTAATCTCCATTCTTTCCTATTATATATTTGTTGGCTATTAATCTCATCTCTCTCCCAAAGCTTTCTATCTGTTATATTTATCACATCTGCTTCTGCTGCTTCTTCTGATATCAAAACATCACTTCTCTTAAATGCCAATTTGTTTCCATCTTTAAATTTAGACCAAATTAACCCTTAAAAATATACTGTAGCAATTTGAAATATTAAGATTTGAGTGTATGAAAGAAAGCAGGTTCTACTAGAGGAATCCAAAGTGGAATCTTGGATAAAGTCTTTAGAGGAATCATCTAGACATGTGTAGGAATCAGTTTATAAAACTATATATGACAGTATAACCTCTTAGATAAATTTTTATAAAAAAAAAATAACTCTACAGATTAACTTTATATCTAACTTAACACATGAACAAAATTCTTATTCTATAAACATTTACCAGGTTTATTTAAACAATGTTTATAATTTTAACTTAGATAATTAACTCTATAAATCGCGAATAAAAGTTTAATAAGCTCCCTTCTACAAAATGAAAAATATGTCTGGCCAATAATTGATATCAAGAAATTTATATTCTTTTGATCTCAAAAGAGATAAATTCTTATGGACTTATGAGTGAGAATGAAGATGATAAAATAGAAAATGAAAAGAAATGTGAAGAGGAAGAAGATAATGGGGTTGCAGTGGTGAAAGGAATGCAGAGTGAAATGATGATGGTGAAGTGGACCTACTCATTCAAGTGCCTTTCCGTACAGTGAATTCGAAGGAAGCCTGCATTTAATGCACAATTCTCTGGGTTCATCAACAAACAAAACAGTGGTCCAATAATCATCATTTTTTGTTATCTTCACCTCAGAATCTTCTTCTGGTTTAACAGATGAGATTGAGATTGAAGAAGCAACAGGGGCCACTTTCTTAGATTACTTCTCACTCACTTTCACATTTATCCAATATAATTAAACTCCTAAGACACAACAATCTTATAATGTCTAAAATCTATTTCGTTTCTCAACTCAACCTTTTAATACTATGCATAACATATCAAAATTAAATTTGTTTTAACTTATCAATATACCAAACATTCTTCTTATTCTTTACGCTTATATGTTCATTTAAATTTTAATTTGTACTTTAAACTTTATTCGAAAACCAAACCTAATTCTCTCACAACTTAAACTTTTATACTAGAGAAAAAATATTCATAAAAAAATAGATATAATAAATTCAACCGCACTTTGCACGCACATTTAGATCGAGCTCTTAAGCTTAAATGTAATAAAATAATACTTTGAAGCAAATTTCTCTGTTTAAATAAATAAAAATAAATTCATCTTGAATTTCACAAAACGAAAATTATAATATACTTTGAATGAAGTTTCGTTTTAATACAAATTCACTTTAAATTAACTTTCGCTCATTTTTTTATAAAAAAAAGGATTTACCCAATTTGGGCATTACTTGATGGGTCAGATCATGAAGCCTGTAGTAAGGCCCAGATAAATGAAAATATATATTGGGCTTTCTTTTAATGATTCATCTTAGGCCGAGTTGACTGAAACAGTTGGCCCAGGTAACATTTAAAATTACTCATTCTACCCGTGCGATCATGTATTTGGAATATAAAGTTTTTCTATAAATATTTTTTTAAACTTGTATCGGTCGGTATCGGTCGAAACCCAGATGTTTTGGTATCCGGTTTAGACCAACCGATATGTTCAAAAGACTGTAAGACCTGAAGATGATTAACTAGTCTAAGTCGTATGAAAATATTAACTAATATGTTCTTAATCACGATCTAAACGTCAATTCCGTTGAATAATAATGGATTCATGATAAATATATAATAATGGAAAAGTGATTTGACCAACCATAGCATGTATAAATTGACAGCTGGCTGTAATTTTACAACTTTGAAACTAATTAATTTATTGACTGATAAATATTAAAAAATAATAATATTTTTTTGTAATATATATTAAATTATTGGTAATAACGAGTTTACTCACTCACAGTAGTTTAGCCATTAAAAAAAATAAATTTCTTTCCATAAGTTCATTTGTTTAAGCATTATTATTTCATTATGGGTGTGAATACATTATTTTATTTAGTCCTACATTTATGCTTCTAACTTCATTGGATCACCAAATACTACATTCATAGATATTTGTGTTTAAATCAAATAACAAGTGAATAAAATAACAATTAATCTTTTATTTTCAATAAGTGATTTGACTTATTTTTATTTTATTTTTTTGTACTATTTTATATTTTTTTCCAAAAATCTTTAATTTTGATATAATTCTCAAATTTACACATTTCTTCTTTTGCTCTTTATATTTTAATTGATTAAATTACTTATTGACTGCACTTTAAATTAATGTGTTAAGTTTAGGATCAGCTGATCCAGATACAATAAATACAGAAGATCAAAAATACAAATAAATTTTAAAAGAGGCCAATATTAATATAAATTAAAAATTAAATTGTTAAATTATAGTAAGAAGAATAATCGTTTTTAAATAATAATCAATAATTTGCAGATATTGTATAAAATCAACAATTTAAGAAATAATAGAAAAGGAAAACAAAAGAAAAAAGACTCGCAATCTAACACGTGAACCCTTTATTAAAGAATTAGAATAAAATTAAAGCCTGAAAATAGTACGTTTGCATTACTTTATCGAGTAAATATAAATAACAAAAATTTAATTAATAAATGTCTAATAGTGATCACTTATTCATTAGAATAAAAAATTAATGAATTGAAAAGAAAATAATTATCAAAGTAATATATTAAAAGTAAATTATAAACGTCCAAATAAATTATATATATTTAAAATGCAATGTTAAAAGTAACTTTGTGCATTAAAAAATAAGAACATCATTAAAAGCAATAAAGTTATTGTTTACGATTTATTAAAATTAAAAATAAGTTAAAACATTTTTTAGTATTTTGGTTATCTTGCTTAATATATTTTGATTTTATTAATGATGTGAAGTCAACACTAAACAAGCAGAATTAAGCTTTTTTAAAATGATTTAAATGGAGGTGAAGTAGGTTGCGTGGCATTGTTTTAAGAAAATAATTGGAATAAAAGGTGTGCACTTTAAGATGCAGAAACTTTAATTACTAAAATGATTCTGTGATCTTTTTGTTGGATCTAGCGGTTACATGATGTAAGTGACAACCTCTTTCATCTCAATTATTCATTCAACACTTTTTCGTAGAATCACAAATCATGTTTAGGTGCCATTTTTATATTTAACTCCACTTCCATGCACTGCATTTTTCCAATTTTATTTATTTCCAACCTTACCTAATTTTCCCAACATTATATTCAAACATCATTTCCCAACTATCTATTTTAACCACCAATTTCTATTTAACAAATTATTTTAATCAATTATTTTAATTCCTATTTTTTTATTAGAATTATTAGTGTTGGAGATTTCATATCAACTAGAGATTAAGACATTTTATAGTATATAAGTGGGTGCAGATCTCATCTTGTAAGTTGATTTTATGAGGTTGAGTTAATTAGACTTAAAGTTCACTTTTTAATATGGTATCAGAATCATTTCAAATGTATCCTAGTGATTGTTTGTTATTGAACCATCCATAATATATAGTTCAACGCATGAGTTGGTAGTCTCGGTGTGAAGGGATGTGTTGAAGATTCAACATTGACTAGAGATTAGGATATTTCATAATATATAAGTGGGTGTAAACCTCACATTGTAAACCGATTTTATGAGTTGAGCTAGACTTAAATACACTTCTTAATAATAAGTAATTTTAATCTCTAAAATATTAGAAAAATGGATTACTGGGATATTAATTAAGAAGATAAATGGTTATTACCTGATAATGGTTAATTAGTAGGTGATGAAGAAGATAGCACAAGCATTGTGGTTCACAAAGTGGCTTAAGTAAGTTTTGTATTCTGATTGAACAACACTAAACTGTTAACCAAAACTGAAAGTTGATTGTTTTGTAGAGACAAGGCCTGAATGAGAATGAATGTAGGATTTGAAGAGAATTGTGGGAAAGAAAAGATGAAGATGAAGTGAAGTTTTGGCATATCTAAGGAGAAGATAAAGAAGAAGTTGTTGATGAGGGAAGAATGGGAGGAAGCATGTTAATGAAAAGAGGTTATTTTGGTTGTTGCAGCCTTAACGAAAAAAAAAGGGAAACAAAGTAGGAAACTAAAGTGGTATCTGTGTGGGTTTGTGGGCATGGGATTGACAGTGTACAGTGACTGGACACTGAGTGGAGAAAAGGAAGCAAAGCAAAATGGTTCCCAAAAGATACTCAACCAACCATTATTGTTTTCCGACACATCAACTCTCAATTTCCCACCCACTCATTATTATCTTTTTTTTTTCTATTTTCAATTCTTTTTTTTCTTTCAATGTTTTAAAAGACAATTAAGAAGATGGTTTGACATGGATACAATTGGTTTATATATAAGATGAGAATGAATGAATGGTTTTGTGCGAGTAGAAAAGTACAAAAAGGGGTGCTATGCTATGTAAAGAAAATAATGAAATTCCCAAAGGTTTTGTATTCTGCATTCCAAAGTCAATTATTGGACAGTGCCCATACTGTTTCAGGGTCCCTCTGTCCCCAACCTTTTCTCTTTTCTCTTTTCTCATTTCCTTCCATAGACGCTCATGTCCCTTCCACTCCCTCTAAATTACTGCTCCATTTACTCAACACAATACATCTCTTAAATCAACTATTTTAAATCATATTCACCACTCTTAACTTTAATCTAAACTCTCCATATAGTATTGTATATATCTTAAGAAGATGTGTTGAAATGAAATGAGTATATATGTAGATAGTGTGGAAGTTTGCAATAGTGAGTACGTGTCCATAGAATTGGAGACACTGTAAATAAGGTATCCAAGGATGACCATAGTAGTCATTGCAAAGGCAAAGAAAGGCAAAGAAAGGTGTTATAGTTTATGCACTTCCACCAAGAGAACCACCAAGAGAATAATGGAAGGAGGATCTGGAGAGAAGTGGAAGAGTGTCTACAGAGAGTGCTTGAGAAACCATGCAGCCAGCCTCGGAAGCTACGCCACCGACGGCTGCGGGGAGTTCACGCTCGACAGCGGGGGCCTGCAATGCGCGGCCTGCGGCTGCCACCGCAATTTCCACCGGAAAGTGAAGTACCCGGTAGGCCCGGAAAGTCCTGGAGCGATGGATTACGGCGGCGAGGGGGGGAGCAAGAAGCGGTTCAGGTCAAAGTTCAGCGCAGATCAGAAGGAGAAGATGCTGGCGTTTGCTGAGAAGCTTGGTTGGAAGCTTCAGAGGAAGGATCTGGATGATGAGATTGAGAGGTTCTGCAGAAGCATTGGAGTGAGTAGACAGGTTTTCAAAGTTTGGATGCATAACCATAAGAACTCTTCTTCATCTTCTTCTGCTTCTGCTTCTGCTTCCACCGGAAACATCTCCTCCCTCACCCACTGACACTGTAACCATCCATATTTCTTTCACTCTCTGCACTTCTTGTATCCTTTTTTTTTCTCATCTATCATCAACCCTCTTCCTTTTCATCTTCATCTTCCTTTTCATCTTCATCTTCTTTTCATCCTAACCTAACTGCAAACATAATCTAAATTTCTTTACTCTTTAATCTTCACATACATTAGGTTCAAAATTAGTTTAACTAATTATATCTTTAATAACTTTTTATGAAAAACAAAATGTAATCAATCAAATTATTAATTCTACGATATTATCTTATATATAATTGACATAATTTAAGTTTTTATAAATATATTCTCTAATAATATACATTTACATATTTTTAAATATCACATCATACATTAAAATTAAATTACATAGTAAATTTTTAAATATTTAAAATTTTGCATACATTATAATGTGAAATTCCAAGTGTTGGATTAATTAAATTTGTATTCTATTATAGAATGTAATTTGATTAATGTTTACATCTGTGTAAACAGATCATAACTCTTTCTCTCTTTATATTAGGACATATAAAACACTTTGTTTCCTTTCTTTCATTCATATTCTTTTATATCTTCATCCTCACAAACAATCTCATTTAGTCCTATTAGAATTGACTGCAGTAAGGAAATTGGCATTGAATATGTATAGAAGAAACATGCATTTTAAATTTAAATAATAAATTATGCAGATCATTATCTTAATTTATGTTTTAAGGACATGCATTGTTGGAGAAAAGTTGTAGAAAACATTGGAAGCTTTGTGAAGAAGAATGTTGTTTTGGAAATGATGATTTTGTAGGAGAAAGTGAGGGAAGTATTTTTTGTAGAGGAAGAGAAGCTTCAATGTCATGAACTACATCAGATCTTACCATTAAATTAGAAGGTGGCACAATTAATTATTTACTACTAAAGACAGGAGCATATAATATTCAAATAGGCTTAACCAAGTGTTCAGGAATAGTCATAATAAGGTTTTTGACCTAATTTGGTAATGAGAGTTATAAAAACTAAGTCATATCTTTTTTAGATGCTTCCTTATTGTCCCTACCTTTCCAATCAACAACATATATTTAAACAAACACTAATGCAATTCAACTACATTTTCTTAAATATTCATTCAAACTCTTTTTCATTAAACTTTAATATAATTTTAATCTTTCAAATTTTGGGATAAAGTTTTTTTTATCCTTCAAATTTCATATTCATTTTTTAATCTTTAATTTGAGATCAAACTTGTTTTAAATCTCTCTGTATAAACTACTCGAGCACAATCAAAAGAAATAATACTTCGGAAGCAAAACATATGTAATGAACTCTTTCCAAATAAGAATATCATGTATGTAATGTAATTATATAAAGTTAACTCTTTCTCGAAATTCAAGAATTTTTCTTCTTTTTACCTTCATAACTCTTTTTAAAATATTTATTTTGAATATATATATATTTTTGTTTTATAGTTCTGAAGTAAAAAAAAAAAAACGTTTAATGTACTTTGAAAATATAATAATTTAGAATATTTTTTTAAAAAAAATTATTAAATAAAAATTAATTTTAAATATAAAAAAATTAGTTGCTATATTAACAAAATTAGATATTATTTTAAGACTAAAAAAATTATTAATATCTAAATTAATTTTTATTGATAAATAATTTTTAAATTATCTAAATTAGTTTTTATTGATAAATAATTTTTAAATTAATATGTTTTAATTCTTAATTATTTAGATTTTAAAATTGATATCTAAATCTGAACTTAATATTATTAAATATAAAAAATTATTTATCAATAATAAAAATTTAAATATTAATAATTATTTTTTTAATCTCTAAAATAGTATCTAACTAAAATAGTATCTAATTCTAATTTTGTTGGTCAAATATTCCAACTTAATAAAAATAAATTAAACAAGTAAATTAAACAAGTGCTCAAATATTTTGCTCACACTTATTTACAACCTATGTTAATCCGATTTTTTATTCATTTATCGAGTTTATCCAAAGTTGTATACACCCCACACTAGGGTAGAAATACCAACATGATTTACATGGACTACTAAAGTCAGGTGAAAAAGATAAATTTAACGATCTCTAGTCTTGCAAAAATGAAAAGACCTAGAAGAATCATTATAAAAAACAGTGAAGAAAATGAAATGGTAAATAATATTTCTACAATTTGGATCTTAATGGAAATGGACCTCTTGAGATAAAACTTTATTGTTGAAATTGAAAGCGTTCGTGCACTGGCACACTTGCTGGTGGGCACAAATGCTTGGGACAAGAAAAAGAAAAAGGTACGAAGTTTTCTATGGACAAAAATGACCCAAAACCTATGCCTAATTCAAGGTCATTACTCACTGTGCTCCACGATGACTATTGGATCCGAGAAAATAGTAATAAATCTGATCCTAACTAAAAAAGAAACTGATTCATAGCTTTAGGATTTCAACATAAAAGAATGTTTGGATTTATGTAGCTTCAGCTTCAATTTTCTTTCCTCTACAAAGAACCAGAAATTATCCACTCAGTACAAGGTGCTTCCTCAATTTTCAATGGTTGAATGTTTTCTTCACATTTTCTCTCACACCACTATTTATTTAACCTCATACTCTACTGTTCAGCCATTGAATTATATCTTGTGTGATGGCATCTCGTTCTGGTTCAAAAAGAAGGTCATGTAAGAAGCCGTCGTATAGTTTAATATTTTTGTCAGTTGAAGAGGCTTCTACATATAATTTTTGAGAAGCAAGGGGATCAGTTACAGAATCAGCAGTACCATGGAGAACAAAAAATGGAACTCTTAATTTTTTTAGATTTTTCTGCAAGTAGCTTGTAATTCTGAGAATCTCATAACCAGTTCGTACTCTAAGAGGTCCAGTACATACTAATGGATCCGAATATTTAGCAATTAGAGCCTCCGGGTCTCTAGACACCACCGAACCCTTCTTGTATGCAGAACTACATTGATATGTTGGCAGCAAAAATGAAGCTATTGGAGCAAGTGCCTGCAATGAAGAGGACACAAAGATGAATATGCCAAATCTTCCATGTTTTATGCATTCAGCTATAAAACGAAGGCGTCAACAAGATAGGCATGCTCACCAGCAAAATCGGATGTGAAGGGGCAACACCAACTGCAGGGGATGTCAATACAGCACCAGCTATGCGAGCTTCAAACTTCGGGTCAAGCAGAGCCTAAAATTTAGATAGAAATAACAAAGCTAAATCATTTATACTTCTTGAGCTTTTCCCCTTACTAGTAACTGCAAAAATCTTCTTTTATCAAAAAAAGTATTACCTTAAGAGTAATAGCTGCTCCTGTCGAGTGTCCAAAGCAGAAACATGGGAGTCCAGGATTTTCATTTAGAACCTTCTCCAAAAATGTTTTCTGTTTATCAAAATGATCAAATTCTTCATCGGTGTATAAAGGAATTTTCCAATCAGAAAACAAATTTCTACAAATATCACACCTACCCACCGCGTCTCTCAGGAAACTGCTACCCATCACCATGCATACTCAAAACATAAATCACAGCACCACTTATCTATGCATTGTCAAAACTTTGGTAGAATGCAGTTTAGAAACGTACCATGTCAGAAACAGCATCATCAAGAGAATGAACATAACCATGTAACCCATCACTTCCACCGTGACCTACATGTAAACAGAACAGAAACATCAGAGTTGAGCAAATAAAAAGATACACTCTACTGGATATTCTAACAAGTTACAACGTAATGCATGAAACGCATACATGCTTGATTTAACAACGAAGAAAAGGAAACCTATCCTCCGAGGGCCCAGAAAGAACCAAACAAACAAATTTTTAAATCAGGCACTTGTATTGATTAATCGTTTAAAAAAGTAGTTGGGAACTTGGCCATATTCCAAGCCCATAAGAGACATCTTAAAAACTACACAAGAATAAGAATCCTATGAATTTACAGAAATGTTAAATTGTTAATTATAAATGCATATTTTGCAGACATCAGAGACAAACTTGACATTTTAATCAGCTGGAGACTTCATTCCGTCTCACGTTTTATTTCCATGCATCTGCCGATTAAAAGGAACATGTGCGAAAATAGTTATCATCAATTTTTTAAATACAACCCCTGAACTGAATCGGCCACTATTATAGAGCAACATGGCAACAAGAGCAATGGAAAAAAAAGAGAGAGAAATGGGACTGTTCATAATGGACGTGAATGTTAACAACGATAGAAGAGGGAATGCAATGTTGATGTTCAGCCTGAATTAGAAACATCCACACAAACAATTTGTCGCGCATAGAATCAAGTTTTTGGAATGGTGTTTTAAAGTTTTCCAATCAAATGTTAGTGGTACAAGGGACTAAAATGTCGGAAAATAGATTTGTAATGAAAATTGTAGCGAAGTCTTACCAAGCCAATCCATGGCGTAAACCTTGAAACCATTAGCATTGAGGTGCTTGGCAAAGTTGGTGTATCTGCCACTGTGGGAGAATAATAATGGTGATGATGAGTAATTAATAAGAAATAAAGGGGAGGTAAGATGCAGGGAAGGAAAACAGAATTAGGATTAGAAACCTGTGTTCATTAAGTCCGTGCATAAGAAAAACAAGTCCCCTGCATAATGAAGAGGTTGGAATGGAATGGAAAAGGAAAATTTAGAGTTGAAGATGGTTAACAATGAATTAACAGAGGAGAGGAGAAAGAGTAACCTGATGTTATTGTTGGGGGAGTGGGGAATCCAAGACTGGGTGAAAATGGTGTCACCCCTGGAGGAAACGATGAGGCGGTAGTCCCTCAAAGAGGTGGGATGGGTGGGTGAGTCTGCGTCTGCGTCGGCGTCCTCCATGACTCTCCGAATGGCCAGGGCCCTCCTGGCCGTGGTGGTAGAAGCGGCGGTGCTCTTCCAGGCGAATCGGGAGGAGAGAAGAGTCCCTTTGCGGAAGGGAAAGAGTAGGAGCAAAAGGACAGCGTTGAAGAAGGAAAGAAGGGCCTTGAGGGCTCGCAGGGAAAAGAGGGCGCGGATTCTGCCGCTGGCTCCGGAAGTCAAGATGAAGGTGGAGGCCTGGTTTCCCCTGAAAGCCATTGCCATTGCCAATGCTTCCTAATCTTCTTCCCTGCTTTTATCCTATCCTATCCTATCCTCAATGCAGCAATAACACAAACACAACACAAACACAAACACAAACACAATGCAATTCACCACCAGATTCAAAAATCAATGTCCGATTCCCAAAATTAGTATTGAGCCAAATTTAGCAGATGAATGCGAAGGAGATTGGATGAGTATTATTTATTTAGAAAATAGAAGAAAATGATTTGGAATGATAAGCTTGGCATAGGATAGGAGCGTAGAATGTTGTGGAAAGTGCATTGTTCCAGAAGGTGCAGTGGGGGTGGTGACCCTAACATGTGGGGAATTCCATAACCACAACACACCTGTGCCTCTCGCGCCATGACACGTGGCTGGTACGCGGCGAAAAATATTACTTCACGTCTTCGTTAACCTCTTCCTTCTTTTCTCCCTGTCCCACCTTCCCTCAACACCTTTTTCGGATCACCCTCAACCTCTCTCTCTCTTTCACAGCACAAATCCATTTTTCAATTCCACTCTAAGACAACTGCTTAATTAATTAATTACTTTAATTAATCAACGGAATTAGCTTAATCAATCAATCAATCAAACCGATCCCCTTTTCTTCTTTGATCATGGCCACCCTTGTTCTACCCCCTGTTCCTCCCTCCCCCAGAGACGACGCCATAGCTCTTTACACCGCTTTCAAAGGTTCAATCCACACTGTATTTATCACGCCCACACTTTTCACTTTTCAAATCGTTTTCTTTTTCTTCTGATTCGATGCTTTTTAAGGATTTGGATGTGATACTAGCGTTGTCATCAATGTACTCGCTCATCGAGATGCCACGCAGCGTTCCTACATCCAACATGAATTCAGGACCATGTATTCCTCCGATCTTCTCAAACGCTTATCTTCTGAGCTTTCTGGCAAATTGGAGGTGCTGCTTATTCCTTTTCACATAACTTTTTGTTCTTGTGGATTCCATTCTGCTTCATCACAAACCCACTACATAATGGGTTCCTCTGCTTGTTAAAAGATTGTTTTTTTATTGCTTTGCCCTATATTTTATGGCTTCGTAGACAGCAGTTCTGCTTTGGATGCATGACCCTGCTGGCCGTGATGCGCTTATCCTCAAGCAATGCCTCGCTGCGGAAGATCTCGAATCTACCACTGAAGTATTATGTTCACGAAGTTCATCCCAGCTGCAATATTTAAGACAGGTTTACTACACTAAATTTGGGGTTTATCTTGAGCATGAAATTGAAAGATACGCCTCCGGGGATCATAAAAAGGTGAATTTTGTCTTTGTTCTTGTCTATGTTTGCCTTTCATGAAAGACGTCCTTGCTATCACGAATTAGTCATATTAAAATTTCTATCTGTTGGCCTTTAAAGTCATGATGTGCTCTTTTTGATTCCTTGGCACCCTTACCAGCAAGGATGCTGAAGAAATTAAAACTGCTATGTGACTCCAGATGTTCATCAGAGGTATATTAGTATATTTCTGAAATCATTGGGGGAGGATATTTCCGATTAAGACTCCATATGCTTGTGGTCTTTATATTCTACTCAGAAATCTACAGATGAACGACTTCTGCCAAATCATTTGAGGCAAGGGTCCACTTATTTAAGTGGGTTAACCTGCAACTTGTCTAGAAACCAACAAAAGCACACAACTGCAAGAACGACAAAACCGGAAACAGAAAGTAAAAAAAACAATTAAACAAGAGAAGAAAACAAAAATGAATACAGGATATACGTGGTTCAATCTAAAGACCTGCATCCATGAGAAAGGGAGCAAAACAATTCACTATCAGATAAGAGAACAAGATCAAGCCTGGACAAAAGAGTTCACTTGGCCCATGTATCACCACTGTTTAGAAACAAAAACAAGAAAACTCAGTTCTTCACTCTATTGCCTCCTTTCTCTCTCATTCTTTCAATCACATAGAATAGAAGTACATCAAATGAACCTCTCCTCTCTACACATCCACCATAGAACAACACCTATGCTAATATATAGACACTAGACACAAGATCACAAAGTTAGTTGTAACTAATAACTAATTGGAACATAAAAACTAAATGCAATGACAACTTGCAACAGATTTTTAGGCGCTTCGATCAACAAATTACTCCAATAAGAATATAGCTACAAGGCCAACAAAAGAATTTTGAATCCACACAAAAGATTGAATGCCTGCTGGCAGTTGCAAGATTTCAATCTCATGTCAACCATGGGTTGGAAGTGAACAAAATTTACGGTATATCCATGAATTCAAATATGCTAGTGTGTTTCATTGCATGTCTCTTGAGGGAAACCCTGTTAAGTTGTTTGTCGTAGATCCTATTTGATGTAAAATTCTGCTTCATTCCTTTCATTCTCTACACTAATCATGTCTCAGTTCCTTGTAAGATATTCAAACAAAACGGCTTACTATCTATGCAAAATGCTTGATGCAGATGTTGCTTGCATATTTAACCATACCGCGTCATGAAGGCCCTGAGGTAAATAGAGAGATGGCTGAGATGGATGCAAAGGTTCTCTACAAAGCAGGGGAGAAGAGGCTGGGAACTGATGAGAAGACTTTTGTGCAAATATTTAGTGAACGGAGTGCAGCACATTTGGCTGCTGTAAATCATTATTACCATAGCATGTATGGACACTCGTTGAAAAAGGTATCTTTACCATTTTTGTGTTCTTTGAACGTAGTATCTCCCAAGGTTGTTTTTCTTGTGCTTATCCTAACTGAATATATCAGGCAGTAAAGAAGGAAACATCAGGGAATTTCGCTCTCGCACTTTTGACAATAGTTAAATTTTCTGTGAGTCCTGCAAAGTATTTTTCAAAGGTATTCATTCCCCTTGGTTTGAATTTTGTGTAATTGCTTCTCGTATTGCCATTAGACTTGGATGGCGATCACAATGTTTTCATTCGATTATAACTCCTCATTTTGCAAGAAACAAGGATGATGGTGAGAATAAAGTGAAAAGTGGTGCAAGATACGATGATTACTTTAGAGCTATTGTTAAGAATTTTTTCATTTAAAAACCTGTTAGCAACATTAGCACCCAGTTCTTGAAACAAATTAATTATATAGTTGAAAATGCTAGAAACTTGAATGAAGATGATCATTTACTATATATCTTTATGGAGTTCAGACATGTAGACTTTGGCAGGGTCATGAGCCTCTCAAGGGTAAAAATCAAATGCAGAGTGTGGAGTGTTGATTACTTTGTTCAGAAGGTTGACACTGATTTTTATACTGTAGAGAGGATCCTAAACCCATTTAGCACTACTTATTAATGTATAATGCTTCAACAAATTCTTCTTTTGTCTAATATCTTGTGGTGATTTGTAGTAATTGATTCTGTAAACACAAAGTCAACTTGAAATTTCTGACTGCCAAGACATTGAGATCTGTTTTCAATTCACCTTTTGCACCACATATGTCATTATTCTATTTTGTATTTTGATTTTCCCTACACATAGGTCTTGCGCAAGGCAATGAAAGGCTTTGGGACTGATGACACAAAACTTATAAGGGTGATTGTAACAAGAGCTGAGATTGATTTACAATACATCAAAGCAGAATATTTAAAGAAATACAAGAAGACCCTTAACGACGCAGTCCACTCAGAAACATCTGGGCACTACAGGGCTTTTCTTCTCCTACTCTTGGGTCCCAATCAGTAGACAAAAATGTTCAACCATGTTTTGGTAATAAATTCAACTCTGAATATAGTGCGTGCTGCTTCGTAACTAATATGTACATGTATTTGGTTTCATCATGTATTTGCTTCTCATCACAATGCACGGTTAAAGGACTGGTGTGTAAACTATTGATTTTTGTTTCCATTATAGATTCATTGTCTTTATAATTTATCATCATTGGTTGCAAAAAGTAGAGTTTTTTATATAAGTCTCGTGAATCTAATTTTTGTATTTTTATACTTCATAAATAGAAATTATGTAATTATATTATATGAATATTGTAATAATTAATTGGTTTAAATCTATAACTGGAGTTTTAGAACCCAAGTTCAGTGACCAATACATTGCAATTTGTTACTTTTGCATTATATACGTAATTTAATCATCTTCTGAAAATAATTCATATTAAATTATATCAAATGGTTCAAATATCTTTTACACATATATAAAATATAAAATATACATTACGCATTTCATTATTAGTATAAAAAAAAAAATTTAAATACATCATTCTGTCAACTTTCAATATTTACAAAAATATTTCCTAGTTTTAAAATTTCTAAAATTTTCTCACCACTCCTTTTAGTTAATATCATTAATTATAGTTAACTTAGTGTTAAAAATATTAATCAATACAAGTAAGAAAAATACGTAATATTTTAAGTAAAATAATATTTTTTATGCATGAATTTTAATTATGTATATATTTATTATTTAATATAAAAAAGTTAATGTTAAAAATATTAATCAATACAAGTAAGAAAAACACATAATATTTTAAGTAAAATAATATTTTTTATGCATGAATTTTAATTATGTATACATTTATTATTTAATATAAAAAAGTTAATGTTAAAAATATTAATCAATACAAGTAAGAAAAACACGTAATATTATAAGTAAAATAATATTTCTTACGCATGAATTTTAATTATGTATAAATTTATTATTTAATATAAAAAAGGTAATTATATATAGATTATTTGAAATTTCCATTTCAATAATTTCCATTTAATGTTTTATTTTTTATTAAAAGTAATTATTACTTATTAAGAGCTTTTAGTTTATATTCTATGCATTAATTTTAATCTTATAACACTGGAGCACTATAAATATTGTAATCTATCACAAGCAGGAATTTTATTTATAAAAATAAAAATAATAAAACATATTTACAATTTAAAATTATTAACTACAATATTTTAAAATTATATGTAGTAAAAAAAGTAACTATTATTCTTTATTTTTTCACCTTACACAATTTAAAACTAATACTTAAAAATAATATAAAATAATTGACTTAAATATTGTTTATATCCATATAAATATGTTTTACTTTATATTTCTTATATTTGAGTATGTTATGTCATTTATTCTATGCATAAGAGTTACTCTACATTAAGTTAAGTAAGAATGGAGAAAAATTAGGGTTTCATGAACATTAAACTAGTTTTCATATCGAATTACTTTCATCCCACTTGTCACCCTTATATATAGGTGATGTTATTCATGTGAATCTTGTCACCCTTACATAGGTGATGTTATTCATGTGAATTTGTTGAACATTATTGATTTATTGTTGCATTGTTAAGAATGGATGAAGACTCATAGGATGAATTTAATTAAAGAAATTAATCGTGGCATGATGAATATGTTGTGATGGATATGAACGAGTAGACCAACTCAAAAGGTCATACATATGGATGGGATGTCAATGATAAGTGATTAGAATGTTGTTAACATATTTGCATTTTTTGCTTACTGATACTTGGCTGACACATATTTATGTAATGACATACTAGTGTAGCTAAGAGGATTACTATACTCGATATAAGATACACGTTTGCTAGTAGATATAATGTTGTATTTGTGTATCTATTATTGAAGCAAAATATGATGATATTCTCATTGCAAAGTAAATCTTCCACAAATGTTGGTCTACATCAACTCATACATATTGGATATGTGTATGTTTCACATTTAGTTAAAGTATTATATATGTGATTATCTTTTATATCGTTATAGGCAATTAATATTACATTGTACATTTATAAAACATGTGCATTTAAAACTACAGGATGGTATTCACATACCAACTATAAACATCTTAAGGTCTACATTTGTTGTTATCTGAATGTTAGGTTATGGTCATCACTCCATATTAGTTAGATGCAAGTATTTGCACAATTGTGTAAGGAGTTACACTCATATATTAGGCTTGCAAATGATTGATTTAATGTTGTATATTATTTAGATTGTGTTAATTTATTTGAATTGAACAAATTTTGATTGAAAATGTGTTATAAGAGTGACTACGCACCAATTCTTAAACTTAAAATGAAAATGATTTGAGAAATAACTTTTCAAAATAGAATAAAATTCTCATATGGTTAATCTCATGAGAATATAAAGAAAAAAATTCAAACTCAATATCTTCTCATATTATTATCTTCTGGTCTTAAAATTATTTTGTTTGTAATTTAAATTACAACTCAATTATAAGTGAACACCATTCAGTTGAAAGCCATGGTATAAGTCTTCTCTTTACAAGTTTAATTAGAATTATAGAATGAAAAAAAAATATTTTCACTAGTCTTTGATGACACAACAAGTGTTTGAATACAATATATTAAACTTGTTAGACTTGTCTAGAAACAAACAACAGTGTTTCAGTGTTTAGCAGTGCATTGGGCTAATCTAAGAGAATCTACACTACATGGGATCTAGTCACTAATTCTGTAAAAAAATGGTTATTATTGTGGTCCTCCAAACATCATGTGACAGTTGTTCCAGTTTCTTACCTTTCTTTATTATTTCTGATCTAGAATGTCTGTAATTTTTATCAATTATACATTATGATTATAGTACTATATTAACAGTAGAACAATTTTAGAATAATATTGTTTCCTAACAGAAAAAGTGATCTTTAAATAGTTAAGCTGTTTTACCTAAGTCAAATTTAGAAAGATCAATTTTGTGGGGTTTTATCAGAATGGTTTATGGGGTAACTGTGGAGTTGGTAGGAGGAGAAGAGGAGCATCAGCATCCGAATATTCTGCCTGATATGCCTTTCTCTTAAGATGAATTTCGAATATTCTGTTCTTTCATGCTTATTCGCTCCCACTGTTGCATGCATATACCAATATACATCCCTCCACTTCCACTCTCTATCTTCCACAACTCTTTTGCTTCTTCACCATGTCCATCTCCTTTCTCCTCACCCTCTTCATCACCTCTTCCCTCTCTTCTCTTTCTGCATATGCACAACTCCTCAGATTTTCACACTCTTCTAAACATGATGCTTCTCTTAGCTTCTTAGTGCTTGGTGACTGGGGCAGAAGAGGCGCTTTCAACCAATCACAAGTTGCTTTCCAGGTTCCTTTTCATGCAAATATACCACCCATTTAGCTGCTGTAACATTATTTAATTTGTTTTCATCTTCTAGTACATCATAGCATCTTGTCTTCTAGATTGCTCCTCGTTGCATCCTTAAACGGCTGAGAACAATGTTATGTTTATGTCTGAAAAAATGAACGTGCAGATGGGAAAGGTGGGAGAGAGACTTGATATCGACTTTGTAGTTTCCACTGGGGACAACTTCTATGACAATGGACTAATCAGTGAACACGACAACGCCTTTGCAGAGTCGTTTACCAAAATTTACACTGCAGAAAGCCTGCAAAAACAGTGGTATAGCGGTAATATCCTAAACAATAACGATGATGACAAAGAGTTACAGTGCAGAGTGTAGTAGAGCTTATGATATGCTTAAACTTTTGTATTATGGTGGATGCAGTGTTAGGCAACCACGACTACAGGGGTGATGCAGAGGCCCAGCTCAGCCCAGTCCTTAGAGAAATGGATAGTAGATGGCTCTGCCTGAGATCATTTATTGTAGATTCAGGTAGTTTATGCTTTTTTTTCATTTCATCGACGACTAGAGATAAGAGATAAGAGCATGTTAGGCTTAAAATTTTATTTCATAATACTTCGTTTCAGCTTATCCTTCTAGGGTTAAAACCCGTGCACTAATCTGATGTACTTCTCCTGCAGAGCTTGTTGATATTTTCTTTGTAGACACCACTCCTTTTGTTGAAAAGTACTTCACTGAACCACAGAAACACAAGTACGATTGGGGAGGCATTGGACCACAGAAACCTTATATTACTAACTTACTCAAGGTATGCATGGACAAATTCATTACTTTTTCCTCTTGGGCAAGATCAATCCGTTTTTGACGGCAGAATAATCATATTTTTGTCGATAATTAGTGTTTTGAATTATATGTTTCAGGACTTAGAATTGGCACTGAAGGAGTCAAGAGCACAATGGAAGATTGTTGTTGGTCACCATACCATTAGAAGTGTTGGGCATCACGGTGATACTCAAGAACTTGTAGAGAAGCTGCTCCCAATCCTTCAGGTAACTAAAAGCTAAGAACTGAAGATGATGTTGGTCTCCCTCCTTGTGAAAAACCAACTGGTCTGATTTTACTTTGAAATTTCAGGCAAATAATATTGATTTTTACATGAATGGACATGATCATTGTCTTGAACACATCAGTGACACAGAGAGGTAAAACTGAATGAATTTATCTAAGATTGTTTTACAAGGAACGAAGGCAGAGTAATATATTTATCTGATAAAGGAACTTGTGTGCAGCCCCATTCAGTTCTTGACTAGCGGAGCAGGGTCAAAGGCTTGGAGTGGAGACCTTCAACAAATGAATCGAAGAGGCCTAAATTTCTTCTATGATGGACAAGGCTTCATGTCCGTTCAATTGACTCAGACTCATGCCACCATTGAGTTCTATGATGTTTTTGGCAACGTTTTGCACACACTGGCTTCTTCAAAACAGCCACATTCTTTCATGTAAACTTCAGTATGTTAAATAAATGAAATTTTGATGGCTCAACTCAATTCCCATTTTATTTATTTATTTTTTGTTGATTTAGGCATAAGTGAACTAAAAAACTGTTTTCTTCACAAAATTAATTTTGGAAAAAGGCAGCACTAACCTATCGAGATATGTAATAAGTAATAATCACATTTAAATGAAAAATCAAGAGTTATCTAGCACTAGCAGCTTAATAACTACAAACCTGAATTTACAGAGCCAGCAAAACCCAAATTATTAGAACCCAATCTGTCCCCAATATACAATCCCTGCAGTTGTGTTGCCTCAAGAGATTCACAAGAGAAGAGGGAAAAAGAAAAAAACCAAACTATATAAATTGATCCATGAGTAAACACCTGTTGTTTAGCATGATCCACCTCTTGCTCTAAATGCATCAGCTTCAAACGACATGATTCCAACTTCTGAACGTATGCCTGTGAAAAAACATCAGAAATCACATGATATAGTATATGTAAACACTTGTTGCATGCTTAGTATATCTTTCGATGCATAAGCCTTCAAACCTTTCTCCTCAAACTACTCTTCCGAGCAGCCTCTCGATTTTGTGTCTGCATGTTTCAACATGTTAAATTGCTTATTTTTTCACCATATAAGTATAAAAGAAGAAAAAAGTTATGAATACAAGTCAGACATTCAAAACTGTGAAGCAGAGGACCTCTTTTTTTTTTTTTTTTTTATCAGCAAAGAATGAAATTAAATTAAGAGTCAACCCTTTTACAGTAGAGGACCTCTTAATTTGCAGTGCATGTGCAGTTTCCTTAGAGTCCAGGGGTCTAAAATACTTTCTGATGTCACTCAATTTCTACATAAAGGTAAAGATGGAGGCAGAAGAAAAGAGTAAATGGTGTGGCTTCCACGCTTGAATATCACTAAGATTAAGTCTATTGTTGGAAATGGCTTAAATAAACTTATCACATTACACAACAACACCCAATAGAATGTGGCAACCAAAGTGAGAGTATATCTAAGTATGGCATTAAGTATATAAATTTCCTAGTAAAAGGAACATCTTGAGAAGCTAAGGACAGAAGTATCTGTATTAAGATAATTACATACTGAAGTTAGCATTTATAAGTTCTGCATCTTCTCTATTTTCTTCTCTGTTAGCCACTGCCTTTATTCCTTAAAATCAACACAAACTCATTCACAAATCTTATTTTTTATGTCTCCCCTGTTTACCAGCTAATTGTTTTCTTTAGAAGAATGAGACAAGATATTATTCTAGTATTAGTGTTTCATCAACAAACAACTACGGCATACCTGTTGCATTGCCAATTTTGACAATGTCTCTGAAACCAATTGTACCAGTGAGGCTCATCAATAACCAGTTGACATCAGGGATGTAAATCTGCCCGTTTATAGCTTTTGATGTGTAAATCTGCCAGTAATGAAACATTATACACATCTATGGAAAATGAACAAACATCATCCCTCCTATTCTTGTTTCTTTTTGTCAATATTAATTTTCAACACCAAATGTCAATTTACCCAGTATTTTAAAATGCCCAAAGTTGCCCCAGGTTTCATTGTTGTGACTTCCAAATTTACTAAAGGTATTATCTTAAATTACTATAAATAATAAAGGAAAACTTGTTAGAGCTTATCATTTGAAAATAAAAAATAAGTCTGTGTTTGAACTTTGAAAGTCAGTACAGTAACAGAGAAGTAGCATATCATAAGATGAATTAGTTAATTTCAAGTAAGTAATACATAGAGTAAAACAAGGAAATGACGCCATATGACGACCAAGGGAAAATCTGTTCCTCAGGACAATGAATCAGATGTAAAATTGAATGATAGAGAAGTGATGGCAAATTGATATAGCATACCATCTCACAAGTGAACATAGCTGATTGTATGCAAGTCACCGATGAGCTGAGAAACTTTTTGATAAACATTTCTAAAACATAAAAACAAAATTAAGTTGTGTAAGAACACATTTCATATTTTCTTCTTGTTTTTTTTTTCCCTCCTACTTATGGATAATTTTCCTACATACAAGCTCTTCATATTAAAAAATGACTTGTATGTATCCGTCTCCGTTCCCTGTCTATTTTCCCACATTTTATTGTTGATATCTCTCACAATTTAGGTCATATTGCTGTTATGATCATAATACTATTGCTTGGTCGTAGTTTCAAGGGCTATATCAAGGTTTATGGAGTCACCAGAGCAGCAATTGTAGTCACATTTGTCCAAAATTTTGCACAATACAAAGAATTGGGACAAGAACCTAAGTTCTACTAAAATTAAGACCATAATATTGTTAATAATTAAACACAATTATTTTTTGTTGTTTTATGCATAAACAAACAGCAAGGTAAATGACGAGTGAAGTTACTAGTTTGATTGAAAGAGTGAAAGTAACAATAACGAAAACAAAAAATCTTTCAGCAGAAGCACAACACCTTCTAGGCCTTGGGCCGCATGAAATGGGGGAAATTGCGGCGGCGCGTGGATGACAACACTATTACTCAACAGTTGAACCTGTTACGTGAAGTTGTGAATTTCAGCAAAACAAAAAATTCCAACTTAACAGCAACACCTACTTTATACCAACCTTTGGAGAATCAGTGAAGAAACAAGACGTTTTTTCCGAACCTTTCACTCGTTGTTTGGAGCTAGGAAGTTTCAAAGAAGGTGCAGAAACTGATATGTGGTCCCAGTAACAGCCTTCTGATTCCACCCACATACTTTTCCCCCCTTGTCCCTTAGCGTATTCATTGCACAATTATGCATGCCGTGCCAACGTCCTACGTCCCATTATAACGTATAAGTTATCTATGCTACTTTGACAAAAACGCTCACACCATCTTCTGTTTCACTCGGAGTTGCTCATCAAATTGTTAAACTTAAAAGGCAATTTTAGTTTAATTTCACCTTTCAACCAATTTACGGGAAGTTCATCAAATTGAGTCACGCATCTCTACTATTTGTAATGTTGGATATGCTTGATAAGATTCCACGTCCTTTTCTTTTTCTTATTTAAATTGTCTACACCTGAAGAGTTGGAAACACCAACACACAAACACATGGCTGGTTTGGGTGTATGGTTGGCTTTCATTGGTGTGTGCTTTCTGAATGTATCAGCTCTTCTCCAACGCCTAGAGCACCCTGTCAAACCTGATGGCTCACTTAGTCTTGTGGTCATTGGAGACTGGGGAAGGAAAGGAACCTACAACCAATCTGAAGTTTCTGCTCAGGTCTTTGTTACATTACATGCATTCTTCATCTAACAAAGCTTAAGAATTTCAGTCACAAAAATTCTAGCTTCTTCTACCCCACCTCCTTTTCTCATTACTAGTCAGTCACAACACAAACACTTTAGGGAAAGACTTAGCAGTGGTGAGATTGCTTCCTGCCACTTCCAAGCCACACGTTCAAATTCTATCCTCTTCAGTGACAACTTGTGTTCCAATTAGTCTAGTGCCTTAACTAGGCACATGTTCACCATAATCTTTTAATTAGGATTTGGAACTTACTCAGCATATCATCTTTGTGAATCCTTTTACTTGCTCATTTGGGGCATGTTTTTTTTTTGCTGCGGTGCTTGTGTAATTAGTTAAACTAATGGTTATGGAACTTTCTCTGCTAAAGCAAAAGCTGGTGCTTTTTAGACTCTCATCTCTTTGCATATGTGATATGTCAGATGGGAAGAGTTGGCGCAAAGCTAAATATCGACTTTGTGATATCCACTGGAGACAATTTTTATGACGATGGATTGAGTGGTGTAGACGACCCTGCTTTTGAATTATCCTTCTCAAAAATCTACACTGCCAAGAGCCTCCAAAAGCAGTGGTATAGTGGTGAGTTCAGACACACCAACTATTGATGTATAAGCAAAAATGAACTATTCTTCTAATCTTCCATTCTTGTGTCCGTTCAATGTGTTTCAGTGCTGGGCAACCATGACTACAGGGGAGACGTGGAAGCACAATTGAATACAATCCTTCAGAAAATTGATCCCAGATGGATCTGCCAAAGATCCTTTATTGTTGATACTGGTAAGGTGGCTTCTCAATGTAGGTTTAAATCCTGGATATCAATCATTAAGTAGTATTCTGCTAATCTTAAAACTCTCCAGAAATTGCTGAGTTCTTCTTCGTTGATACAACACCTTTTGTGGACAAGTATTTTCTTAAGCCCAAGGACCACAAGTATGATTGGACAGGAGTGCTTCCCAGGGACAAATATTTATCAAAGCTCTTAAAGGTAAATCTCAAGCAAGAAGGCAACTCTCGAGAGAACTTTGATTTGAGTAATGAAATGTTATTCAGTTGAGACACTTTTACTCGTTCAAAGTTCTCTATAAAGTTGTCTTCTAGATAAATTTCTAGACTCCTCCTAATAGTGCTGACCTAATCTCACTTTAAAAATTAAGTGTTTGTCTAACCTCATTTAGATTCATCGTCATAATTTTCATCTCTTTTAAATTTTTACAATTCTCCGTGCTTCCGCAATAGTCTTCTTCATCCGTAGAAGAAGATATTCAAATCAAAACAATGAAAAAGATTTACCAATGAAGATGCAAGTTAGGATTGCCTAATCACTTAATCTTTATCATCACAAAGGATTAAGATAAAAAGAAATCCAATACAGTTTTCCCTTTCTCTTTATCGTAGGATTTGGAAATAGCATTAAAGGATTCTACTGCCAAGTGGAAGATTGTTGTGGGGCATCATCCTGTAAGAAGCATAGGACACCATGGTGACACCCAAGAGCTCATAAGGCACCTCCTGCCAATTCTTGAGGTCATCTAGCCAAAGTTTATTACAAAGAAAATCTATTGGTATCCTAGACTAGTGAAATGAGTGCAGCCTTAACTGATAAAATTAAAATTGCAGGCAAATGATGTGGATATGTACATTAATGGGCATGACCACTGCTTGGAACACATAAGTAGCACAAGCAGGTGTGTGTTAACGCATTGTTTGCTAACTAAATCATGATAAATATATGATGGTATTACTATTGAGTGTTGTTGCAGCCAAATCCAATTCTTAACCAGTGGTGGAGGTTCAAAGGCATGGAAAGGAGACATTGATAAAAATGGGAAAGATGGAGCAAAGTTTTACTATGATGGACAAGGATTTATGAGTCTGGAGATTGAAGAAAGCAATGCCAAAGTTGTTTATTATGATATTTTTGGCAAAGTTTTGCATGTTGTGAATCTCTCCAAGGGGTTACGTTCTGTGTATGCCACATAATTCCCTTATTTAAGAGATTAGAAACACTGTTACAGCATTTGTAAACAGTGAATGAATCCATCGCATCAAGATTCAGGTTGTTAAAACATCATTTCTTATCTTTTATTGCACCGACAAATTATAAAATCATGTTTCTTTGGATTTTGCATATATCACTTCGTTACACCAACTGCATTAGAGATCCTAGGAGCAATATCAAAGTCAAGTAGATTACCATACCTATCAAACTTTAATATATAGTTGAAATAGTATAAAAAAAATATTCAAAACTAGTTTATTATTATCTCATTTATATTCATTCAAGGATATTATAGAGAAATTATTGTTTGTCCTTGTATAAGATATTTATGACTCAAACGTACAAGATTAGAGACTAAGATTTTCCAATGTTGATAACTTAATTCTTCACCAAGTATCATTATACAAGTTACCACTACCTTTAATAGTTTATAAGTTAAGTCAACTCATTGACAAATTAATTGTCTTTCATTTTCACAAATTCAAACTCTCTTATTAGATTTGGAGTTTGTATTATCTTCATTCTATCACTCTTTTAAAACTACTCATTCAACTGATCTCAAACTTCCTTGATAGTTGCAGAATAACAATAAAAATATTATATGAAGCTTTTTCTATAGTTTGAATATTACCATTTATCATTATTTCTCAAAGAATTTGATTTTTAAGTAACTCGTTATCTTTAAAAGCCACAAATGAAAATTGTTATTAGAAAAAAATGGTGATGAAGTCCTTCCTACCTGAGGAAGTATGTGAACAGTGCTGTCTTCCGTAAATTCGTACTCCTTCGCCAATAATAAATGAGTCAATTCTAATTAAACTCTAAAGAACATTTAACTTTTATATATCATAATAAAAGTATTGACGATAAAAAGGATTAAATCATAATAAACTCAAAATAAATTTTAACGGAACATAAATAAGATATGAAAATCAATAACAAAATTTTACAGAAAAAATTGAATACTCCACAATCATAAAATAAATTTATAAAAGTTGCTTTAAGACATAGTGAGAGTGCAGAATTATAGGATAAAATAATAATATTTTCCAAAAATAAAGACAAACAATAAATTTTTTTTACTAAAATTCCGTTTGCTTCGAGAGTTATACGGTTTAAGAGGAAGGATATGAATATATATCCATGATTTGAATCCAGAGATGTGTTGGATGTGCAGAGAAGGGGAAGAGAGGATCTGCATGAAAAGTGATGTCTCTTATCCTCCTCATATGCAAAAATGAGAGAGGAAAACTATGATGGTGGTGTTTTCCCTTTTTGGCATTCTTTTTTTTGTGTCATTCATGCAATAATATATATCATAATACAATTTATTTTTATTATTTTTCCATCATAATTATCATATTATGATATTTCATACTTTATTTTATATATTTTCTCTTCTTTATAAATAAATTTATTATACACTCTATATATAATATTTTTTTTATTATAAAATGTCCTCTAAAATATTTACATGGTTATGTATCTACATCCAATCTAAATCAATGAATATAAAAAACTTTCAAAATATATACATAAATATAACAAAAAATTTGTATATGCTTAGATAATAGTATTTTTATGATTATTTTCATGTTTCGATATATTAAGTAACTTGTACCGAAAAATAATTTAAAATATTTTAATTAACTCAAATCTACACAAAAATACATCTTGTTTCATTATTTAAATATTTTAATGCAAGGATAAATTTATAAATTTACATTTTACACTTTTAAACAAATTTAAAAAATCTCATAATCTTTAACATCACTCATAAACTCGAATAAACTTTCCTCACAAATCTACTATAATATACTTCCATCTAAACATACTCATTTTCTTCACACTTTCCTCTCAAATTCTCACACATCCACTTTTTCAAATTCTCACAAATCTTCTCCCTAATTCAAACACAACCAAAACCAAAAAAGTCATGGTAAGAGAAAGAAAAGTAAATGTTTTAAAAAAAATAAATTTCTAACAATTTTATTTGTTGAAAAAATAATTTGCGTCTAACAACATATCTCTGTAATAAATTCGTAGAATTGAAGTGAAGTGAATGAAAAAAAAAAAAAAAAGGATGACGTGGAGTTATTTTGAACAGGAATGAAAACCATAAAATTGTGGCATGAGTGGCCAATTTTGGACCTCAATCACTTCTTCTGAGTTTGTTGCAGCCCCACAAAATGAATTAAAATCACTTCCTCAGAAGAAAAACACGTTTCATTATCATTCGCCACCCAACACTCTAATCCAAACGTGTCTCTCCTTCGCACCAAAATATCTCCAATTTGCATAACACGATGATCAAATTCAATCATTATTATTTTATTATCAATATTACAGGCATATTTTTCAATCAAATTTTTAACTTATTAACACATTTGAGTTAGTTAAATAAAGTTAAGGTCGTTTTAAGCAACTGTGAAATTTGTTTCGAGGGCTGAATGGTCTTTTCACCGTTTGTGGGCCCGCGAAGCACAGGAGACGCCCTATAAATCATTCTTCACGTGGCAAAACGGTCTCTCCGACTTACGTAAAACGCCCACCGGAATTGAATCTTGAATTCATAACCATTTTCTCTTTCTCTAGGGTTTCGTTTCTTCTGCGCTTTCTCTCTTCGTTTCTTCAATCTTTCAGCTTCTTGCTTGACCTCTAAATGGACGTCGCACTCGCTGTTTTCCGCTCTCCGGCGATCGTCTTCGGAAGACCGATCAACGCCTCCGCCTCACCTCGCCTCGGTTCCACTTTTATGTTTTCAAGAAAGGTACCGTTACTACGATTCATTCACTTGTTACGTGTTCTGTTTGTTAACTTTTATTCTCGTTACGTGATCTTTTGGATTTGCCGTTTTAGTCATCTTTTGCTTGTAGTAGTAGGAATCAGGGAATTGGAAACCTCTTTCTAATCTCATTAACATAACACGATTCTTTGTTGTTGATGTTTACCAGCTATGCTTCACTTCGCTTTCTATCCCCAAGCAAGGTCGTAGACGAGGGTTTGTAGTTAGAGCTGCGTCGTCATCGTCATCTCCCGAGTCATCTGAATCAGATGCCACTTCCAAGATTGCTCCTCTTCAGTTAGAGTCTCCAGTTGGGCAGTTTCTTTCTCAGATTTTGGTAAATCACCCGCATCTTGTGCCTGCTGCCGTAGACCAGCAGCTTGAGCAGCTCCAGACTGACCGCGATGCTGATCAGCAGAAGGAAGAGCCTTCTGCTTCAGGCACAGATTTGGTATTGTACAGGTTTGTTTCGTTCTCTGTCTTCTCACGCTCTCTTACGTTTCTGCTAATAAATCTGAAAAACTTACATTCTTGCTCATTTTGGCATCCATAACTTTATGAATGAAGCATATTCCATTAGGTGGCTACAAAACATTCTGATGTCCTCTATGGTTTAGATTTAGTGTAAAGTATAATTTGTATGATGCGCGTGTTTAAAGTTTGTGCCAATTTTATGGTTTGACTGTAGGCGTAGTACGTTTAGATGTATAACCCGAACTACACACCTTACTGTTTTATATTCCACTGGTCATTATCGGAGTAGTGAAATTTAAATTGAAGTCACTTGAATTTTCTATATCACTTTAAGGGTTTGTTTGATGTATTATATAGTATACTGGTCTATTCAGATGATTGTAAAATATTAGTATGTGGTCCACTAGCAATCTTGTTCCACTTAATATCTTCTTTTATTTATATATGTGAAAATGCTTGTCTTAAAGAATCTGTTGTTGATCATTGTGCTGGCTTCCAAACCTTTTCAGGAGGATTGCCGAGGTGAAGGCTAATGAAAGGAGGAAAGCTCTCGAAGAGATCCTGTACGCATTGGTGGTGCAGAAGTTCATGAATGCTAATATTTCTTTGACACCCTCTGTAACCCCAGATATCTCTGGTAAGGTTGATTTGTGGCCAAGTGAGGATGGTAAACTTGAGAAGCTTCATTCACATGAAGCATACGAAATGATTGAAAACCACCTGAGCCTCATTCTGGGTAACAAAGTAGGAGATTTAACATCCATAGCTGAAATCAGCAAATTCAGGGTAGGGCAGGTCTATGCAGCATCAGTGATGTATGGTTATTTTCTTAAGCGAGTTGACCAAAGGTTCCAGCTGGAGAAGACAGTGAAAGTTCTTACAAATGAAACAGAAGAAGAGAATAGCTTTCACCAAACTACGATGGACAATGCAAGACCTGGTGTTGAAGAGGACACTTCTCAAGGGACGTCCCATCCTGAAGTATTTAACTGGCCTGGTGGGGACGTGAGTCCTGGTGGAGTTGGCTATGGTGTAAAGGCTACCAGATTGCGCAACTATGTGATGTCCTTTGATGGAGATACCCTGCAAAGATATGCAACAATTAGATCCAAAGAGGCTGTCAGCATCATTGAGAAGCACACAGAGGCCTTGTTTGGAAGACCTGAAATTGTTGTAACACCTGAGGGGGCAGTCTCTAAGGATGAAAACGTCAAAATTAGCTTTGGTGGTTTACAGAAACTTGTCTTAGAGGCTGTGACTTTTGGTTCTTTTCTCTGGGATGTGGAGAGCTACGTGGACGCAAGGTACCATTTTGTGATGAGCTGAGGAAAGCTTTGTATGTCTATCCTCGTTAGAGGCCAACAGGTGGAGGATTGTGGGCATTGGGTTGTCCTTTTGAGTTCCGTTTTCTCCCATACATTACAAAGCGTAGATTATAGTGTGTCGGTACTAACTGATGAGTATATTTTTAAATGTAACTTGGATCTAAAGTCCAATTATTGTTTCTCTAATTCATCTGTATATACTATACTATGTAGTCACAGTGGCTCTGGATCTCACTAATAAAGGGAAGGGGTTTTCTTCAAGGTACATATTTTGCTTATTATTTGTTCTTATTAGCTGTTTTGCTTAGATGGCTGGATTTTTCATATTTAGGTTTATGGTCTATAATGCATGAGATAATTGGAAAGGTTAATTTAATGAGTAGGTACCAATAGTGCGCAATTTTTAATTTAATGATCTAATACCCTATTATTAAACGGTAGAGTAATTTTTTACATTAGTTAATACCGTACTAAATTATTAACTGATGATCATAAAGTTTTCACCGTGCATTAATGTTTCTAATTGCATTGATAAATATATTGGTTAGTTCAATCCTATAAATAGAGCTAGAAGGCCATCATTTAATTTTTCTAATTATGTTAAAAAAAATAAAACTTTTTTTCGTTGAAAATTGGTATTACGAATTAAAAAAGTAATTGAAAATAGAAGCACGTTTAATTAAATACTATTTTGAAAATGTAATCATTAAATACGGTGAAAGTGAAAGTTGCTTATATTTTGATTCACAATTCATGATTTTTTAAAATTTATATTTAAATGTGGTATAAAATGGGTGGTAAATTTGGATTGCGTATAATATCAACTGAAACTTAAAAGGTAATATCTCGAAATAGTAAGATATATTTAAAAGGAAAACTTATTTTAATAAACATATTTGTCATATATATACAAATAAATAATCAAATTTATGACTACATGATTGAAAATAAAGGTTATTTATCAATTATGGATAGTGAATTAGTAGCTAAAAATCTTCCAAAGTTGCCCCCCCCCCCTAAATAGGCTCTATATAAAAAAATCACTTTATAATAAAGAGAATAATGGACAATGCTATGCCATTGAAGCACGTGCGGAAACTAATATTTTTTTTTACCTATTTATAAATATTATTGTTCAGGCTTCTCTTTTTTTCCACTTCATTGCACCATTTTGAAACAAAATTAGCAGTAGCTAAAATTATTAACATCCATTTACACGTCAAAGTTTCCAAAAAAAATACTTTCGGAGTTTAGTAAATGATATTAGTCATAAAATAATATAGTAAAAGTATTAGAAATTGAGATTATAAATATGATTTGTTTTAGTTGGTTGGTTGGGAGGAGTAGGAAACATAGAAGTCTTAGTATTTTTTGACGGTTACAGTACTGTTCAAACTTCTTCATTCGACAACGGTCAACATTCAAATTCTTGAATCTTCCTTCTCCAATTCTCTTCTTCTCCAACTACTCTTCTCTTAGCTCTATATTTTACACCATACACTAAACCTTAACCTTCATTCTACAAGCCAAGCTTCAATTCTCCACTCTGCAAAGCAAAATGGTTGTGGGTTGGAGAAGACTGAGAAGAGGGAACAAGAAGAAGGAGAAGAAGGAAGAGAAGGTGGAGGAGGAGGTGGTGGTGACTCCCAACCACTTCCAGTGCCCAATTTCTCTCGAGTTGATGAAAGACCCCGTCACGCTCTGCACCGGCATTACCTACGATCGACAATCCATAGAAACGTGGTTTCACCAAGGTCGTTTCACATGCCCCCTCACCAACCACCTCCTCTCCAACTTCGACCTCATTCCCAACCACACTCTCAGGATCATCATCCAAGACTGGTGCGTGGAGAATCAACGCTGTGGCGTTCAGAGAATCCCAACCCCCAGAGTACCCATCACCCCCAACGACGTCCACCACCTTCTCCTCCTTCTGCATGCCAAGGCCTCGCGTCTCGACCAAGACGCGTGCCTTCAATCGGTGCACAAGATTCAGAGGTTGGGTGCAGAGAGCCAGAGAAACATGCGTTGTTTAGTGGATAACGGAGCACCCACTGCATTAGCCTCCGCTTTTCATGCATTTGCCAATGCTAATGACTCCGCGGAGAGGAATGGTGATGTGAGCGTGCTTCATCAGATCTTGTCGGCTCTGAACTCCATGTTTTCAACCCAATTGGAAGAAGAAGCCATCCAACATTTGGGGTCTCCACCTTCTTTACGTTGTATGGTGTCTTTTCTGAGACGACAGGATCTCTCCATGAAAGAGAACTCAATCGTCGCACTCAAACACCTTCTTTCTTTTGGTCATCATCAACACCTGGAGGCCTTGGCGCAAATTGAAGGAATTCATCAACTTTTGCTCCAATTTCTTAACCCAAAAATTTTCAGTCCCACCATTGTTAAAGCTTCCTTGGCGGTGGTTGGGTATTTGGTTTCGTCCTCCTCGCCTTGTACCCACAAAATGAGATTGAAGTTTATTGAATTGGGCATGGTTTGTGTGGTGCTGGACATTCTGGTTGACTCCGAAAGGAGCCTCTGTGAGAAGGGTCTGGGTGTTCTTGACTCCCTCTGCGCCTGTGAAGAAGGAAGAGAAAAGGCTTATGGCAACGCGTTGGCGATTCCTCTTCTGGTGAAGAAGCTGTTGCGAGTTTCGTCGTTGGGCTCGGATCACTCTGTTTGTGCCATTTGGAGGCTGTGCAAATTTGGAGAAGAGATGGTTGTGGTGGAGGCTCTGCAAGTGGGTGCCTTTCAGAAGCTTTTGCTGGTATTGCAAGTGGGTTGTGCTGATGAGACGAAGGAGAAAGCAACCCAACTTCTCAAATTGCTAAATCCTTACAGGGACGCCGCTAAAAAATGCATCGATTCCGATTTCAACAACCTTAAAACATCAATTTAACATGGGAAACGATACAGAGAATTGTGTATAAAAGATGAGTTTAAATATAAATATATATAATAAACTATAAATTTATAACTAAATTATATGAAAAATATTAAAAGAATAGTATTGAGATTGTAACTTGTATAAGAAATTGGTTTTTCAATGTACATTATCCATTTAATATTTCTTCCCTCACTAATTTGCATTTCTAAGTAAATCAATTCAATTTTTTTTAAATTTCAAATTCTCAATTTGAAAAGGTCACTTAATTTGTACTGGCTTTTATGAATTATTACACTATTAATAACTTTAAACAAAAACTAAATTTTGCCAATCCAAAATATGAATTATATATTATCAAGAATATTTATATTATTCATTAAATTGTACAATGATAAAAATGTGATAAAATGACTTATATTTTAGTATATATGTGGAAGTGTTAATCGAAATTAAGTAGGCTAATAACAAAAAAATGATGGCATCACAGTTAAAATCAAAATATAAAGAGAAGATATATAAACTTAAGATAATATGAATATAAAATTTTTAGTTTTCAAACAAAATTTGATTATAATTATAATCAAATTAGTCGTAAATTTTTATAAATTCCATTTCTTTGAAGTTGAGTCCAAATTACATGTTTTGTTATACAACATCTATGATTACTTGGAGTTGTGCTTCACTCACTACAAATACCTTCTCATCATTGTTAATAAGTTTCTACCTAAACAATTTTTCCAACTTCTTCTCACACAAAAATAATAATATCATTATCTAGTTAATATATAATCTCACTTTGTTTAAGAAGGAAGTCAATAATACACTTTCCTTCCTTATCCTATAAAAACATTTTTTTAAAGATAAAATCATAACGAAATTCTAAAATTCTAAAATAAACAATATATTTAACAATATCTCAAATATATTTATTGATTCTAACGATGTTATCTCAACTACAACAAATATTGATATCAAATATCTATCATTCAAAATTAGCATCAAATCTCTAATTACAAAAACTAATCCTTTATTAACTAGAATAATATCTTAACGCCCTCGCTTCCTCTACTAAAAGATGCGACTAATTTATTTTCTGGGCAGTTGTGATCTTCTGTTTTTGATAATGCTGTCTTAATTCCAATAAGAACTAGTTTTAGCTCTAGCTGTCACAAGCACAATGACTATAATACAAACATGAAACTTGGCCTTCTCAAACTCAACATTCAGGACTTCAAATTTCACATTTATGGTTCTGTAAATTGTTAGAAGGACAAAGCCAACTTTAAGTTTTACAGATTAACAGCTGTTTGTGTATTGCGACTATATAATTGTTTTTGGTACAAAACTCCAACAGTATCTCCATTTCCATTGTGTATATAATATCTTGCATAGTCTGCAATCTACTACTAAGAACAAGTAAGAAATATTTTACACTTTGTTTTCCCTCCTCTTTTCAATAACTCCACTTCTGACTTCTGTGGTGGCTCTATTAAACTGGCACAATTTGTGGGACAGTGGGACCTATATAGTACATATCACACCAACCTCTACAAGAGCAGCATGAGGGATTTTAAGAGCCACAGGAGGTTCCCTACAATTTTTTTCACTGAAACGATAGACCATTATTAAGAATCTCTTGAGAAAGTTTGAGCCATCACGCACCACTAAATGTGACTGCCCCAAGAAATAGGCACTGCCACTCTCCCTGGCATCAATTAGGTCCAAGAGCTCCTTCCTGACAGATACCTGCATTTTAGGACTATTATGAGGCAACATGAACCGAACCTTTTTTCTCTTTTTACAACCACTGCTACTCTCCAACGACTCATCTACCGGACTTATCTGAGATTCATTGTTCACCTGGCTTTGCCCCATGCTTGATGAGTCTAAATCATCCAAAGGGACTAAACCATTTCCATCAACCCTTCTATGTCCAACAAAGATCATTCTTTCATCTGGGCACACCATGGACTCAATGTCATTCTGTTCAATGGATATGAATTCCCCTATAGAACGAATAATCTTCTCCTCAAAATCACCCGTGTCCCTTATGTGATCACAGTATCCACTTCTCACAATGCAGCGATATATTTTGTAATCCTTTGGGCCGATCCTACCTATCAGGTACCTCTCACTTTCTGAGACGTAAGGCACAGGTATAGACTTGAATGATACCAAGATCAACACTTGATGGAATGCAGGAAGATTTGTAATGAAATGTGAAAAGAAAGCTGGGATTCCTGCTACTATGTCGGTGTAAATGAAGCCAATGCCGGGTACTCGGGAAATTCCAAGGCCTGGACTGATATCTATTAGCCACTCGGTTGATACTTTGTTTTGCAAATCAAACTTGTACTTCTTCATGGTTCCATAATGCCATGAAAGCATGACTGTCATGGAAACTGCAAGTAGGACAACTAGATACCACGATCCCTTGTGGAACTGTAGCAGACAAGCCGAAAGATATGCAGCCTCTAGGAACCCAAAACATACAAGAAAGCACGCAGACACCATCAAATCCTTCTCCCAATACAAAGCAATGATCAGTGACATCAGACTGGTTGTCACAAGCATTCCACATATAATAGCCAAAGCTGTCACAAATTGTAAGCTCATATCATGTTGTAACTGAATAGTATAGAACTTCATGCATTCGTATATCTAACTAGTCACAAAGACAAACTGTTGAGAATGTGCCCTTGGATGTTGCATATTTTTAGGAAGCTTTCAAATTTGTTTCAGTTTGAATAAGTCAAATTTATTCTGTTTCATTAGCCATTAGTGGATTAGCTATTTCCTATTTTTCAGCTAAGCTAACACTGTAGTGTAGTGGCTAGAATCATGAAACATGGTTATTTCTGAATGTATTTAAATCAAGTTGTATTAAGATAATTACATACTGAAGTTAGCATTTATAAGTTCTGCATCTTCTCTGTTTTCTTCTCTGTTAGCCACTGCCTTTATTCCTTAAAATCAACACAAACTCATAATTCACAAATCATATTTTTTATGTCTCCCCTGTTTACCAGCTAATTGTGTTCTTTAGAAGAATGAGACAAGATATTATTCTAGTATTAGTGTTTCATCAACAAACAACAACGGCATACCTGTTGCATTGCCAATTTTGACAATGTCTCTGAAACCAATTGTGACAGTGAGGCTGAAAATCATCAATAACCAGTTGACATCAGGGATGTAAATCTGCCCGTTTATAGTTTTTGATGTGTGGATAACTTTTACTCTGGGAAAGCAATTCAATGCCAGGCACTGGTTAATGATGGAGAAACAAGCAGTTATGGTAGCTTGGCTTCCCACGGCTGAAGAGAGAAGGGATAATACTATGTACAAGTGTTTGCAACGATCTGGAATCACCAACCATCACTTTAGTAAAGTGAAATCACAGAAGGAAAATCTCATCCAAATAGAGATACTCGACCAACTTACCTGGCATTGATTGACTAAGATGATTAAAATCAGGAGCAGTTAAATTTTTGGAGATATATGCAGCCTGACCAGCATAGCATAGAAGAAGAAGCGGATAGATCAAGCATATAAATGTAATCTACAACCACACATGATGAACAAGTTAGTAATATTTTTCAGTGTACAATGAATATATGTCCATTACAAAAAATGTTAATCAGTACTGTACCTTAATTGATTTCTTGGAGAAATGGCCTAGATCAGCAAACATTGCCTCAGATCCTGCAAAACAATACAGCATCTTGTCAAACCAATAATTGTAAATTCTAACAAGAAAAATATCACAGAATTATAAACACTAATAACTTGTTAACATTTGCACAGTTCTGGAGAAAAGAAAAAGAAAAAAAGGGGCACCTGCTACACATAAAATGACGCTCCCTAACAATCTCCATCTGGGGATGTCAATTTTTGTGATGAATTTGTATATGTAGATTGGGGATATTTTATAGATAATTTTTACATCCCACTTGAAAATGTTATAGGTTCCCACTGCAGCGACAAACAGCAGCCAAGCAGTAATTATTGGTCCAAACATGATCCCAATTTTACGTGTACCGCAATGTTGCAGCATGAACAGGCCAACCAATATAACACACGCAGAGGGAACAGGTACATCTGAATGAAATAAATGAAGCACAAAGTGAACAACATAGTTGCAGGAGATATTACTTTTCAGATGAAAATCCAACTCTGAACAGAATTAACTTGACATTTCGAGAAATCCATCAAGTTATGATTATTAGTAATGATTTTTAAGATGTTTAAGATTTTTAGTAATGACATTTCGAGACATCCACATATCATAAATAGATGAAAATTCAATGATTTTTAGTAATGTTTATTCAAGAATACAAATTAATCAATGGGGTTTTTGAAAAGGCTAGATAAGTGTACAGCATGTGTATAAACTTACATGTTTTTAGAGCGTTTGACACGGAGTCCTGAGTATGTTGTGAAGAGGCAACTGGTTATAGACAAGAAGGTAATAAAAAACGTTATGGCAATTAAAGAAAACCAAGGTCTTTAATTGTAGCTAGCATCAGTTACAAGGGCTTACATATGTTTTTCAATATGTCTGTCAAGGATCTCTGAACTCCAGTTGAAGCTGAGTACACTGGTAAACAGCCATAATATTAATATATACACTGAAAAGTAATTATTGAATCTTGCACATGCAACCAACAATCAATTACTTCAATTAAGAACCAACAATTAATTACTTCTATTAAGAATGAGACTTTAAGCCTAATTTAACCTTCGACTTATGAGGTGAGGTTTGCACTATATATATACTATGAAAGAAGTGGACTTTAAGCCTAAGTCAACCTCATAAAACCAGTTTATCATTCTCATATATACTGTGAAATTATCTCTCTAATCGATGTGTGATCTCCAACAACTTTTATAGTGATTAAGCGGTAATTGTATTTTATTATACCTGAAAGGGCTGGAGTGAGCACTGCGTCCCCAATGGTCATGCAGGAACCGAAGAGGGCTAAGAACAATAGTAAATAGTGACAGATCTTGTGCTTCTCAATGGCCCTTCGTGCTCTTGAATCGGCTTTGATCTTAGAAGAACTTTTCTCCTCGTAAAGCATAACCTCGTTTGCACTTCTGTCACATGGGAGTAGACCAACTTTTGCATTTCTACACAGCAGTGAGTACAAAGCCACAATGCCACCTACACAAATTTTCTACCAACATTCAATCTTAAAAGATAAACATGTTATATAGTCACTGAAGATAAGAAAGTTACCCTCTCCTTCATCATCAGCTTTCAACACTATAGAGGCATACTTCACCAGGGAAATTATTGTGAGCGTCCAGAAAATAAAGGAGAAGAGTTCATAAACGACTTCCTCATCTGCTGCAAGATCTATCCCTCGCATTGTCCCAAATACATATAAAGGTGCAGTGCTCAGTTGACCATAAACTATTCCCACAATTTGAAATGATAGCAGAAATGTTTGCTTCCATGTTTTCTTCTGAACAATATATGGACATAAAAATTATTATTGAAGGAAAAAAAAAGGTATATATAATAATATACTAGATCCTTTCAACATCCCTACAACCAAGATTCAACTGTAATAAATTTACAAAGAGCAAGACAAGATTCAAATAAAACAGCTACATATATGAACAAGTAAAGTCTTGATGCAGGTAGCATAAAACTGGATTCATAGACGATTTTTAATTAATGAGCAAGAAGACACTAAATAGAATATGTGAGTGAAACTGAATTTGGTTGACACAAATGTAAGCAAACATTCACATGTGTTCATGTCTTATTGAACGAGGTTGAAACCAAGAGAACTATGCAGGAATATTTGTGCAAGGTGGGCAATGAATTTTACCTTATCTTGATCAAAGTGATGAGAATCCATTTCAAGGCAGACAGTAGGTAGGCAAAAGATGAGGTAGGAAGTGAGTGGAAAACTAAGTTATGAGAAGAAAGAAAAAGACAGGAATATATATGAATGAATGAATGGAGAGAAGTTTAGGCAATGGTTGAAAGGAAAGAGACGGAGGAGTCTAGGATGATGGTCTTTATGGACCCTACACTACAGTGTCCTAAACAGCAAAGGAAAATGATCTCACATTGTGATCTTCACTTACCAATTCTTTTAGACGGCTTAGTATTATTGATCTCGTGATTTGGTTGATTCCAATACACATCTAAAACTCTTTCATCTTTGCATTATTTTACTATTTTATTACAGATAGTAGGGAGGGAATGCTGGGGTGACATAGACACCTCAATTCTACCATTCACACACAGCCACAGTGTAAGTTCTAGTTTTGGTCCATGCATTCAGTAAAATAATGCAGGAGTCAAATTCAGCACACAACACTAGTTGAATTAAGAGTCAAATAATACTCACACCAACACTTCAAATACACACTTGTACACAGTTTTACACTTTGCACCCATTAAAAAACTGTTTAGTAGATGTAAAATACTGTTGAATTTAGAGTCAAATGGTGTTATTTAATCTTCCTATCTCGTATCTCTCACAGTGTGATTTTCAAAATTATGAGGCGTGATTGATGTTAAATGATTGAGAATAATATGATGATATCACATGGTTTCCCTTACTGTAAGGATACAGAACTTATTCCTGTCCCTTCTTTTTTTATTTTCCTCTCTTCTGTTTCCAATTGTTGAATGGTTGAAAGCAGAAAGCATGTGAATGCTACAGAAAATACCAACAATTAATGGACATGTGTTGCCTTCATTCATCTCCAATATTTGCAAAACCAAAATGCTAAATTTCTCAATTTTATTGCAATTATCTATCCACTGATATAGGTTAAAGATATTTATATTCATCTTATCTTTTAACAGATATCAAGCATATTTTTTCTTGTGTAGATCTCTCCTGATTTTTTTATCGATGTTTGCAAGAATTAATTTTTAAACAAGGTCACCATATTATTTTTTGTCCAGAATTGGTTAGAATTTCTTTTATAGTATTGATTAAAAAACCTTTCAACTAACTTCTACTCAAATTTGTATTTAGCCGATGTGATAAGGAAAAAAATTCAACTAACAATTTGAGAGAAAAAAATAGGACAAAACTTTAAAAAAAAGGCATTATCTTAATTGCCAAAATAATTATAATTAAACATCAGCTTAAAGTAACATTAATTAATATTGATAAAGAAAAAAATTATTGTTAACTAATAGAGTCATAACAAATTTTGATAAATAATCACAAATTGAAAAATATCATTGAATTAATAATATTAAAATAAATTTTATATTTGATGGTTATTGAAACACTTTATTTAAAAATTAAAATTTCATAAATTTAAAATAAAACTGTTTAAATCCAATATATTTAAATTTCTTGAAAATTATAAAAGTTCTTAACGAATTCCTGTGATGAGTTGAACGTTATACCAGCATAAGTCCAATTTCAGAAAAGTATGAGGAGCATAATATATTTAAGAAATAAACCAATGCCATTGTAACTCATTGATGACAATATTAACACTATGCATTATCGAGACTAATATTTACTTGCCACTCATTTCTTCGTAATTTTAATTTAAAAAAAATCAGAAAGTGAACTGTTTCTACGTCAAACACATTCCAACTCTTTAAATCGGGCTCTCTGTCTCAGATAATTCAGCTCCAAAAACAACACAAAACACACACTAAGCATGAGCATGTTGACAATATAGATGAATAATATTTGAAATTTGAAAACATAAAATTGTGGTGGGTAGTGGTGAGCGTAGGTGTAGTTCGTTTTCTCACAAACAACTACAATTTGGCATCTCTTATAAATTGTCATATATGCATAATTTCCACAGAATAATCGACACACCTTAATAACCAACAAAATTGCTAAGATAACAATTCCTTCATCGGTGTTTACAGAATTTGCTACTATTGAATTAATAATTTCCGATCAGCAAAAGAACTACAACCCTATTCAGGGCATCAAAGCAGTTTTTTTTTTCTCAATCGCTTGATACATCACCACTCTCCATTTTTTTCCAATATGAAAATTAAAATATTAACCCAAAAAGAAGGGCGATGTCCACCTCATGCCTAACAAAAAAAAAGAGACTAGGAGATACGATACAATATCTGCCTCCTTCTCAACAACAAATGTAAAATTGAGAGTAAAAAAAATGATTTACCCCTTGTCTGTCTCCTCTTTACTATTCACAAGCCTTCTCCCAATCATCTACTACCTCAGAATCTTCTGAAGTATGCAAGTTTCCTGCATGCTGTCCTCCTATACTTGAACCGCCATTATGAGGCTCCAAGTTTGTTACAGAACTACTTTCTGAGTGTTCCCTAGAAACATCACTTTTAACAGCTGCGGTCGATGAACTTGAAGAAGATTCTTGATTCAAGACACTCCAAGGGTTTACTGAAGCAGATATGAGGGTTTCTTTCTTCTGAATAGGCAAATGGACATTAGCAGAACCAGTAGCCCACTCCTCATCGCCCCAAGAATCTTTCCAACCTGGCTCTTGAACAACATCTTTTTTCCACGGATTACCCTTCAATGCTGCCAGTGATCCTCCTCCTTTCGTTGTCCCAGATCCTCCCCAAGGATTGGTAGCTGAAGATGCTGCTGATGCTCCAACATTCGGAACAATCACGACCACGGCTCCCTGATAAACAGTACCATGATCCAACCTCCTCAGTGCAGTTGCAGCTCGGGCTGGATCATTAAAAACAGCCAGTGCATTTTTGTCATTCAACCAAACAAGTTCACACTCACCACCAAATCTCAACACCAATGCACTGATATCTGCCTCCCTTGGCAAGTCTAGAAAAGAGACAACAAGCCGAGGATCCATATCTACTAAAGGATCAAATGCAGGAGGAATGGGTGCATTTACAGTTGTAGTGCCCTTAACCCCTAGCACACGAGCAGGAGCTCTTGATTTGGGAGTAACATGAGCAAGTACAAAACGCTTTGGCTCACGACCAGCTACATACACCGCAAGCTTCCATCTTTCAGCAATGACCCTCACTGCATCTCTTTTGTCCTTTAACATGGGACAGAAAGCATGGATTTTTGGACCTTGTGTATTTCCCCTGTTCTTGCCAAGAACCAAAACCTTGCATCTCTCCTCGACAGATAAAACCCATTTAAGATCACGTCTCAACATGTCAGCAAGCAATTCAGAAGCAACAGGATTGTCACCAAAATGGAGAGAATCCAGATTTGGAGCGGTAATCTCAAAGGCATCAGCAAGAACCCGTTTACGCTCTAACTTAGCACAGTCATCATTACACATCAGTTTTCTTTGTCCTAGGGGAGCTTTCTTTCCATTTGCAGCAACGGGTTGAAGCAGCACAGGCAACTTTTGAATAATGGAAGCTTCATGTACAGCATCAGCATTATAATTAGCACAGCTTCCACCAGCATCACAAGGAACAGTCGCTGTTATTCGGCCACAAGAACATGCAATTGTGACAGGGAATTCGCATCTTGTATCTGGACAAGGAGTTGAAGGGTGACAAGGAGCTGTACATGTATGCCGGCAGTCTCTTCTTGGAGCACCACATGTTTGCCCACAAGAGGCACGGGTACCAGGCACTGCAGATGGATTATCACAAGGTGGAAGGTGACATGTTCTGCCACATGCGTGTAAACCGCACTGTCTGGTCTTCCCACAGAGTTTATTGCATCTAATATCCTTTGAACCACAAGGTATGTTCCGAAGAATTACATGCCCACCAATACATTCTTTTGCTACAGGCACCGAACAAGGAGGGCAATCTCCAAAATGGCAGCTGTGAGACGCTGGATGTAAACAAGGCTGAGGAACAGAACATGGAAGCTGACACGAGGGAGGAGGTGTGCCACAAGGCAATGGAGGAGGGATTGAAGTCTTGCCACAAGCACATGTCAAATCAGTAAATATAGTTTCAAGACAAGGTGGACAATGACCACTGTGGCATAGGGATTCACATGCATGCTGCCCACACCTTAGCTTCTTTCCACATGGCAATGAACAGAAGTGAGGATCCCAATCCGCAATTTGAACATTATTTGGATTAGAAAGTGGACAACATCGTTCACTGCATCTATGCCTTCCACAATTCTTTTTCTGCCCACAAGGCTTTTCACAAGTAAATTTCACAGCATCCACTTTTGTCTTACAGCACTCCACGGTTCGGGAAGTAGAGCCACATCGACATTTCTGGGAGACTAGAACCAAACAAGGAGAACAATCCCCAGCGTGGCATGCCTCTTCACACCGATGAATCCCGCAAGGAAGGGTCTTCCCACATACTTGTGAACAGGTAGGTATAGGGTCTAAACAACTCTGCCGTTCCTGCTTCAATTTAGTTTTCCCGCAACAGCATGTCTTAATATGGGATGGTAATAATCCACACTCCCCACAGCTGTCGGGATGACAAGTCTCGATACAAATATGATTACCGCAACCAAGTTTCTTCCCACAGGTTGAACCACAAGAGAAAACTCCACCTTCGGTTTTGATTTCACCTTTCAGAGCCATGTCCCCACAAAGAATGGACTCCGTCCTTTTACTGCAAAAGCAAGAGGCGTTGACTGGAATCTTACAAGGATCACAAGGTCCCAGATGACAGATTTGCTCACACCGATGACGCCCACATTCAAGAAGCTTTTCACAGCGCTGGCCACAGGTAAGAACAGACTGGCGGTCAGAGCAACGGGTGGTGATATTTTTCTTCCCGCAAGGACACAAACGTGGAGGGGCAAACGCTTTGCAAGGAGGGCAAGGACCGGGATGGCATTGCAAGACACAAACATGAGGACAAAGAACCTCCTTATCCCCGCCAATCTCCCTTTCAAGAGGTTTGGCACATGGTTCTCCACAGGAATGTGGCAAGAGATACAAATCGGAGGGGGGGTCAGGCCTCTTCCCACAGAAGCAAACATACCGAATCTCCTTGGATGATGAGAGCTGCACAGATTGACAACCAGGGCACCGCCAATTAAACCGCTGATTCTTGTCAACAGACACATCCACAGAAGTGGGTGCACGCGCCCACTTCTTTATACAATTGAGGTGAAAGATGGAAAAACAACTGGAGCAAGACCAGATTGGAGCAGACCTCCGCACCATGTCACAGCAAATCATGCACTCGACAGCACCTTTCACGAGCTTGTCCTGGATCTCTTGCAGCAGCTGAGGCAAATTAGAGTCCCTCAAATTGAATCTCTTCTGCACATTACTCTTCGGATTAGGAACAGGATTGGGATTGGGATTGTGACTAGGAATAGGAGCGCTCCTCCTATGGCGATTTGTTGTATTGGAGGAACCAGCAGCAGCGGCAGCATTCTGATTCTGATTCAGATTCTGATTCTGATTCTGATCGTTGGATCCTCGACGAATCCATTCCTGACGAGGAACCCTAGACCGCTGGCTTCGCTCTTGCGAGCTCATCCTGCGAGACTCTAATGGATAGCTCTCCAACTGTCACGTGGAAACCGAGTTCATAAGAATCGAAATAAGATAAGAAATGAGAAACCCTAATAAGATGAACCCTAATGAGTATGAATAACAACCATGAATTCTAAGTCCCAACTAAAGTAAGGGATTTGAGATGCCAAAGTGAAAGAAGCTGAATAGAAAAATGAATAGAAAAAAGAAAAAGAGTATTGAGAGAAAGTGAAACCTGAAAGGCAAAGATGTTGAAGTTGCGTTGTGTGTTGTGTGTTTGTCGTTTGGAGAATAATAATGAAAATAAAAATAGGTCAAAGGAGAAGCGTTTATATAGGCTTCTTCCTCCTGCAAAATCCTTGCACCTCAAGCAAAACGCGCTGCTCCTTATCTCACTCTCCTCCCACTATTTTTTCTTTTTTTAATTATTCTTTCTTTTCACACTTTTTTATTAATTTACATTTATATTAACATTTTAACAAAATCACTTCATTATAAAGTTACAGGGATCAAAAATAATTTTATTTTAATATAAAAAAAAACACAATTTTAAAGAATATTAATTATGCTAAAGATTCTAGTGCACCCACGTGTTAAAATAAACTATGGTTATGCTACAGAAATGAAACTCACAGAGCTTCTCTAAACACCTTATAATATAATTAAATAAAAGATTATTAAGTCCATGATATACATTTATTTATTCATTTTTATGTAATTTTATTCATTTTCTTCCTTGGCGACTACGTGTTTAAGGTCTGATCTAGAAATGAGTCAAAATAAGATGTGGGGAAAGAAAAGTCAACGGTTGATGGTTCCTTAAGTATTTTATCTTTTGTATCAACATACCCTTTTCTTTCTTGTTTAAGCCCTAATATTATTATCCTTGCTAACTAAGGCCATTTTTCTCTATAATATATGATATCATTTTCAAATATCCTTTTTGGAAATTTTGTTTATTTTCGTAAGACATTTTTCAGAATATATTCATCAATTTCGGAAAGGGGTGTTCCGTAGCTTCTGGAAAAGATAATCCAAAAATCATTTAAAAAAAAGTAAAATAGTCTTTTTGAAAATTAATGGGGTGCATGAAGCGTTTTGATAGGGTGCAGGAAGAAACATTCATATTTGAATTGAAGCATGAAAAAAAACTCAAATGAAGCCCACAACTTCATGCATGCAAGGTCCAACACTTTGCTACCCACTTTTGAAAGGTAAAGAATTTTCAATATATAAATCACTTGAAAGTACGTAATTTAGGCAATATGATACTATATATCTTTTGTAATACTCAAAATTTACAACAGTTTTCACATCTTGAAATCCTTCAAGCAAATCATCTTGTTATATATTTTAGAAAGACACCTCATCTCAAGTTTAATCTTGATAATGATCTAAAATTTCTTAATTCTTCTTCACAACGTTCCTTTTTGTATCCTTACAAATTGCTGATAAAAAAAATAGTTAAACGAAACAGAATAGTTATAATTTTCTAAAAGTAGAAATGAAGATGGAAAAGAAAATGCGAAAATGCGTTTTCTAAAATTGAAAATTGAGTATAAAAAGATTTAAGAAAAAGTGATTATAAATTTAGATGCAGTGACAGAAGGAAGGGGAGGTATTTACGTCACATTCTGCATGCATATATAATCCCATACTCATCTTTTCACTTTGTTAGTCCATGATTTTGGCTTCTTTGTTTGTCATGGGTCTCTTCTTTTCAAGGAATCTACCATTGCTCTTTCTTTATTCCAAGAATGCTTCTGCCCATTTCATTCCCGACCACATGATCTGCCTCGTCTCCCGCACCGGCAGGGAGCTGCAGCGCTACCACCTTGGCCGCCGCCAAGTTGTCGGGTCTGTCTCTTCATTACGTTGCATCTTTATCACCAACTTCTCAAATTCAATCTTCTTTTTCAATTGGGTCTTCTGGAAGGCCTGAAAGTTAAGATTTTTACTAATGGGGGAGCATTAATTTTGAAAATGAACAGATGCATTCCGTACAGATACACGAGAAAGGGAAGCCAAGATAAGGAATTGGAGGTTCTGGTGATCAGTGCGCAGAAGGGCAATGGAATGCAGTTCCCCAAGGTGTTTATTGTGTTTAATTACATGGAATTTAGAATGGTGAATTTAGAATTTGACATGTGTTTGGATTCAGGGAGGTTGGGAGAACGACGAATCCATGGAACAGGCTGCTGTAAGGGAGAGCATAGAGGAAGCTGGAGTCGTTGGAAACGTGGAAGTTAGAATCTGCAATTTTCCTTTTACTTTTTGTTACAATTTGCCAAACCTTATTTGCACCTTTGAACCTTACCCTCCTACTTGTTTTGTTGCAGAATAAATTGGGTAAATGGTTTTACAAAAGCAAAAGCGAAGACACCTTACGTGAGGGATACATGTTTCCTTTGCTTGTGCAGAAACAATTAGAGAATTGGCCAGAGAAGAACTTTCGAAAACGAACATGGGTATGTCAATAATCTTTAATCTTTGTTTTGTTTTGGTTTGGTTTGGTTTGTGTGCTCCAAACCAATGTTGTATCATGGTGCAGATGACAGTTGCTGAAGCAAAACAAGTGTGTCCACATCCTTGGATGAAGGAGGCTTTGGATGTGTTGGTGAGTAGACAACCCCAATTGTGGAGTTTGCAGAGAGACACAACAGAAGGAATAACAATCATCGAGAGATTGATGGTAGATACTGAAAGAAATTTCTAGAACGTCCTCCAGAGCCTAGATGTACAAATTTTATTTATTTTGTAGTGTCATGGACCAAACCCAATGCTCTGGTTCAGTTTCCGAAGATAATATCTAAAAGCATTTATACCATGTTAATGAGAATTAAGGATTTTCGGAGAATCAGCCTATGTAGGAGACGTGCATTTATTAGTGAAGAAGACCCGTAACAAGGCCAGATACCTTTATATACATCAGAAGAGGCATGAGAAAGAAAGGGACATAATCATAAACTAGGCTAAGAACATATACTTTAGGTCTTTTATACTCTTGTCTAAAACACTTTCATTCTTTCTAATGCCACTTTTAATAAAATTCTGTTAAGTATTCACACTCTCTCTATTAAATTTCTCTGTTACCATTCATCTCTATTCTTTTACTATAATTTAATCATGGGAAACGACTTAAATAATCCTCCCCTGTTATAAATACGACAACATCAAGGTCAAACTTTTAAATAATTGTAATATATACACTTTATTACTTTATTTGGTACAAAAAGTGGGAAAAATGTAGTATTTGTTAAAAAAAATCTTCCTGGATAAGAATGGTGTGGTTCAAACAATTTTTGTTTATGTCTGCTGACCTTCTAAAAGATATTTCATTTTGTCATAATACATCAGAATTTCTTTTGGAGAGATTTGAGAAACTTCTCCTGATACAAGACCATCACACTTTATTTAGTGACCTTCAATTATTCTACCTATTTGAATGTGTTTCTAAGATAATGAAATTCTTCAAAAATAAGATACATTCAACATCAGTTGAAAATTTTGATCGATAATTACTATTACGTGTTCACTGTATATAGATGATAATGTTCAACATTCATGGTTTTAATGAAACCCTCTGAAACTTAAGTCGCAGTCTGTGAAGGAAAACTATATTTTATAGTTTATAGACATAAACTTCAGAGAATGTATTAGATGAATAGGTAAACATATTCTTCAACTCTCTCATTTCACAAAGAGAATCTTATGCTTTCTTCTTTACTTACTTTGATCCGAGTATTTTGATGAATGGACCTTAATAGGCCAAGTAGAGCAAAAACAGAAAGACAACTTAATGATAGTTAGTGTTGTGTAAAGATGGATTTATTTTCTATTTTGATTATCATTGGAATTTTTCTGATGTTCTCACTCTCACTTCTGTAAGTCATGAGACATAGCAGTTCTGTAATGTATTACTTGATGCACCATGTATAGAAGGAATACCACTGAAAAATCAAGGTATAACAAAAGTTAAAATTAATTAATGTGTAAATTAATTTGTAAAAATAGAGAAATTAAATTTATTTGTGTTCTTATTCTATTCCCAAAAAGGGGTTTTGAAGAAATTTACTGACAGAGATCTCATATTATAAAAATATAACTCAAGATGGATCTATCAATCTCTTTCAAGAAATGTTTGATAAATTTTTTGTTTAATCTACAATTCTGTTGATGGGGAAGTTCTTGAAGTTAATATTTAAATGTGAATAGGATGACACACCTCAGAAAGATCTTTCATGCGTAGTTTCTTTCTGGCTGTTGATTGGAAGAGGGAAATACGTGTGTCTGGAAATAGTTGTCTAAGATTTGCTTTTACTAAAGTTCAAAGAATGGTCATATCTATGCACATTTAAATTGTTTTAACTGAATTCGGCTCTTTCGAAAAATTCTTCTTTAGCAGAAAAAAAAAGTTACTTTAATTATCCCTTATATGGAACAAGTAGCTTTATATAAAACCTTTTCATATGTGAGTCTTTTCTTCATTGTAATTCGCTGTCCTTGTTCATCCGTGTCATCAAAAGCTGTTTTTTTGTACACTTTGATTTACTGAACTTTATTGTGACCAAACACATATGCTTTCTTTATGTACCTAAAAATAAATGTCTTGCAGAGTGTTAGCATCATCGAAAGTTAAGGTTGGTTGGAGAATCTTTGTACAACCTGGAGTGATTTGGGGTGTTAGTACATGCATGTTTACTACTCCAGCCTCAGGTTGAATACTGCATCATGTAATAATATATTTGAGTCCTGCATTCAATTCTGCATAAGCATTTGAAGGCAACCCAAAGATTTTATATGTTATCCAGCTAGAAAGCCAACATGAATAAACAAATGAAGGTGGTTGCAGGACCCAATAATTATTACTCACTTTCCAAGATGCAATTTGCTAAACTTGCTTGCATTGCTTCTCATTCTTTAATAATAACATCACAATTTTATTCATAAAAATAAAAGCAGTAAATGAAAATTTTCTCACTCAGAGAATGTCTTTCAACCAAAACATGTATTTGAGGTCGGTTAAATTTTGAGATATGTATTTGAGGTCGGTTAAATTTTGAGATGATTATCTTTGTAAATTTTATGGATTCGAGGTTTCATTTGACAAGATATTCCGCCGTTCAGTAATAACATAAAATATAATGAGTATAGTGTAAAATACGAGTTGAAAATACTTCATCTGTTGTGTCCTCTGGTGTTGTTCTCCTTGTCTCAGTTATAGTTGTCTCTTGTTTGTTTCCCTTTATCTGATCATCTTCTCTTCTTTTCCTTATATATGATAGTTTTTTTTCTTTTTCCTTATATCTGGTCTTGTTTTAAACTATATTTTTAAATTAATTACAATCTTATATATACAGTAAATCTTCATAGTTACGGCTCTCCTATTTTAATAAAAAATAAATAACTTTTTTTAAATAAAATAGACATTAACACCATTTCACCACACTATAACTTAAAAAAAAACAAAATAAAGTAGTAAATTGGTGAAATGTTTTTGCGAACCACATCTTAACAAAGTTATAATAAGACTTTGTCATGTGATGCAATGATTAGGAGCCATCACCAATTCTGATTTTTTTAAGCACAAGTTGCAGTATTTTTTAGGGATTTTTAGTATTTTATTACTTTGTCTCTTATAATAAGAAAAATCTGAAAATGTAGAGGCTGTCATCTGAGTTTAAAATGCAATGAAGATGTGGAGAAGATTAAGATATGGCCCACGCCTTAACTTTTCATCATTTTTTCTATTTTCAATTAATCAAATATCATTGCACTACTTTTAGAAGTAAAAAAGTGAACTACTATTCAAGAATCCTATGTGTTCTGCTGAGTAAAAGTTTTTTTTTTACTCACAGTAGAGCATGTAGTCTGGATTATTAAGAAAAGCAACTCTGTTATACCAAAAAAAAAATGTTATTTTAGTTTAATTTTAAAACCAATTTTCCATTAAATAAAATGTCATTAGTTATAATTTAATAAATTCGCATAATTAAAAAAAAAATAGTTCAGCAAAAGGGTAATACAATGCAGTGTTATAGTGAGTCTTAAAATTTGAGATGATATATAATTTAGCATAGTGCATATTGTGAAGCTTAAATGCAGTGATGATGTTAAGAATGTGTTTGGTGATAGGAAGTCTAAAAATGTTTTATAAATAAGCATTTGAATGTGCATTGGTGGTCTGTAATGGAATGAAGTTCATTTACATGTGCATTTGGTAGGAGTGATGTTATTGTTGAAACATGCTTAATAAAAACGTTAGGTTGGAAAAAGAAGATGAGAAGCCAAACAAGGCTTACAGTCCAATTCCATGGCAAGTACAGCTACCTAATAACTTGTAATTAAGCTTCCAGAATCACTTAATTCAGTAATTTTGCAGTTGAAGTGGAGTGATTAAGAAGACATGACATGGTTAATTAGAATGCTTAGTTAATAAGAGAAACTTTTATACGATTGTGTTGCGTGGAGTGTAGGGTAAATAATTGAATAACCTTGGTAACATTAAAAAAAATTATTAAATATAAATTAATTTTATAGATAAAAAATAATTAACTGCTATATTAATTAAATTAAAAATATTTTGAAAAAACCTTCATAATACACTCCTTCAACTAATTTGGTCACGTCCCCTCTATCATACTCCACTTAATAAACACTCCTCCTAATCTTTATTAAGGTAAGAAAACTCATTAGTGAAACATTACCTTCAATTTTCAAAATTTTGTTAATCACAATTTAACATGAGTCAAGTTCAATAATTAGATGAAAGCAAACCTGATAATTATATTTGAAAATGATAAAAGAAAAATCTTATTTACTCCTTATAAAACGAGGAGAATGTTAATTACGAAAATTGACTGAATATGTAGTATTATAATTAATTTGGGAATATAACTTAAAACAATATCAGAAGGGGCATCATAACACTACGGTATATAAGGAAAAAAAAAGTGGTATGATCAAGACAAAACAACAACTCGACTAAAAAACACTGTTTTTGGCTAAACTAACTGTTCTAGTTGAGAGACATCTCTCTTGACTAGAACTCACAGTGAGTAATTTGAACTCATGCTTTACATTATACTGACTATATACACTACATTTTATGTTCTTATTGACTTAAGTGTCAGAGTATATTCTCCAGGTTGAGTCTCCTTATTTCCTTAAAACCAATTCATGAAGCTTGTAAAATATTATCTTGGAGTTTAACCATCTCATCTATAATACAACAATCTTCATTATATTACTCAATGGACTTCATGAGCAATTGTTTATAATGTATTTTTTTATAAATATATATTTGTTCAAAATGATTTAATATACCCATGTATTTCATTTTTAAAATGGCGTGCGAATCTAGTATTCTTTAATAATACGGTATTAGGAAAGTCTCCTTTGATCTGAATTTCCATTAATAAGGTGAAATAAGTAATAAATTGCAATAATTGATAGATATCTAATTTTGAGAGATTGAGACATATGTTGTGACATAAATAAAGAAGCAGTGCACACTGAATTTGGCACTCCTAAAGTGGCATTCCACTTCTGTGGCCTATATATTTGTCACATCAAAAACTCTTTCACAGTTATTAAAATTCCATGGCATGTACTTAGTTGTGTTTTGGTTAAACAAAAAGTAATGTTGTGTGAGTGAATGTGGGAAGATTAGTGTAAAAATTGGGAGAAAAGAAAGCAATATGACAAGGGAAATCCTAATATGCCGAAAAGGAGTGGAATGTAGGACAAGAAGTGAAGAAAACAAAAAAGTGGAATTAAGGATGGTGTTAGCAGAGATAGATAGATGGTGAGTCCTAGAAGACAAAACTGGTGAAAAAACAACAACAAGAACTATTCTTCCATCTCCAACCTATTTCTCCTTCTCTTCTCTGTTCCCCACTTTCCATCCATATACTTTTTTTCTATTTATTCTCATCATCAATTACTTTCTATTTATATTATTAAATCTATAATACACTAATAAACACATTCACAACACAAATTTATATATTATATAATAATAAATTATATAAATTAATAATAAAAATTTGTATATAAAATAAAAATTTGTATATAAAATAAAAATTTGTATATAAAATATGTTTTATTTTTTTAACATAAAGATGTTTATCATAATTGGTTCAGAAGAATTTATTTTTTATTTTTGTAATTATTATAAAATTTTATACACTAAATTTAAGTTTTTAGAAAATTAATATATTTATCTCTTTTAAAATTATATTAGAATCGTGTTAAAATTATTAGAAATCTAACAAATATTTTTGAATTAGACATTTTACTGATACATGTTCTATGAGTGTTGGTGTTTGATGTGTGTCTATCCGGATACAACATTTAAGACGAGTGTCCGAATTTCATATTCATTATATTTTCCATCATTATCAATTTAATTACTGCTAAATTGAAAAAAAAATTATAAATCAATATTTGACCAATTTGGTTGTGATATGAGATGATTCCTTTGAAGAGAACAGGAAGTAAATACGTAGTGAAGTAGCTAGATACGTATACGTAGGTAGATAGATACGTATACGTAGGTAGATAGATACATAGATAGATAGGGTTATGTGTGTTTGGGAGCACACAGGCTGGAGGTGCGTCCAACTCATGGGAGTATTTTATTAATTAGAAGAGTTTAATTAAAAATGAGATATTATTGGAACACTTGCTTTCTTTCTTTCTTTCCCCCAACATCTGCTTCTGCTTCTGTTTGGCTGCTCACTCTCTCAACCATCCCATCCCCTCCTAATTATATCCAAAATCCAAACAGAGCATAGCCTTCTGCGGCTGAGGTTGCCGCCACTCACCAATGCTGCCTCACAAGCACACCCTCGTGGTTGTGGCGGCCACTCTGGCGCTCATGCTCGCCGCAGCATACGCAGATCTGGCCTCCGAGCGAGCCGCATTGCTCGCTCTCCGCTCTGCTGTCGGCGGCAGAACCCTCTTCTGGAACGCCACCAGGGAGAGCCCCTGCACGTGGGCCGGGGTCCAATGCGAGCGCGACCACGTCGTCGAGCTTCACCTCCCCGGTGTCGCTCTCTCCGGCCAAATCCCTCTCGGAATATTCGGCAATCTGACACAGCTGCGCACCCTGAGTCTCCGCTTCAACGCGCTGCGGGGTTCCCTGCCTTCAGATCTGGCGGCGTGCGTTAACCTTCGGAACCTGTACATTCAGCGGAACCTTCTGAGCGGCGCAATCCCTGCGTTCTTGTTCGAGTTACCGGACCTGGTTCGGTTGAACATGGGCTTCAACAACTTCTCAGGCCCGTTTCCGACGGGCTTCAACAGCCTAACCCGGTTGAAGACTTTGTTTGTGGAGAACAACCAGCTCCAGGGCCCAATCCCCGACCTGGGGAAACTGAGCCTGGATCAGTTCAACGTCTCCAACAACCTCCTCAACGGCTCTGTCCCTCTCAAGCTTCAGACATTCCCTCAGGATTCCTTTCTTGGCAACTCCCTCTGTGGCCGCCCACTCTCTCTCTGCCCCGGAGATATAGCCGATCCTATCTCCGTCGACAACAACGCCAAGCCCAACAACAAAACCAAACACAAGCTATCTGCCGGCGCCATTGCGGGGATTGTTGTCGGATCGGTTGTGTTTCTTCTGCTGCTCGTGTTCCTCTTCATTTTCCTGTGCAGGAGCAAGACTGCCAAGAAGACCAGCGCCGTCGACATTGCTACTGTCAAACATCCTGAGGCCGACGCCCAGGTTCTTGCAGAGAAGGGGCTTCCGGATGTCGAGAACGGCGGTCATGCCAACGGCAATTCTGCGGTGGCTGTCGCTGCGGCTGCGGCTGCGGTTTCGGCGGGGAATAAGGCCGAAGGGAACAGTGGTGGGGCGGCGAAGAAGTTGGTGTTTTTCGGTAATGCGGCTAAGGCGTTTGATTTGGAGGATTTGCTCAGAGCTTCGGCGGAGGTTTTGGGGAAAGGGACTTTCGGGACGGCGTATAAGGCGGTGCTGGAGGCAGGGCCCGTGGTGGCGGTGAAGAGGTTGAAGGATGTGACGATTTCTGAGAAGGAGTTTAAGGAGAAGATTGAAGCGGTGGGAGCTATGGATCATGAGAGTTTGGTTCCTCTCAGAGCTTTCTATTTCAGCAGAGATGAGAAGCTCCTTGTCTATGATTACATGCCCATGGGAAGCTTGTCTGCACTTTTACATGGTTAGTCGGCTTTTTTGCCATTCCTTCTCTCTTTTCAGTATTTTCTGTGCTCGCTTTTCACTCAATTTCGCCCTTTTCCAGTTCTTGGACAATCATTACTTACTGTAATCGAGTTTCTTTTTTGGGCAATGCATCATGGCATGGCTATGTTAGTGATTTTCATTTCGCTGCATCTTGGCAGCATGCTTTAGGAATTAGACTCTTAAATACATTTCACATTCCCTCTTTTATGCATATGGTTGGGGTTATTGAAGATGTGATTTCGCACTATGTCTTTAAGGTCCGATTGGATCACATGGGTGGTTGTTTGTCTGAATTGCCTCCCCATCTCCTGCTATTATTAGACTAGGCTTTAAGCAGATACTGGTAGATGGGGTAATTGAGTTCTAAGTACTGTTTTTTTATTTCAAATTGAAAATTTTCACTGTTTATTTCAAGAGTTTCCAAATCCCATAGGCTTCATTGGAACTGTGTGAAATAGGGCCCGAGGCAAAGGCTCATTCATTACTCATTAGTGTACCTACTGTGGTACGGTACCATGGGTGGTGTTCTGATCTTTATTTGATTACAGGAAACAAAGGGGCGGGTAGGACGCCACTGAATTGGGAAGTGAGATCAGGTATTGCACTTGGAGCAGCCCGTGGCATTGAGTACCTGCATTCACGAGGGCCTAATGTTTCTCATGGAAATATAAAGTCATCCAACATCCTCTTAACCAAATCATATGATGCCAGAGTGTCTGACTTTGGCCTTGCACATCTCGTTGGCCCCTCCTCCACCCCCAACAGGGTCGCCGGCTACCGTGCACCTGAGGTGACTGATCCTCGCAGGGTGTCTCAGAAGGCAGACGTGTACAGTTTTGGTGTGCTACTCTTGGAACTTCTGACTGGGAAGGCACCTACCCATGCTCTCCTGAATGAGGAAGGAGTAGACCTTCCCAGATGGGTTCAATCTGTGGTTAGAGAAGAGTGGACTTCTGAGGTCTTTGATCTTGAGCTCCTCAGGTATCAGAATGTGGAAGAGGAGATGGTTCAGTTGTTGCAACTTGCAGTTGATTGTGCAGCACAATACCCTGACAAGCGCCCTTCAATGTCTGAAGTGGTAAGGAGCATAGAAGAGTTGCGAAGGTCTAGCCTTAAAGAGGAGCAGGAGCAGGACCAAATCCAACATGATCCCGTCAATGATATAGAATTGTAGAAGATGTATCTTCTGCCCGAGTTTCTTCCTCTGGACTTTGCTTTGTCATTGTCGGAGCCCATATTTTACCTGCTAAAGCTAAATCCTGTGCGTATGTTGGTTGTATTCTGTAGCTTGGGCCTCAAATTTCTTTGGCACCAAACTTTCCAATTTCTTGGTTTTTTCTCTCTCCTCAAATCTCCATTGTGCCGTCTCCTCCTTTTTTCTTCTCAATTAATACATTGGGGGAGTGGATATCTGTTCCATTAGCTATTGTTGTTGTTGGATTCTGGTTGATTGTAATTATTACTTTTGCTTTAAACATGCCTTTTACTTTTGTTGAATTCTTGTGTCTGTTGAAAACTTGTAATAGAGATGTTATAGTAGCTGTCGTAGGATGGTTGGTTGTGATGTCTCGTCGGTGGCTTTTATTATTGCCAAAAAAGTTGGTTGTGAACGTGATCGCCACCTTGGTATGGTAAGGATGGGCTTTGATTAATTCATCCTTCTTTTTGCCACTTGGTTTAAGATTTATTTATACGCACACACCACAAACAAGGTAATATTGACATTAAAGAATTCAGTGTAGTTAAAAATAAGTATAGTTTTAGTTGAGTGTGAAATTTATCTTTTTTTTGTGTATTCCTTTACATATACTAGGATCTTTCCCTATCTCCTCTGCATTTGGTCTTGTTACTGATTTATTTCAGTAATAAGGACTAATCACTGAGTATCTTTGATTTGTGCTAATATAAGAATTAATGTCTTTCAATATCAGTAACAGGAATTAACACCTTTAAATATCATTATTGAGGACGATTTGCTTATTCACCAAATTGGGTTCAGTCCATGGTGTTACTGTTTTAATCAAAAGTTTAATCTAGTAATAACTTTCTTAATGTAGATTTTTAAATTTAAAGATGAATGAATGGTTGGAAGTTGAAAGAATAGAAAAAAATTGTAGAGGCAGAGTGTAGAAAGAAACATAAGAGTTGTTATGGGTGAGGGCCACATGGTGTTTTTTGTTAATATATGAAGAAAAGGTTAGAAACAAAATAGTGAGACAGTGATGTGATGTCTCTGTCTCTTGTTCTTTGCTCAATGTCTTATTACAGTATACCTTCTGTAAAACCATATTTTCCTAAAATATATTTTTTAAATATATTTCTCAAGACTTCTATTCAATGTTTTTAATTAATTAGAAACGTAATTATTAATTAGTTTCATTCACCAGTCAAAGTAACACTTCATTGACGTGATAGTATATTAAATTAAATAATAATCCATGTCAAAATTCCGTTTATCACGTAACAAACTCATTAACTACGTTTATTAGCGATAATTTATTACATGATTTCATTAAATGTAGGCATGCAATAAATCTATGGAGCGAAAAACAAATCTTTATTATAAATTAATCAAACAAATTTTTGAAAAAAAGAGACTAAATATAAAATGTAAAAATGTATTTGAAACCAGTAAATTTGGTGTGTTATTTACTTGTCAAATGTCAATAAATTTAATGATCAAAACAAAAAAGAAACTTTTTTTTATAAAAAAAAAATGATTTTTTTTTATTCAACTCTATGTCAAAAATTCGCAAATTTACAAGTGATGAACAATTATTTGTTTTTTTAAACATCATAAATATTTTAACATGAAACACAATCTTCTCATTCCAACCTTTTTTTAATATTTTTTTCGCATTATCAAATATATTTCTTCACATTGTTAAATAACCAGTAAAAATAAGTAATTAGTTTTAGGGTTTATGGCCATATGAAAGTGTAAAAAATCAATTACAGTGTAGATGCATGCATTGTTTACTTTATTTCAATTTAAGATTAGGATGTGTTTTATTTATGGACTTGATTGTAAAATAATGACATTTAATTGCTATTTATTTTCTATCATTAATAAACAATACTTTATTTTCTTCTATAATAATAACAATGCCATAGTTTCTTAGTTTAGACTGCTGAAATTTTCTTTTTACAGTACTTATTATTGCAAAGACAATTACAATTTGTTTATTTTCTCAGACAAAATGTCCGAGTAACAATTTTTTAACAGTTTATTTATACTATTATTTTAAAGACTAAAAATGCTTACACTTAAAATTAAATTGAATTTATTAAATATACTTATTTTAAATTATTTTATTTTTTCAAGTGTCTTGTTTAGATAAAATAATTTAAATTTATCATTGTTTCAATTACCAAAAAATATAAAAAAAATTAAATAATTATCAACAACTTAAAAATACCAATATTGATAACATTTTCTAGTTCATCTTGGTTGGTTATTTTTTTTTTCAAAGTTTTCCAAAATTTTTGTTAATCATATTGGTGAAGTTTTTTCTTGATTAAGTCACATGAGATTGTTTTTAAATAGATATTAATTATAATTATTTTAAAAGATTTTTAGGATATTGTTAGTTAAGTTTCTTTTGTGAAGTTTTGGGTAAGAAATTAATGAGAAAAAATAAAATTAATAATGATTTGGATGTATTTAGAAAGAATATTGTAAATGTTAAGGGAAGTGTTAAAGATTTGATAAAAAGAGGAAGGTTGAAGGTGAAGAAGCAGTGTGGGTGGTCGGAAGGAACCCTAGGCGGTGAGAATGGAGGAAGAGAAACTGAGAGAGGTGAAGCTCTTCATTGAGACTTGCAAGTCCAATCCCTCACTTCTCCACAACCCTTCTCTTTCCTTCTTCAAGGCTTATCTTCTCAGGTTTCATCGCTTTTTTTTCTTCCCATTTTCATCCATTTTTTTCATCGCTTTTTTTTCACCGCTTTCTTCTTCCCTCACTCCTGCAGCCTCGGTGCTCGCATCCCTCCCCAACCCAAAACGGTGCGTTTCGTTTCTCCTTTCTTATTAACACCAATTCAATTCTTGAATCTCTGCTTTTTGTTACTCACTCACCTTATGCAGGAACCAGGTGACTTTGATGAGAAGAAGCCGGAACCTGCTTTATCTGCTCAAGATGACCTTGTGGAATCTGATGTAGAGTTGGATAATGCCGATGTTGTTGAACCCGATAATGACCCTCCTCAGAAGGTATGCTATCTTATCTATGCTTTCTGCGTATATATATATATATATACTCACTGCAATGACCTAATTTGTGTTGCTATTGCAGATGGGAGATCCTTCTGTTGAAGTGACGGAAGAACAGATGGATGCTGCTCAACTGGCGAAGTCAAAAGCAGTCGATGCTATCTCGCAAGGCAAGGCAATTCATGATTACTTACACTCTACCCTCTCTCTTTCTCTCTCTTTTAAATCTCAATTTAAGCTTCTGGGACTTTCTTTTAAGCTTCTTGGACTTTCTTTCAGTTTGCGAATTGAGTTTTTTTAATGATTTTTTCAGGTAATTTGGATGAAGCGCTGGACCAACTTACAGAAGCTATTATGTTGAATCCCCAATCAGCTATACTTTATGCTACAAGAGGTGCTCATTCTCTCTGTGTATTCCTCTTCCAGATTCAAGTGCCTTTTGATAAATTTCTTTCAGTATTGCTTTCTTACTACTCTACAGTTTATTGTTCGTTTTGCCTTCTGTATCATTTGGAAATCTTGATTTCTTGTTTTCAGCTAGTGTCTTTGTGAAACTGAAGAAGCCAAATGCTGCTATACGGGATGCTGACACTGCCTTGAAGGTTTATTTTATTGCTTGTCAAACGTAGAAAAAAATGGTATAAAAGAAATATCTGCGCCATAATTTTGTGTACTCAAAGGTGTATTATTTGTTCCAGATTAACCCCGACTCAGCCAAAGGGTACAAAATACGAGGAATGTCGAGGGCTATGTTGGGACTATGGGAAGAAGCGGCGAGTGACCTTCATGTGGCTTCAAAGTTAGATTACGATGAAGAGCTAAGTACGGTACTTAAAAAGGTAATTTGCCTGCTTTCGACGGATGAAATCTGCAGAAGGAATCCTTGTTCTCTTTGTAATTGTATCTTTTTTGGCTGGACAGGTTGAACCTAATGCCCGCAAAATCGAGGAGCATAGGAGAAAGTATGCTCGCTTAAGAAAACAAAAGCAGCAGAAAGGAGATTCTATCAAGACTGAAGCTCCTATCAAGAAGGAGCAAGAAACTGAAGCCCAAGTAAGTATAGATTATAGTTTCAGTGATTGAACAATCTTTTTGGTAGTTAGGTTTGCAGGATGCTATGATGCCTTGATATTCCAAAAATGAAAAAAATAATATCAAGAGCATACATGTATCTGATAGGATGCACATAGGATGTTCCTTGATGCGTGTATATCCAAGGAATACTCCTATTATTTTTTATAGACATGTATTTTAGGGACTTACAAACTTATCTTAGCCCTATGTTTTGCAATCTTATCTTGATTTTGGGTATCTAGATGTAACTTTTTTTTTTTATCGAGTATTGTTTTCAATGGATTTAGTTTCTGTAGGCTACTTTTTGTGATACCATTGTGATGTAACAAATGACTATCTGTCATTTCCTATGAATTCATACTTCTACTATAGTTGTCCTATTACATTCTATTTCCTCCTTGATTTGAGTGCAAGATTTAGTGATATGAAGTTGTTCATTCCCTATATGCACCTTAATAACTATGCTATGGGGTGATCTACTTATAGCTAAGTTTTTTTATGTTGACTTGTTTTTTTCAGGTTCAAGAAGCCTTATCTGCTTTAAAAGATGGTAAGTCTTTGTATTTCTCATCTGGGTGATGGTAATAAAATTCAGAAACCTTTCTTTGTTGACTTCATTATCTTGTAGTTAATGTGAAAAAAAAACAGTACACAATATTTCATTGTCTGATCTGTTCCCGCATCATACTTTTCATGTGGCTGTGGTAAACGCTTTAGTATGCATATTTTCATCATAATTGCTCACCTGCAAAGTAGGCTAACTTCATGGATGTAGGATGTAGAGCGGTAAGAAGCTACATTGCCTAATTAAACTAAAAACTCATGCGCATGTTGTGGCAGTTTGTAGCATATTTAATTGTGATATTTCATTTTTATTCCTAAAAGAATAGTTGTTGCAATTTATCTGACTTTCCTTCGATTTATATTTAATTTAATGATCTATTACATTTGTTGTATTCTAAAGGGCAAGTCATTGGTATTCATTCTACTGGTGAATTGGAAAAGAAGTTAAGTGCTGCATCAAATACATCAAGATTGGCGATCCTGTATTTTACTGCAACGTGGTGTGGCCCTTGTCGCTTCATTTCCCCTATTTATACAAGCTTGGCTGAGAAGTACCCAAAAGTTGTTTTTCTAAAAATTGACATAGATGAGGCCAGAGATGTTGCTGCAAGCTGGAATATTAGCAGTGTTCCCACTTTTTTCTTTGTTAAGAATGGCAAAGAGGTTGACAGTGTAGTGGGGGCAGACAAAAGTACACTTGAAAGAAAAATTGCACAACATGCTAGCTCTCATTAAGTGAATACCTTATAAAAAAGACCCTGATTTCAGTTTACATGTCCATAGTGTAATTCAAAGGCTAAGATTAATTTAGTTCCAATGTATTCTGTCTAGACGTTTCCTCTGTCTGATTGCATGTAGAAAATGTTAGTGTTGATTTGGAACATGTTTCAAATTTTAAGGCTGATTTTAGGTTTGTGATTACTGTAATGGGGAGACGGAAGTACACCATATTTAGTTAATGAGTTTTGGAATCGGAGCCTTTCGTACTGGGTCCATCTGAGGGAAAGTTGTTCTTGTCAAGGAAGGAAGAAGAAAGAAGAAGGATAGAGTTCCTATCCAAATATGCAGAAGGTTACTTTGTGAAGTTTTGGGTGGGTCAGTTTCTCGCTCTCTCTCTCTTTCTCTCTTATCATTCGGAAGTTGGGCCTCCGAAGCATTCTTCTTGTATGTGAGTAGAGGATGCAAACTGTGGTGATTGATAGGAAGGGCTGTATTTTAACATTGATCATGGTATGAACGGAGAACAATGGTGGTCAGGCAAGTATGCCCCTGTCGTCTAGTAACTGGCAAGTGCTGGTGTTGATGTACCCATCTTCCCCGTTATAACACGTTCACTTATGATATTTTTTGTTTCCTCTAAGAGCAATTAATTGTGGTAATTTCATAAACATAAAAATTGCCACACGCAAGCTTCTTTAACAGAATATAACGAGTTCTCATGAATATGATAGCAATGATACAAGAAATAACGTAACTGCTGTGACCTTAAGCTTTTTTAGCAGGCCGGAGCATATATGAACAGGTTATCCGAATAAAAAGGGGTGGCAAATGATTCATTTTCTCTCGTTCTTGGAGTAAAATCTCAAAACCAAATAGAAGAACAACCTGTAAAGAACACCCCAACCTAGCAGGATTAAAATGTCATACCATATGTTTTGCATTTTGATATCCATTGAGGACAAGATATCTACCCCTAATAAGCAGTTAGCTGGCAGGCTGGTGTTATGATGTTTGCTGGGCTTCAAGTCTCCTAATGGTCCGGGGGATAATTCTGCTTTGTTTCCTGTGTAGCAGTCGAGGTTCTTGAATTCATTTGTGAGCAATGCCTCAAATGGATATTTGATTGCAGAAACATAGTGAAGCCACCTCCAATAAATGGGTATCTGACTTTGCTTGAGGAAGAAACCACAGGTCAAAAAGAAGAGTGCTGTTGTGGCTATGACTACTGCATACCCTGTGATGTAACTAGGCACAAGTGCACTGACAAGCATCACATATCCGTTGGTAGTAATAAGGGAGGCATAAAGTGTCAGCCAGAAATACCAGAGATTGCTATTCAAGTGGAGCATTTCTTTGGTTATGGCAGCAAATGTGAGTCCTTGAACAGCGAAAAATGGGAGGTAAACAATGAGGGAAGAAATAACATATGAAGAAGCACGGTAAGCGTTATGGGAAGTCTCCCTGATGAAGATGAACCTCTCCATGATAAAAGATGGGACTGCGTCATTGGAGGAAAAGAAAACAAGGCACACTGCAAATATGTAGAAATTGAGGAGCCTATTGATGTCTTTGAAAGAATGATGACTCAGATTTCCAAAACTGCTGGACAGGATAAGTGCCATTACAGCTAACACAATCTCACGGGAGAGGAAGAGTTCCGGGGTGCGAATTACATTTAGTGCTGTTCGCCACGAGAGCACTGCAACCTCACGCAACCATGGGTTTGCATACTTGGATCCTAAGACTGGCTCATCAAGCACTTCCTCAATCTCAAATCCTTCAACCGAAGGGGCATATGAATTTGCCGAGTAGTCCATAGACTGGTCATCCACTGCAGGAGTTTTTGGGGGGCGATAAGGATACCGATAAGCTGCAGAATATTGGTTGGAAGCTGCACTTCTTGGTCCTGACATGGGTGTTTTCCCGGGCGTCCATCCTGGTGTTCTTGCTGGAGTCCATGATGGTTGGCGCCGCGGCGTTCCTACGACACCATGGTAAAGCCAGATAGAGAAATCTTTGGCTGAGAAATCTTTGTAGAACTGAGAAGCCAAACGTGGGTGAACACCACTGGTCATATTCCTTGGTGTTGGAACAGTATTCCTTTCAAGGGAGTTATCGAAATTCTCATCATCGTCCTCGTCGTCGCGATAACTAAACTGTGCAGAATGAGGTTGTTGTGTTCCAGCAATAAATCCTTGGCTGCGTAGGCTAATCAAGTGTTTAGATGCAGGGGTGTTCCTTCTGAAAAGTGTCCTTGGAGTTTTTGGAACAGGGGTCATGGCTGCTGGGTCAGGTTTGAGGCCATCACGTTGGAATTGGATTAGGGGGTCAAGCCCAACTGTTGATTGATCATATTCACTTATAACATCTAGAAGATACTCAATACTGTTTTCTCCATCAGGTACAGGCCTTCCAAATCTGGACAAATGAGCTTGTAGTGCATCTGGCTTCCCCATGTATATCAATGTTCCCCTACAGCACCATAAAATACAATAGCAAATCTGGTCAGGAATTTCTTTTTTCATGTTATGTTGTGAATATATTGTTCTAGTTCATCCACGAAAGTCCCATAATGGTTTTCCTAAAAGTTTCTCACATAGTTCTAGCTTCTTATCTAATCATAAACTGATGTACTCTATCTTTTTTGGTCTTCCTGTCAGTGCCTATCAGTTTCAGATGGTCTACATAATAAAGCTCTATATGTCTCCTCATTTTAGGCTCCTTGGATAGTAATATAAACACTATATATAGGCTCTGAAATTTTCACCTTGCAAGGACGGTGATCTGATCCAGGAGCGTTTGGATTCTAAATGAAGGCTGGTGTATGGTCATAAGGACAACGCTTCCTCCTCGAGCTATGTCTTTAACCTTTTCTACAACACTGTAAGCACTTGTAGAGTCAAGGCCTGAGGTAGGTTCGTCAAGAAACAGAACTGATGGCTTATGGATGATGTCTATGCCAATAGATACTCTTCGTCGTTCCCCTCCTGACACTCCTCTCCTTCCTTCGTCACCAATATATGTATGTGTAGCACTCTGAACAGAAATTAAGTCATTAACCTGCCTTTTATGTTTAAACGAGTGAGAAAGACAATGGATTATATATACCTGTAAGCCCAGTTGGTCAAGGATTTCATACACCCTCTTCTTCTTTTCAGCCCTGGAAATGGAAGGAGGAAGCCGAACTTCAGCTGCAAACATAAATGTTTCAAAAACTGTCAACATAGGGAAGAGCTGGTCATCCTGCATCACATATGATGACACCATTTTCATGTAGCTTGTAGTAATCTGCACAATAATATAGCATTATTAAGTTAAAGAGAATAGGAAGAGAGAATATTTCCCTTTGGTGATTTGAATCCATAAATAAAGAAACTAGAGGAGCTCATTTTTACTGGTTTTCCATCAATTCTAACTGATCCTTCTAGACTCCCTCGAGCAATTCTCCCTGCCAATGCATCAAGAAAGGTGGATTTTCCAGCACCACTAGGCCCCATGACTGCCATAATTTCACCTTTTTTTGCTTGGCCAGAGATATCATGAAGAAGATATGTTTCTTTCTTGATCCATACTCCATCCTTTTTCTGCTTTTTTATGATGCTATACGAGAGGTTATTGAATTCAAGGCCATTGCCAGGAGTGGACTTCTGGGGTCCCAGTTGGTTCACATTTCTTCCGATTCCTGGTTTGTCCGAGTCCATTAGAGTCTCCAGGCTTTTTTGTCTACGCGTTCTTTCTGGCCTCGCCATTGCAGTGAACTTCAGCAACCACTTCTGGCCTTCTTTGTTGCTGGTATATGGGACCTTAAAGCACTAAAGAGGGTTATAAGGTATGAAATACGGACAAGAGTTGACGGTGAAAATGAAAGCATTTCAATGCCATGGAATGGAAGGTTGTGACTTGAGATAATGGGGAAGACAACTGAAACAAATTAAGCATCAGACGGCAAACTTTGGAAGAAGGGTGCATTCCATTTCTGTTTCTCTTTGGGTTTATCGATAGGTTTTCTTTGGTTGTACCGAATAGAATGATATTTTTGTTTCACTCAGCACTAGAGACGGCTTTAACATCCATTGATATTTGCTTCCCATAAACTAATTGTTTTAACATCTAGAGCTACCATGTTTGTATCCTAGGATTGGAGGTATTTGTGTAACAACATCACAGTACTTTATGCATGTATTTCATCATAATCAACTCAAAACAAAACAAAACAACGCATCAAATTTCAAAGTTACCTCAAAATTTAATTCAGCATTGACATAATACGAAAAGAGTGAGTGTGATCGCTTGTAAGTATATGCACATGTTCCTTAAACGTGTTATAGGTGTCTCTCGCAGACGGAAAGTGCATATTTTAGATTAAAGTTGAAAAGGCTTAAAAGTATATTTATTCTAAAACTAACAAATCATTCTCTCTGTGCATTGAAACACACAATTTTGTGTTGAAATTCATAAAAATGTTTTCGTAAATTTAAACCTTTACACTTGTGTAAATAAGAGTGATGGTTGGAAAACACTAATATAAAAGTCTAACTAAAATGCAGAGAGTAACCAAAGTTCTTCTGAAATATTAAATACTGTCATTATTCAGTGGCTGTTAACCAATAATAGCCAATAATTTTGAAAGATGTAATTACCCAAAGAGAAATATGTGATAAATAAGTCACATTTAAAAATTGACTATAAAAAACATAAGGGTTATGCATAAAAACAAAATTGTTTGCCTGATGATTAATAAAAGTTCATGCATTTAGAAACTAATATTTCACTATTAAGTGAAATAAGGAGTTTCTTTTTCAAAAACGAATCCGAATAGGTGAGAAATGAGTAAAAACAGCAAATGTGTTTTATTTTTGTTTAGAGATGAACATGTAAGAAACAATAAATTTGTGTACTGAAAAGAGAATGATGAGAAGAAAAAAATATATAAAAAGAATATCTTAATTTTCTTCTCTCATACAGTTTATCATTTTTTTATATTTAATTTTATATTCTAATATTTATTAAAATTAAATAGTGTGTGTTATAAAAAAATTAAAAATCTATTTTTTATAAATTTCTATACATACATGCCCAAAACTCTAAAATGTTTGGGTGACACGACATCCTCTCCTATAATCCTCCGCCAGTCAAACACTTTATAAAATCAATCTCACTTTCTATCAATTTTCTTTCCTTTTTTTCTCCTTTAAAATTTTAAAATAGTTGAAAAGGTCAACAAACTAATCACATACTCTGTCCTTAAATGTAAGAAAAAAAAATTATCTTGAATATGGATATAAAACACAATAAATTTCAAGAGTAAATTTCTTTTAATTGAAAATTGCCCTATTGAATTTGAAGAACCAAATGGTCGAAAAGACACACATCCTCTCAACCAAAATCATAAGATAACAACCTCACTAATTAATTATGATAGTCTAGGATTAACAATAACAAAATATCATTAAAGATTTATTGGGTAATGGTTTTCATAATAAAAGGTAATAAAAGGTAAATGTTAGAGAGAAAGAAAGAGTTTGAAGAAGTTAAAATAGAAATGAGATGGAAAGGAAGGGAAATATCGATGATAAAGGTGGAGATATTAAGAGAATTTGAAGGCCGGCAAATGGTGTTAGGTTGAAGGTGGTCGGCAATCTCAGAGAGATCAGTAGATTCACCATTTGTTTGTTTGGAAGATTCTGTTTGTTCTTCTCAAAACAACCAAACAATGAATGAAATATATATATATATATATATATATATATATATATATATATAATAAGAACTCTTGTTCCTCACTTCACTCTCACTCACTCACTGAGGCAAGGCAAGGCAATTCCCGAGGTGTTGGAACGGTTCAAACTGACCATAGCTTCAATCACATTCCCTTCATTCATTCTTGATTCTCTGGTCTGATTGAGCCGCGCCAATATCGCGTGCCTTCTGCCTTTTCTTCTACCTTTTTCTTTCTACCTATTTTCACTATCACTCTTTGCTTTAACTCAAACTTTTTATTTCTCTACTTTGTTTGAATGCTATACAAAGTTAATATTTTTTGCTTACACTCAAGGTTTTCTTTTGTAATTAACTCTAGGGAATAAATCCTAACACCACCATGTTTTGATGAAAGTAGAGGCTTTTGATGTACAGCTTCAATGTTGAAAGATAGGATCATTTTTTATGATTTGGTTGTTAAATAAAGATGGGATCATTTTACATTTAACTTCAGAGTAAGGATTGTTTGTTTTTAAACTAGCACAAAACTTATGTCTTAAGCTTTTGATTATTCAGAATTAAAACATTTTGTTGTCTGATAAAAAATATCTTAATTCAGAATTAACATACTTGTTTTCTGATAAAAAAGAAGAAGCTTATATTAACAGTTCTTAATTCAGAATGTTTAAATTTGAAGGTTAACATTTGATAAAAAAGAAAGGGTCATCAGATCATATAATCTATCAGCGCTTCTACGCACTCGTAGTGTACCCTTATCTCTTTGGCTAAGATAACAAAACTCTCAATCCAAACTCAACATCAAACTCCAACACATCACAAACACATATCTAAAATTTATTCTTGTTCTTTTAGATTTATTCTATATTTCAGAATTTATAAATGCAGATCCCATTCTGTTAATAGTGCAGGTTTCTTTAAGAAAACCTTAATCGCTATAAGCGAAATAGGTAAGCTATTTTAAATGGGGTGTGTTTTAAATTTTTAATAATTTTAACACAATTTTAATAAAAAAAATACATTAATTTTTTAAAAATTTAATAATGAAAAATATTTTTTCTCCTAAAAATTCCGTGGATTGTATTATAGGTAATTCTGTATCCGAATTTTATCATATCAGTGTACATGACTACGGTACATAAGGGAAAAGTTGAAAAAGTTGCGATGAAGTCTTAAAAGAATTGAGAGAAATAAAAAAATAAAAAAATATGAGAGCATCTGAATGCAGGAACCGTATGGAAAAACGGCACACGCAAGCATAAGTACTCCATCATCATTCTGGGCAAAGTGAAGGGCTGAATACGCTATTCATCAATCAGAGCGCATCAGTCACGATAACAAATTGCCTATTCAAACCACAACATCATATTACTGTTAAATTCGAACAACATAAAACCAGTTCCACTTACAAGTACAGTGTAACTCCGCGGAACAACACTACACACTGGTTATCCCCATCTACGCTTATATAGATTAGGAAGAGAACACAAACCCTAAATAGGTCAGATTTGGAACGTTGTTGGGTTGGGCCTGTGACTGATTTATTTATAGGCTTGTGGTAATCCCACCTCCTTTTATCTACATTCACCTCCACTTACTGAAAATTCCTAATTTATCCTAACCTTCCCCGCCAACTTCTCTCTCCTGCTCACACACCTCCATCTTCTTGCACTCCTAACTATGCAAAAGAATAGTTTCCATATATAAAAACTACCTTAAAATGACTTTAGAGAGAAGAGAGGAAAAGAGAAAAGAGGTGAAGGTGAGAGGAAAAGGAGTTCATGGACGCAGAGACACGGTAAGAGAGAGGAGAGATATTTATTTAACAAACATTTAGAAAATGAAGTGTGAATCTAAAAAAAGGGGCTTTGAAATGATGCTCTCATTGCATAATTTTCAATCACCATTTCTTAGCAATTGGATTTTCATTAACAACTCATTTTTTATATAACCATATTTAAGAGTTGTCAAACAAACTATCATTTTCCTTGGATTTTATACCTCCATATTTCTTCTTAGATTCTTCCCATTGTACTGTAATGACCTTTTAATTTTTTTTATACTTTTAAATATAATTTGAAATTTACTAAAAGACTTTGAAATTATATGTTCCAAAAACATTCTAAAAAATATATATTTCAAAATAAAAATTTCGGAAGGCATTCGGGAATTAAAAGTTAACTATTTGAAATTAATTATTCTACTACAATTCATAAAAGATTTATTATTAATATTTCTAAAATAGTTTAAAACATATTATAGAAAGTTCTTTCCGAAAAGATCAAATTTAAAACTTTCAGGTGAGAACCTGCTGCAGAAGGTGCTGGGTCCCACTTCAACTTAATGCTGTTGAAGTGAATGCTGTTGCAGAAGAAACCCAGTAATATGCAACCGGTGACTCCAAGTCCATCTGGTGGAATGCCTGACAAATTCTGCGGGACTTGAAGACGAAAACGCATTGCAAAAGTTGATCGGTCAGCTGTTGAAGAACAGCTTGCAAACGTTATTCTGTCTTTACTTTTATTTTTGAGCCAAACTTCAGTAGTAAAGGTCAATTTTAGTGGCAAAACTTCTTGCTGTGTAATCATGAGTAGGACATACGATGTTGCAGCAATTTCTTGTATGATTTCCCATGTCAAGTAGCATACCAATGTTGATAGTTATTGATTTTTCATCACTGTTCATAAAAGCGAAGGAGGGGAGGAACAAGACAACAGGATAATAACGTCTAGTGATACTATACAATTCTATACACAGAAAAAGAACAGCCACAGAGTGGACAGAAATCAAAGAATAAGGGGAAGGAAACTATTACAAACTCAACACATAGAGCAAGCAAACTAATTGAAATAAAAAGAATAAGAAAATAAAAAACAAAATGAATGAAATTAATATGAACTAACACAAAGCAAAAATGATTTACGATATGCATCTTACTACCAAAGGTGACCCCGTTTTTTTTTCATGCATTGCCTTCAACAATGACACAAACTTCACTAGGTAATTTCTGGAAAACCACTGAAGCTTCAATTTAAGAGAGCCAGGGGCAGCATTTTCGTGATTGACAGTCTCAAAGTTCATTTGGGTAAATGGATGATGTTCTGCCAGTGGACATGTCAGACTTAAAGTCACACAGCAGCTGCCACCAACCTCAATAACCTGGAAAGAATAACATTAAACAAGCCAAGCAAAAAAAACGACAATAATTGGGGGTTCGAAGAGTAAGCAGGGCCAATATACTAAGTGGGAAGAGATTTAGGAATTAGGCTTAAATATGTTTTTAGTATATAAGAAAATCACTAATTTTGATTTTACTCCAGTAATTATTTTGTTCATTTTTATCTTTGAGTTTTAATTTCTTTGAAAATGTTCTGTCATTGTTTTAGCAATGACGTGATAAGTATTTATAGCATATCAATGACCATTATATGGTGGCATCAAAGATATCTTTCAGAGGATCAAAACTAAGTTTAATCATATTTACAGGGATTAAATATATTTTTATTCTAGAAAATTATTTACGCAGGAAAAAGGATGTTCTTCACATCTTCGATTCCATGGTATTGATATGCATTGCTCACAAGGAGGATTTTGGGATGACATCAAGACAAGAGTTCAAAATCCACTGGTTTAGTTTGTTTCTATTTGTCAGGTACTTCCAAGGTTACTTGGCCCAAAAAGTATACTCACCATCTCTGTAATGTCAGCAATGGAGCTACATGAATCAATTCTGAAATATGGAGACACGGACGCCTCTGTTGAAAAAGAGTACAGCTGCTTAACATCTTCAATGCATAAAAGCACATACCCTCCAATCACAAAGAGTGATCTAGATAGCCATGATTCCTCTGTAAGTTTAAGACTATGGCTTAATATCTGTAAACTATTAATTACTAAAATAAAACATTTTGAAGACATTTTAAAAAGATTTTGTCCATTGAAATTTTTTTCTGAAACCTTCAAGAAGTAATATCACTGAAGTAAAATTGATGGAAACTCCCGTCAAAAGAGGATTTTTACACAATCATCTCATGAAATAATCTTTTGCAGTAAAGCATTTCATATATAGTTTTGAGAAAAAAAAATTATATAATAATAGAGCAAAATATTAATCTCCAAAAAGGTTCATGACAAAAAAATAAATTAACCGCTGTCATTCTCATTAGAATAGAATATAAAGGAAAAAGAATGTATAAAATGACTAGAGAGAAGCTTACCACTTCCGTTTTTACAAAAAACGAGCACCATTGCATACTGATATATGCTCACATTTGAACCACCACATATTTGTTTGTCAAACAACCCAACCTGGACCTGCTCCAAACTGCCATTTAAATTTCCACAATCCGTCTATTATAACAGGAAGAATAGAAAAAAAAATATAATATACTCATAGATCATATACATAGAGCAATTAATAATATCAATACTTGCATAAAGCCATACACCTTTTTAATATGATTGTGTATTTAAGGTAAAAGGTAAATCACCTTCTTATTGAGCATCTATCATTTCCATAACTTGAATCAAGCACATGAATGGTACATAGTAATTCTCTTGATTTCTCAATGCTTCTTGTGACAAAAAGATACGTTTCCCCATTCTCAAAATTTACCCTGATGGCCAAAATAACTATACTTAGAAAGCTGCTGCTTCTCAGGTCAACGTAAGTACACAACACAAGTTTCACTAACCTTAACACCTGAAGTCCCATTCCTACTAGCACCTCACAAACTTCTTCAATCTTGTGGGAACTCAAAACATTCAAAATTGTACCTGGATGGCATACTGAGAGGGTCTTAATAGTAATGTAGGCAACAACCAATGGAGAAAGCTTTATAGATCTATTTTGTTGAATTAATATGCATTTCTTTTTTTTTAAAATAAAGGAAACTTAAAAAGAGTGTTTATTTTTCAAGCTGCAAAACATGAATAAAAATATTGGTAACTTGGTAAGAATGAAATATCATTTTTCACATTCAGAGGAACTAAGAGTTGAGCCTTCTTAAGGGCTCATTTGGTTTAGAATTTTGTAGAATTGATTCCAAAAGAATTAATTTTGAAAGCACTGTTTTAACAAAAAAAATGATTTTTTATTTGAGATTAATTAAAAATTAGCTTAAAAATAGTTTTTGTTTGCATAAGATGAAGTCAAATCATCTTTAGAGATAAAATTAACAAAAGGGACTAACATAAACTTAAAAGAAACAACCAAATAAAGAGAAAAATGATACTGTATTGTGCTAAATTATCAAACGCATATTTAAACTGTACAAAAGTTGAAGTTCCCTGTAGTAGCTGTCATATGAATTTTTACTGATGCCATATTAACTCTGCTCTCAGTCAAACACAAAGTGGTAGTTTAAAAAAAGGAGACAAACATTGTTAACCCCTAGAGCAGAAAAGGAGGTTCATAATTTTACAAACATTATAGACATGGACAGAAGGAGACAAGTGAATCTAATAAAAAAATGAAAGGAACAATTACGTTCCTGTAGCCAACAAAAACAAAAGGCCATGCCCTAACCTGACCCATCAGAAGCAACACTGAGCAGTAGCAAATAGAGCTTCTTATGGCTGCTCAGTAATACTGCAACTTCACTACAAAAGGGGAAAAAATTAAACATGCCATTTCAGGAATGTGCAGAAATTTTAGCATACAAACTGTAATCTGTGCAGAAAAATGAGGAAAGGGATACTTTAAATAATTATCATAGTTCATTTTGGAAAGTATCATATCCTTTCTTTTATCAAAACTTGTACAAAGGGGTGTGACTTTCCCTAATCTAAACCATGTTTTTATCAAAAATTGCCATGTCTCTCCCTGCCTATTCTCTTGCTCATTTCATCATCCGTTTAAAGTTGCATGTCTCCCTCAACTATATCAATATTGCCTCTTCTACACCTTCCTTTGACATTTGTGTAACGCAAAAGGCAAAAGCTCCTTCCTCTGTCATAGTGGTCCAGTCAGCAAAGTGAGTAGTCCAATATTTATTTTAACTTATCAGTAATAAGCCCATTCACTTTTTGGTCCATTCAGCAGCACATACATAACTATAAATTTGATAATTTTTGTGCCATTCCCTTTTTCATCAGCTCATTCAGTGTTCTGCTCCTTAATCTGATATGTTTATATATTATAATTATAACAATACATATAACTATTAACTATTAATCTCCATCTGTTGCAGTCTTGGTCTCTCTGTGTGATTCACAATGTCCGATATTGTGGGTCTGGGTCTTTGTCATTGGTTTGCTACTTTGCTTTCTCATGGAGTTAAAACGTTGAATGTTAAGTGTATTGTGTTCAAGTATATATGTCATTTATATTAGGTGAAGTCTTATGAGATTACAAGAGTCAAGTCTACAAAAGCTCGACAAGTTTACATACAGTTTCAAGTTTGACAACCTTGGTTGAATCTAGTGGTGGGGGGCACGATTTATGCTTAGCCTAGACAAAATGCCTCATTTTCTCTATCTCAGGGGGGCATAAAATATTTATTATAAGAAATGTAAAGGAAGATTATAATTGAATGAAATGGTCAAATGAGCATATCCTACTTTCATTTTGCAGATGAGACAGTTCACACCAAAAAATTAAAACGTAAAAAATAATGATTCTGGACAATAATTGACTAGTGATCCTGACCATAATCATGAAAATAACTAGAGACCCAGGAAAACAAAGCTTAAGACAAAGTTATTTACCATCCATTTGATTCATCCTGACTAATTCACGTAAATGCTGGTGAATTGAATTAATTGATAATTACCTTTCTTTATAGTTTGTCTCCCTCTGAAGGACACAATTACAGCGGATACAATGACTACAGACCTCACTGGCTTCAGAATCAGCAATACTTGTATTGAAATATGTCACTATAAAATCATCAATCTCTTGGGTAGAGTAACTATGCGCAGAAAATTCAGTAAAATCATCAAGGTCCAAGTCTTGCTTTAAATTTGCAGAAATATGTCCCTGACTTATCTTCTCTTGTGTTTGATCAGAAGGATCGCCATCTAAATTCTCTTCTAGTATTGAAATAATTCTCTTCTTCGCTTTTTTTCTGATTTTTCTTTTCTCCAACAAACCAGTGTCTTGACTGGCATGCTGCTTAGAAGTTTGATCAAAGGAGGAACTAGATGAACAAATTCCATTTTCTCTATCAAGAAGATTTCCTTGTCTTGGGTTGCAAAACTTTTCCTTAAGCTGACTTTGAGATAAATGACTGCCAACACCATTCACATAAGTTTTACATTGGAAATTATCAACTTCTGGAACCGATGGCTCAAATTCACTGCAATCAACTTCACTACAGCTTGTGTTACTATCAGAAGATGCTACTGAATAGGAATCTGCCGAAAGCTGCAAAATTTCTTCCACCAGGTGTTGTCGGCGATGAAGAAGGTCTTCTTGAAAATGAGGAGGAGATGGGGGGCAAGCAGATGATGACTGAGACTCAGATACATCATGAATAGTAGTCAATGGTGACATGTTGACATTTTCAGTCATTGTTTGTGCCCCTTCAGTGGTAAGGGTGTCAGCATGAGAACTTCTAGTTTGTGAAAGAGAACTAATAATTCCCTCAAGTGAGGATTTAAGGTGCTCCATATCCACTCCTCCCGAGTCAAGAAGTAAGGCCCCGCTGGCATTACCAAGCAAACCTCTATAGTCAAAGAGTTGTTGCCTATGAAAACTACTAGCACATGTATCTACAAAAGAACTATCAGATTCTAAAATAGTCATGCTACTGTCATCCCCTGAGGCTAGAACAGAGTCTGAAGCGTATCTTGAGACTTCACCAGACTGCTCGTGATTTGTCTTGTTTCTGATGTAAAATCCCTTCTGATGATGCAGTGTAGTGCTGCCTTCTTTCATAGTTTGTACTGATATGTCAGAAGCAATATCCATCCAGTCTCTAAAATCCCTCAACCAATGAATAGAACGCTCTTTCTTCATATGTTCAATTCTATTTATCAAATCTACTATTTCAGCAGAATTGTCAGATAAATCAGGATCCTCTCTGTTTTGAATTTGAATATCATTTGCACAAGAGACAGAGTCTTCGTCAGAACATATGCTAGTGGTCTCTTCTTCATTTCTGATACTGACAAGACGACAGGCCTTTCTCTGCTTGAGAAAACAAGAATAATATGATGTTAGTATCTAATGCTGATCAAAATGAAAAGTATAAGATTTTTCACAATATTATAGGGACATGTACAGATGGAATTGATTCTCAAATTTAATTTTCAAGATATGAGAATAATTAGCAACAAATTCAAGTTGCAAAATAAATAAATATTTTTCGGTGTATACAAATATATATGCAGTTTCACTAATTACATACCCTTCTGATATTGCCACCTTCAACTACAGCCTCATCCTTTGCAGGTACATAAATCCCAAAACTGGCAGGTTGCTTATGCATACTGGCAATAATTATCTGTCTCTTCCAAAAATCACTAGTGTTAATTTCTTTCTCATCTAACTTCAGCTGCTTAACACAAAAGACCAGACGACAGTTTAGAAAGAAGAGAGTAAAAGATCCAAAAAAATAACAAAGGTGAGGATTTACACAGAAAATGCTACAAAGTTCAGAAATTAAATAATCTCTGAAAGTGACATTGAGGTACAATAAAATAAAAAATATGGCACACAACACTGACAAGCACACATATGGACAAACAAATAGACAAAGATGGAGTCTGATAGTTAGATCAGCAGGGTAAAGAAGTAAACAACACGACCTACCCTTTCTGGGAAAGCAAAAAAGCTGAATACATGTGCTCTATACCATCGAGCACAACACAAAGGATTTCCTTCCAACCACAAGCTTTGAAGATATGGAAGGCCTGCAACGAACTCTAGCTCTGAAAAATTGGAAACAATATTGTAGGAAATATCAAGTCCTTCAAGCGACTTCAAATTCTCAATCCCACGCAAAGTAGTTAGAGCATTGTTCCTCAAAACTAGTTTAACAATTTGACAGGAAACCTGCACGGTCCAACAAAATTGTATATAGGTCTCCAGAGAAAATCCCTAAATGAAGGCATACAACTAAAACAGAAAGATATTAATAACTTTTCTACGAACAATTTGCTCTCATTTCATTTAAGGATAGTGTCATTCAATATTTAATCCATATTCCATGAACCAAACAGATCTGCAAGCAAGTAAAGAGGACTAGCTGTTCTTTACAAGTAGTTCACAAAAGTACTGAAATCATTTAGATTTTCACTGTGAAGAGTGTATGAGAGCACAAACAGAAACACGCTCAAAACAAATATAGCACGCCAGTTAATTATGGGAAGTTGGGAGCATGAACTATTTTTAGGGATCCACACTGGCAGTGGCAAGTATGTGGCATTTAAGTGTCTACACACATGTTTCTGCATGGTCTGATCAACGTGAAAATGACACATCCAACATACATGATGGCACTCATGTATTAGCCATGTTCTAGGCCAGCAACCTTGGGGGTGAGGGGAAAGGTTGGAAAATTGCCTTAATTATGGTTATCCGTAGTCCATCTTAGATGTTGCATCTTAGAGATATGATTTAAAAAAACATTATAAAGCTTAGACAGTAAGGTTGCTTTAGGCCCTAAAACTAATTTCTAAGAGAAGATATCCACATTATCAATACTCAAAGTTAGGGCACACTAGTGCTTGGAACATCCAGAATAACCCTTAAATACTGAAAATAGAAATTTTTCAAGCAAACTTGAATAACACACAATTTCAGTAATTTTCCACTCTAGATTGCTCATTGCAAGATCAAAAGGAGCGTAATACTTCCATTTTTCAATCACACAATAAGTGCATGAGTCAGCATGAATTTTGAAAATCTAACCAAATCAACTCCATTTGGGATCTCCTCACTTGAAACCCAAGTTCTCTATTTGGGGCAAAGACATTCCCCTCCCTTAACCTAATAATTGATATCCTTTTAACACCTTACCAAAAAGAAAACCATATCCAAGGGGACTAATACTTTCAATCAAGGTAGCTGAAGAAAAACCATATCACAGCCAAGAAAGGAAGAATAAATTATTGATATTCATGTTCACAGTGTTGAAAATCTCATACTACAATACTCTGTTAAATGTTGACAGCAGAGAGGCAAATTCAAGCCACTAGAATAACAAAAATAGAATTGTTTATCCCGATCGCTTTATTCACAACAATTTCATGAATGGCCCCTTTACCTTTTCAAACGAAAACATCTACAATTGGTAGAACGGAAATTGAAAGATGACTTCAGATTGAGGAAAATAACCCAACAAAAGAAACTCCAGTTTCCCAACAACACCGATACAATGCAGTCAACTAAATCGAAAACTATAATTTTCCAACATGCAATAAGCAGCAAAAAATAATTTCATTCGAGAAAAACTAGGTCCAGTACACACTCTGGATGCAATTGCAAAAGACCAGATAACGAAAAAACAAATATTCTAACCATGTACCTGGGTGAAGGGTGCAAATGTTCTCAAGTGATTGAAACCAAGGTCCAGATGCTTCAATTTGGTACACTTCTGCAAATTATCCACCTTTGCAAACTTGTTCCTGCTAAGGTCAAGAGTTTCAACCGCAGGAAGAAGCTGCAGAGACTCGTCCATGAGAACCAAGCCATTACACGCACATGACACAAACGACAAGCGGTTCCACAGAGGAGAATTCTTCACCTCCTTTAACCTGCTCGCAAACACATGCCGCAGAGCATCCTGAAAACACACACGGACCAATTTCCAACACGCACTGAATAGAGAAGAAAGAAAGCTACTAAAAAAATAACGAGGACTCCAGAGATAGACTCACAGTAGAGTTATGACAAACGATCTTCTCGAGCGTGTGCCTGAGCTCAAGAAGGCCTTTGGCAGCGGAAGTAGACAAGTCACAACCCCTGAGCTCCAGAACCTTCAACCGCCCAAACGGCAAGAACGACAAGGGAGTGGGATCCCTGATGGGATGAGGCAGCACCGAAACGATTTTGAGCGAGGTGAGGAGGCGCAGGATCCGCCGGAGCTGCTCCAGGGCGCGGTGGTCTCCGAGGTCCGACACGTACGCTCTCAGGTAGTCCACCGGAGCGCCGGCGAGGAGGCTCTCGAGCTCGTGCAGCGCCTCCAACCTCGATTGCACGTAGTGCAGACCCGCCGGATTCAGCTTCAACACCGTGGTTCCATCGATGAGAAGACCCGCGTTCTCCTCCACGAACTGCACCAACTTCACAAGGTACCGATCTCCGGTCACAATCGTCATCCTCCACCGATGCCTTCGCCGCACACGAATTTCACACACGAATTAGGGTTTTTAGAGCGAAGCCAGCAACGTTCGCCGACTCCATGGAAAACCAAAACAAACAAAATCGAAAAGAAGAAACAGAGAGATTCGCAGAACAAGTAAATGAAGAACAATATTTAGAAGGAAAATTATGAATACGGTTATGGAAATTCAGAGGATAGACAAAGAGAAAGGTGGTTTGGGATTGGAAGCAATGAGCGAAAGGAAAACGGCCATGAGTACGGATGAAACGTTATAGAGAGAGAGAAGGTGACGTTTTCAATTTTTTTTATTTTATTTTATTTTATTTTTTTCAATGTAGTGTAATCATTTCGTGTTTAGTGATAGGAAGAAGGGCAATTACTCGAGGTGAGTGACTTGTAATGATTGGGTTTGGTGTTTGAATATGGAGAATTTCTCAAAAGGACACGTGGCGTGCATCTAGATGAATGAAGAGAACCCAATGCTTCTCCTGTTTTCTATCATTAATTTATTGCTTTTTTTCTCTTATTAATCAAGTTTCTTATTTTACTCAACCATCAACTTATAACCTCAACATACCAAATCTTATACATAAATATGTGAGCTATTTATAGATAAGATTCTAGAAATAGATAATAGCTCATACTCGTAATATTTTAGTTAATAAATAATCAATGCAAGAAATCATTAAAAAAACATATTATAAAAAAAATACAGAATTTTCTAAGTAATATTTAATTATGTGTGTATATTACAATTTAGTTTTCGCATTAATTAAATAAGTTAATGCTCGTACTTGTATTGATCAACCTTATCAGCATTAGTTTTCTTTTTTTCTGTTTAAAAATAGAACAAGTTCATCCCATCCCTGAACATTTATGTTTATATTTTGGATTAAGAAAGAGAAACAGAGGAAATAAAATAAAATAAGAATTATGAAAATAAAAGCGATATAAAAAACAAAGGAAAAATATATTACTTAGACGAATAAAAGCATCATCATTCTATCCAACACAGTTGCTTCGATCAGGAATTTTTGTGAAGAGAACACTCAAGAATTTTGAGGTCCCTTCCCTTTGTCTGTAAGTAAACTGAAGAAAGCGTAGCTGAAACTTGTGTGAACTAGTTTCTGTTTCCATATAGATTGAAAATTCTGTTTCAAAGAGTTTGGCAAAAATTCAGTGTATATATATACAAACAAGCTACTTCTGTTCACCAGCGCACCACTAGCTAGCGTCTCTTCTCTTCCTCAACTTCTTCAAGCAGTGCCTGTAGCTCTGCTTCTGTTAGGGAGTCCAACCGCTTCTGCAGATTCAACAGGGTCAATATCATTCAGTGTCATGCTATATTCAGAAACAACGTGAAATGTCGCAGACAAAATTTTCAAGCTTTTAGCTTGTTTAATTAAATAGCAGGTGACCTGACAAATTCAATAAACTTGACTCGAAAATGACTATGATATCGTACTAAGAAATGAACTTATAAAGTGAGGTTTACACTCATGTATATACGAAATGTTCTAATCTTTAGTCGATATAGGATTTTCAACAATTTTTTTCACTATACATTCTTTTTCGGGACATCTGAATGTTTCAGACTCTGACTCTCTGAAGCTCATACAAAAGAGGAAAGTATAAGTAATATTTCATCACATTGTGTGAAACGTTTTGAATAATGTTATGCATCCTTACAAGTCATATTTAGTCCTAGACAGTATGAACAGTTCCCCCCACAACAAAAAGATATCATAACCAGTGCAATCTGCAATGTAACATGCTTCAACAAATGTTCTATTCTACACAAAGCATGAAACACTTCATGCAAAGTAATATTTCCTGGTTTGTATCTCTATTGTCTGAAGTTTGGTCATGTCATGTCACTGTAAATATTTTAGGGGACACCGTTTTGTTTACAGCTAGCTCATGTGGTAGCACCAATGTATTGTCATTGCATACTTTTTAAATGCATCCATTTTTACAATTTAAGGACTAATGATCTTTTCTATTTCATTCATACTCTCTTAAAAATAAAAGGGTTATGTTATGATATCATAGAACAAGATATAATGCCTTCAACCAAATTACAAGATGGTTGAAAAGATTAGAAGAAGGTCAAATTTGACAAGGAAATATCATAATTCAATACCCAACATGCACTTCAATTCTTTTGGCCAATCAAAAAGAAAGTATTTCAAATATTTGGCTCAAAAAGCAACCATGTTAAGATTGTTGTACCTCCATTACTTTCCTTTCATAGTCACGTAGTTGTTGTGCATATGTCATTTCCTTGTTTGAAACTCTGAACACATATGTAAAGATCCACCCAACTGTGAGGCCCAAAACCAGCACTAGCTGAACCACATTTCCTGCTTGTAGTGAATCAATTCCAGCAAACTACAAAAATTATTCAAGAACAGTTGCATGAATTAACACTACTGCATAAGTGCCTGTATGTTATCCATTGCATCATGGGCAAAAGCAATTCAAAGAAGGTACACTAACTGTGTTCTTTATTTACAAGGAACCTGAACCATTTGTTAAGAATCTTCAGACTAGATACTTTCTCACTTATGAATTGGAATAAGGTAAGTAAAAAGATGTTGAAGGAATAAAATATTAGAAAAACAAAAGGTGTTGAATAAGCAAAAGGCCAGGTACCTCTAATCCAGTTTTTAAGCCAATGCCAAGTAAAGTAATCCCAAGTCCAATTATTAGGACATCTTTCCTTGTATATCCAAATGGTGTCTTCTGTAACATCCAAAAAAGAATAAGCATCAGGCGTCTCATTTTGTTAACTGCTTGAGATGGCATGGCTGATAATGCAAGTAGAAGATTTCAGAGTGAAGTATAAATCAGACAAATACAACAACTACTCTCCATTTATTGAACCTATTTCCACAACTAAAACACTAAATCCTAATTAATTACCACTTGACTGGTTTTCAGAAGACAACAGCATAAAATATCAAACATAAGGAAGTGAATCCATGAGATTAAACTTTTTTATACTCATAGTTAACATCAAGAGAGAGAATAGTCTAAAGAGAACAGATATACCCATTTCCATCCATCTGGAAATGTGGAAAAGTCTTCCTTCTAGTAGAGGCGCTATTCTTTTATGAGTTGTTATATTAGAAAGTGGACTTTAAATCCAACTCAACCTCATAAAATCAGCTTATAAGGTGAGATTTGCACCAATTTATATATTATAAAATGTATTAATCTCTATGTGGAATCTTCAACATAAACCTCTACTTATTTATATACTATATTTTGAGATTTTTAACACATCTTCTCATGCCAAAAATTGGATATCTTAAGCATGAAATTAGATACTCCCATTTAAGTCATATTTTCCATCACATCTCCTCACGTTTAGAACTGGACATCTTAAGCAAGAAATTAGATATTTGTGTATGGTCTAAAGAAGCTTAATAAAAAGATAACACTGTATGTCCAACAAAACTCATTAAAATAGGGTTTGATGTCATATTAGAAAGTGGAGTTTGGATTAACTAAAAAAAAGAAGCAGAAACCTAGCACATACATTTGGGGTCTGCAACCACTTTTTGTCCTTAACTTCTCAAGATTTCAAATTTCATGGTTAAAATATAAAGCTGACAGCAATCTCCAACCAAATAAAATCTCCATTGGCTAATAGTGTCTAAATATGACAATAATATCATCACATTAGTATTCACCCATACTTACCTCTGTCTCTTTAGAGGGTTCATCCGTACTTCCACTAGGGTTGGAAGAACTTTTACTTCTAGGGACAGAGAATCTCACTTTCTTTGGCAACTTGCAATGAAATCTATTTTCTGATAAAGCAAAACTCCTCTTTTGATTAAAGCACTGGGGAATCACTGTTCCAGAATAGTTAGCAGGAAGAGAAGAAGAGTATGACAGGAAATGAAACCAAATTTAATTAACGAAGCAAAGAAAGTAAATTGACAGAACAGCACACTAAAATTGCAGCATGCCACATTAAAAAAGAATTGCAATTTTCAGGGAAGAAAAGAAGCATCGCCAATGCAATGAAGCGAACACAAATCACAGAAGTAGTTGAGTAATGAACGGACCTCTGTTAAAAAGTGCACAAGATTTAACTCCCGGATGGAAGAATGGCAAAGCAGAATTACCCACATGGAAAATTGCAAACTTTTGGAATAAAGAGTTGCAATTTGCACTTGCATATGGAACATAAGCCATCCCTGAAGAGAAGAGGAATCAGCTAACGCAGCAAGTAGCAAGCTTTGAAAACAGAAAAGCAAAGGAAGTGATAAGTACAAACATGAAACATTTACCTGTGGAAGAAGAAGGAACAGCAGCAGCAGGGACAAGTGGAGAACGTTAACTCATTGGAGATGAGGTTATTCACGTTCAACATCCCAACGTGTCGTTTACTCATTGGTGTGTCCCACTCACCACTTTAAACGCCACAAACTAATATATACCATAAAAGATATTTTAATGCTTTGCCTAATTTTACTCTTCTTTTATTTCACTGAATATAATTTTTAAAATATAAGATACAGTTGTATATATTATATATTTATACATCATATAATAAAAATTTATTTTTATAAATATATTTTTAATAATTTTTTAATAGAAAATTATTTTTTATAACTAGTTCAAAAGAATTTGTTCTTTATTTTTATAGTTATAATATAAATTTATACAATTAAGTTTGAGTTTTTAGAAAATTAATGTATTTCTCTTTAGAATCATTTTAGAATTGTCATAAATCTAACAAATATTTTTTTAATTAAACACTTCACTCATGCGTGTCCTACAAGTACCATACGAGTATCGATGTCTGATACGTGTATCCAAATTGTCAGAAGTCCAACAAATATTTTTTTTAATTTGACATTTCACTAATACGTGTCTTACAAGTGTCATACAATACATCGTGTCCTACAATCTTACAAGTATCATACGAGTGACGATGTCTAATACGTGTGTTAAATAGGGATACACCATTTAAAAGGCGTGTCCAAGTCTGGTAGCATTAGTATAAGGATACTTCCAAACTACAAGTAACTGTAAGAAATTAGTATTACCTCACACAATTAACAACATTAGATGAGTGTATTAATCTAAAAATATTTTGTCGGAGTTAATTAATTAAATATCCCTTTTGTACACCAAAAGTTGGTGCTGTTGAGATAGCAAATACAAAATAGGAGTGTTTATGATTATAGTTGATTTTCTTTTGGTGCAAAGCAAACAGCTGGTCTTAACTGGCCAGAGATCTTTGAAGTTGTATGGGTTGGAGCTGTAATCAATTTGCCTGTGCATGAACATACACTCAGTGCCTATAAAAGTACAAAAAGTATAATTATAAATTTTCTTCTCTGAATCTTTTTGTTTTCCCATTACTTCATTTTTGTAATGCAGTGTCATGTTGCAATCCAATGTAGCAGATAGATACGTTTTGCATTTCATATTATGATCATAAACAAACATTGTGTTGTAGAAGAAATGAAGAAGTAGTTCAACAGTTTGTGAAGTATGTGTGTCTCTGTTGTCGTTGATGTCAACCATATAAGCAACAACCGATATTCCTTCTGTTCGATAGGAAACAAGCAGAAAAGAAAACCCATCAGATAGAACATTCAATGCACATTCAACCCCTATGACAACTAATTATAGGCCAAAGTCCAAAACCAAACTACAATCATTTAGTTGTCCTACTTATCATTCTTCATTTCTTAATTCAGCAACCAAATTTATTAATACTTCTTCTCCCTCTTTTACCTACCTTTTTAAATCAAATTTTATAGCTATGACTTTGGTTTTAGCCAACCACTCTCCCAACATATTTATTACAAGAAAACAAACATCCTTGGAGAAAACTAAGAACCTATCAAACACCAAAGTGGTTGATTTTCTTTCTGCTGTTCTTTAAGATTTGACAAAGTAGACTGTTTATCTAATTAGCTGTGTGTTGGAGTAATTGTGTGGAAAATTTTAGTAGCAGACCACATGAGAACAAGTAGACCCTGTGGGAATATAGTGCAAGCTAGCATTGGATGGTGACTTGATACCAAGAGATTTGACGTTTGCCATCAAATGCATATGCTCTTTTCATATCAACCAAAACAAAGTGCATGTGTAGACATTAGCAGATATCAGGTGAATCCTTTAAAAATGGTATAAAATCAAAGAAATTACGTGGTACCACATCTAATCATTAGTTTGGTAGTGTCCTTGAGTGAGGTTATCTAAATCCCTTGGCCTTTTCTCCATCCCTCCCCATGTGCACTCCAATAAACTACTCTCCAATTCTCTTAACAAATACACCCTAAGAAATACAAAACTAAACAAACTTGAAAAGTTATGTTATGTGCATGATTTTTCCATACATCGACCACAAAAGAGGCCAAATTTGCCAGGTTGGCCTATTTCCTTCATTTGTGGCTTTTCTAACCTTTAAAAAAGATGATCTTTAACACAAGGGGCAAATAGATTATATGCCCATTTCTCTTAATTTCATATCTGCATAAAAACTAAGCCTCTGCCAGATGGGAAACTTAGTTATAAAGATATAACAAGACTTGGGACAAACTTCAGTACCAAAATAATAAAATCAAACTATCCAAATAAAGATATGCTAACTGATTACCCAACTATGGACCTTCAGCCAGAAAACGACAACCAACTATTTTTCTTTCTTTCTTTCTTAACAACCAGACAGCTTCACTGATAAATACAGTGACATTCCCAACATTTCCAAGGTGAAATACCAAATACTACCAATTCTGAAACCCCTCTGTGAGTTTCTCAGAAATGGGCAACGCAGCTTCCTGCACTCCTTCCTTGACAGCAAATGGGGTCTTCAAGGTGTTGTTCTTGGATGGGAGGTTAGAGAGCTACACAAAACCAATGAGAGCTGCAGAACTGATGCTGGAATACCCTGGACACTTTGTTTGTGACTCTACCAACCTCAAAGTGGGACACCGAATTCAAGGGCTTCTAGCTGATGAGGAACTCCAAAGGCGCAAATTTTACTTCCTTCTACCAATGGAGCTGCTCTACTCCGTGCTAACCCATGAAGAAATGAGCTCTCTTAACTACAAAGCATCAAGGCCAACCAAGCATACAAGTTTCAACAACTTGGGAAAGATTTTTCCAGTGTTCACTGAATTTTGCATGTTCCCTTCGGATCTCAAGAGATTAGAAGCTGCTAATCAGGTGGTGAGGGAGCCAGAACCAGTTGAAAGGTACTCCAAACAGAGATCTTGGAGACCAGCACTGGAGACCATTGATGAAACTCCATGAACATGTTCATTTTTCTTCACTTGTGTTGGGTAGAAATTCTTGGACATTTTTTTTTGCAAGCATAGCTTTACTTTAGATATTACAATTAGTCCATATGTGGTTGTTGCAGACCAAAATATCTGAGCTGCGTGGATGCCATGTAAGCTAGATGAAGGAGTTCTTAGGTAGACCCTTTGCTGCAACTTCCTTGGCTTGTTCATTGATCAATTAAAGGAGGAGCTTTCCCTCGAAAAAAGTGGCAAAATTTTGTGAATGTGTAGAAATAGTAGTAGCATCTCTGTAATTTTACTATTCACTTTAGAGATATACCAATAGTGATTCTATATAATCCTTTAAAATGTGAAAACTAAATCATATGAAACTAGGTCTTTTTTTAATACTCACAGTATATAACAATGATATAGAAAGTAAAAAAAAAAAACTATTCTAATCCTTTGTTTTCTAATTATTATTAGTATAATGAATAATTAGATTTTTGGAATTTTTTAACTATGAATTGTAAAATAAATGAAAAAACTAATTTCATTTTGTGTTTTTTTTTCATTTTATTCAGGTTTTTCATTAATTGAAATTAGTTAAGAAAAACGTTAAAATCAATTGGAGTTAACTTTGGAATTTATTTAACAATGAATTTTAATTGAAACAAGAAAACAAATAAAATGGATAAAATAATAATCGTGTCTCTTTCCATTGCAATTATTTAGGGCCAGATTCCAATCCCCACCCTCCTTTTTTACCATTTATTTATTATGAAGCTATTTTTTGTCCACAATTTAGTCTATATTATTTTATTGCATAAATGAACTTTACGAATAATAATATATAACATCGAGCCCCCCTATGTTTATATAATAATAATATTATTAATAAACTAGTTTAAATTTATTTTGCCTATGCATGATTACCATATCATATCACACAATGCTATATAGTCTTTGACAAAAAAAATGCAATGAACTAAAAGTTTTGTTAATTATCATCTATGTTTTAAGTGAATTCATTTTATTTTATTTATTATTTATTTAAACAACTCATCAAAATAGTATTATCCAAATAAAGGTGAAAAGTAAAAGTCTGCATGTAAATCACAGGCATATAAGAATTGTAATAATAGTAACAAACAATCCTAAAAAAATCATTAACCATTTTTCCTTTTTTTTTTCAGTTTATTAAAAAAAGAATCAAAATTCAAACTCAATCTTATCCAGCGCCGCCGCTACAGATCCCGGTGAGCAAAACTGGGAATTTACTGCAAAGACTTCCCGCCGTCGATGCTCCGTCGTCAACGCTCGACGGAGGAAGAACCCTCCCGTCGGAAAACAAAGCCCGGCCGTGGTTCCTCGGCGAATCCATCACCATTCCTTCAAGTTCCGCTGCCGTACCATAAAACGCGCCGTCACCGCAGCGCCGTTCCACCTCGAGAAACTCGCCTAGAGAAGCCGGCCTCGCGTCGCCATCCCTACACAGCCACCACCACTTCCGCCGCCGCTCCGCCGCCACGATGGCCTTCTTCTTCCTAGACTCGGAAGCCCTCTGGGAGCCGTCCACGGTGGCGGCAGCGGCGGAGATGGTTGAATGTGGGTGGCTGTCGGAGGCTCTGAAGGTAATCTCCGGGAAGCTGACACCCATAAGAGTGCCGAGTGTGGTGCTTCTGTCATGGAAGAAGGATCCCGTAGACTGTGAAATCGAAAACCCAGAAAGAAAATGAGATGAATCGGTGGAAAAAATGAAACTTTAGGCAATAGGATAAGTGGGTTTGAATTTGTTGAGGGTGAAAGTGTTACCTCGGTGTCAAGATCAGAGGAGGAAATAGATGAACTGGTGGGTGAAGATGGTGGTGGAAGCAGTTCAGTAGCTGGATCTAGCATTGTTGAGTGTTCCAAAAAGTGTGTTGGAATAGTTACTACAATACAACTTAACACTTCTACTAATCATGAATGCTATGAGGATGCTTCATGCACTTCAAATGCTTCCATTTACCCAAACAATAAATTCAAACTTCTTAACTTAATACCATTTCTTTTTGCTTCAATTCAAATTTTAAATATACAACTCCATTCAATATTTTAATCTAAGAGTTTTGTGGTGAGTCCTTTTTAAGATAAAAAAAAAAAAGTATAACTTTAAGATTACACACTTGATCAAATCCATCAACAAAAGTAACCCTCCACATAAATTTATCCATTTAATGAATATACATATCAATTTACACATTATTTTTAAGAAAATAATGTTTTAATAACTCTTCTTATAGATAGAATTCGTATTCTGATAGATTTAAAAGTAAATATATATAAAATAAAAAATAAATTTATAATTCAAAAATATAAAAAAAAAAACTTAAATTACATCGACTAGAGATTAGAGTCTTTCATTGTATATAAGTGGGTGCAAACCTCAACCTTATGAGCCAGTTTTATGGGGTTGAGTTAGGCTTAAAGTCCACTTTGTAATATGGTATCAGAGTCATTTTTGAACCTATCCTAACGAGTGTTTGTTGGGTTTATCAGGCCACCACCCATAATATGTTATCACATGCACGAGTTTCTATCTATCACTCTCGGCGTGAGGGGTGTGATGGAGATCTCAAATTGTATATAAGTCGGTGCAATCCTCACCTTATTGAGCCGATTTTAGGAGTTAAGTTAGGCTTAAAGTCCACTTCGTATAAAAAATTTGAGTTATCATATATCATTATTTTTATATATTTATAATAATTAAAAAAGGCTAAGTCGTGAAAGTTAAATGTTTTTAAATGACATAGACTTTTTCTTATTTAAATGTAATTGTTTTAAATATTGACCTAGCATTTTTAATAGATAAACGAGACAGGACACTAACTATTTTTTTATCCGTATTGAGGAGATTGATTTATTATTATTATTTTCAGAAAATTCTATTATTATTATTATTATTGATTTTAGCCTAATCTTGATCTATTTCTCAATTAGTACACAACTTACAATACATGGGAGTGAAATAGTATTACCATTGAACTACTATTAATTAAAATTAAATAATATTGATTATTATCGAATAAGTATGATCTTTTTGCAAAATTTATTCCTCGAAAACAAATCGTAATTTTTTTCTTCAAATTTCATCTTAGTAACGATATTAAGGAAAAAACATATAAAAATGAGTTCGAAAGAAATGAGAAACTGACGTGTTTTTTTTAACAGGTTGTTATTTTGATTACAAATTGAATGGGTATATAAAAAAAGAAAAGTTAAAAACTTTGATGGTAATATGTATAAAAATACATAAGTAAATGATGATGAGTAAAATGTATTAATTAATATTAATAAGTTACAAATAATTTGATGGTAATAAGCTTATAACAGAGTAAGGAGAGTTGAATATTAAAGCTGAAACATTGGTGCAATAATTGAAAGTTAATTGGAATATTTGGTTATTGTTGAACAGGCGTGAACCCAAACGACAACACATCTGTCCTTTTGCCATTTTAACCGCAACAAAACTTTCTGCGCAAAATCTGAAAGTAATGAAATGTCCATTCAAAAAATATTTATTAAATTTTTTATAATTCTAACATAATTTTAAAAAAAGAAATACACTAATTTTTAAAAACTTAATTTTATTATATAAATTTTTATTATAATTATAAAAATAAGAAACAATCTTTCTAAATTAACAGTGAAAAACATTTTTTTTTCTAAAAAAATTACAAAAGATAATAAATTTTATAGAATTGTATATTTGTGTTCTACATTTTAAATCTGTATCCATATCCATATTTTCGTATGTCGTATGAATTTTCGTGTCGGTTGATCACACAATTGAGTATATTTACACATCCTATTTGTTGAATATCATATTCAAAAATATCATATTTTAACTAAACCTCCACTACCACAATCCTATGTCAGCCACAATGTCATGAAGCAGTCTTAACATACACAAACAAATAAGAACAGACAAAAAAAAGTTGTAAAAACCAAATAAGTGGAGATAGAATTTGACAACTCTTGCCTTAGGTTGGGACCCCTATGAACTGAGTTCAAGAAACCTTCGTGCCATGGGATGGTTGGCCTCGGAGAGTTTATCAGGCTTCAGAACTTCAACAATTTCACCATCAACAAGCAGACACACCATGTCAGCAATCCTCTGTATTTGTTTGATACTATGAGAGACCATGATCACTGTCATGCCCCTGTTCTTGTTCAGCTTCATCAGGGCATCTTCTATGTTCTCTGTCGATATAGGATCTAACGCACTAGTAGGCTCATCCAACAACAAAACCTACCCCAAATCAAATCAACATTACAAACAGAAAAGCAAACACAAAAAAAAGTTAATTTGATGTCACCTCTGGTGAATTAGCCAAAGTCCTAGCAAGTGCAACCCTTTGAGCTTGACCCACAGAGAGTTCAGCCCCGGACTTGTCCATGAAAGAAGCATCTAAGTCTGCCATTTCCAGCAACTTGCGCACCTCATCATCGCTTAGCTTTTTCCCTCTAAGCCCTGGTCCATACCTCACATTGTCGCCAACTGTGCCTATAGAATAGATACCCTCCACCATCAATACAAGCTTCAATTCAAACACAACCACAAAAAATAAACTTTCTTTGAATTTAGTAAATATTTAGCAGGATTGAGACCTTGAAAGAGGGCAGGGAGTTGAAAGAGCATGCCAACTTTCCGGCGGAGAGAGAGAACGTCGAGATGGGAGATGTCTTGGCCGTCGAGGAAGACGGAGGCGGAGGGCGGTTCCCAGAGGCGGTTTAAGGCTCTCAAGAGCGTTGACTTGCCGCTGCCGCTGGGGCCTATGATCCCAACGGTGACACCCTTTGGGATATCAAGGTTGATGCCTTTGAGGATTGAAACCCCATCGTGGGAAACTCTCGTCAGATTCCTTATCTCGAATTTGAGTTTGGCATTTGCATCCACTTCCAATAAGTGTTCCCTGCAATCATCTGTCAAAGTTTTGAGTCTCAGAGACTGAAATACTACTCAATTGACTTTAAGAAGATTGAATCGTGAGAAGCTTACCTAGGAGAGAAGACATTGGTAGTGAGAAGAGGAGAATGAAGAATGAAAAATGAAGATTTAAGAGTGAAGAAGAAAGAGCCTTCCCCAGAGCTCTGAGATTCTTCTTCCACTAGATGAGCCCTCCCTTGCAATGTGAATCATTCAAAGATTCTTTTCTTACTTTATCTTCCTCTTATTTCAATGTTAAACTATTTACCTTTTCTTTAAAATTATCTTTATTTTAAGTTTGACTTTCTATACCATTTTAACTATGCTTATTCAAGTTACATTTTGAAGTTATTGTCCTGATACTTAAAAGTTTTAGAAATGAAATTATATATTAAAATAAAATTATTGAAACAAATACTTCATTTAAATGGAAAATTCTTTCTACACCCAATCATTTTGATCTGCACCTACACAATTTTAAATTCCCAAAAATACCCTTCATTCCAGAAATAAAAATCCAAATTTGAAAACAATGCATTTTGAAAAAGAAGATTTGGAAGAGATTATTGTATTCTAGAAATAAAAATAAAATCAAAAATCAAAATCTCACCGTATAAAAAAATCTACAATACAAAAATTTTGGTATGGAAAAAAAATCAGGAACATATTCCAGATTTTATATAGCCTACATTTTATCTAAGGAAATTTTCGTTTTTTCATAATGAAATTGGGTGGTACAGGAAGTAATTACCCAATTAAATTGAGACTTTTTGATCGAGGAGGATTTTAGTGAGGTGGGCTAAGCCCAAAAAGGAAGCTGACATGGCAAATTCCTAGTGGAGAAATGTTCATAAAAAACGTGGCAAAGAGAAGTTGAAGATTATAATTGCAAGAATACCCTCTGCATCAGCATTTCTCATTTCAGTCCCAAAAAGTGGTGGGGATTGCAATCGGCAAGAACCATGCCTGGCCCCAAGTGGTTGTTCCTCTCTCTCGCCCTCTCTCTCTCTCTCCTCACTCTCTCTCTCTCCGTCGCCGCACGCCAATTCGTGCTCGTCCTCTCTCAGGAAGACTTCAAGGACGATCCTAGCGCTGAACACGATTCCTCCGCCGAGTGGGACGAGCTCGGCGATGGAGACGCCCACAAATCCGAGGAGGACCTCGACCCTGGCTCATGGCGCCCCATCTTCGAGCCCCCCGCCGGAGATCCCCAGCCTCTATCGGAATCCGACGCTGCCTACTACTCCGCCGTCGACAAACTCATGTCCGGTCACCCCGCCCTCATTGAGGATGGCGCCTCAGAGATTGCTGCCGAGGCCGAGACCGGCCACCCCGCCGCCCAATCGGTTCTAGGGTTTTTGTGGGAAATGGGGCTTCTGAGAGAGCGAAGCAAGGGGAAGGCGTTCTTATACCACCACTTCGCTGCCGAGGGTGGCAACATGCAGTCCAAGATGGCTCTGGCTTATAAGTACACGCGCCAGGACGTGAGTCTTTCTTTTCCCCTTTCTGATCACTGATTCATTTGTCTTTACGATTTCTGTGAGTATTGTGATAAATTGTATCGCCGTTGGTACAGATGTTTGACAAAGCTGTTAATCTGTATGCTGAATTAGCTGAAGTGGCTGTGAATAATTTTCTGATTTCGAAAGATTCCCCTGTGATTGAACCGGTTAGGCTCCACAATGGGGCTGAGGAGAACAAGGAGGCTCTGAGAAAATCAAAGGGGGAAGAGGACGAGGACTTTCAGATACTGGAGTATCAAGCCCAGAAGGGGAATGCTGCCGCCATGTACAAAGTTGGCCTCTTTTACTACTTTGGCCTTAGGGGATTGAGGCGTGATCACTCCAAGGCGCTGTCATGGTTTTCGAAGGCTGTGGAGAAGGGAGAGCCACGATCTATGGAACTTCTTGGAGAGATCTATGCTAGGGGAGCAGGTGTTGAGAGAAACTACACCAAAGCGTTTGAGTGGCTCACGCTTGCTTCCAAGCACCAGCTGTATTCTGCTTATAATGGCATGGGATATTTGTATGTCAAAGGCTATGGAGTTGACCAGAAGAATTACACTAAAGTAGGATTGTGGTTATATTTCCACCTTGTCATTATTTGGCTCCCTTTCTGCGTGTGTGTGTGTTTTTGTGCAGTTATCCTTGACTTATGATATGATTAATGAATCACAGGCAAAGGAGTATTTTGAAAAGGCTGCAGAGAACGAGGAGGTTGGGGGGCACTATAACTTGGGTGTCATGTATCTCAAGGGGATTGGAGTCAAGAGGGACGTTAAGCTGGCTTGTAAGTTCTTCGTGGTGGCTGCTAACAATGGTCAACCAAAGGCGTTCTTCCAGTTGGCTAAGATTTTCCACAATGGTGTTGGGTTCAAGAAGAATATTCACTTGGTAAGTTGATTGATTCTTTGTTTGTGAAAGTGTTGCTAAATCTGATGGATTAATGTATGTGACAGTCTGATGGTAGTATGATCCTCACGTAATTTTAATACAATGTAATATATTTCAGAATATGTAAGAGATATATTTAACTTTGAGTTGTCTAATGTCAGTTTAATCATATCCAATATTGTTTATGATAACTGCAATTTTCTGTTGATGACCTAATTATTTGTTCATCAGTCTGGCAGTCTAAAAATTTGGGCTGACATAATTGTTCTTAAATGTTACTGAATACTGCTTTAATGTGTTTTGATACTTGCACCAGATGAATGAAATTAATCAAAAGGCGGGATTAAAATTTGGGATTGATGATTATCAGAAGAATCAATTATATTATACTGATTTTGTTCTAGATACAAGCCTTTATCTACTTACAATTAGAAGGACAATTACCACTTTAAAAAACATTCCTTACTGTTTCAGTTTTTGTGAGTTAATTAGATGGGGATTACGGTATGTTGGCTAATTTGAAGTATATTATTCTCCAAACTGTAGTATGACAGCTATAAACTAAGAACTCAACGGTCCTGAAAAGAGATAATGAGCGTCTACTTATTCAAAAGGGACATCGACTAGTGATGTTTGAGTGTTTTGAGGATTTTTTTTTCTGTTTAGTGTTCCCGCTCTTCATATTATTGATGGCAGTGATATCTGAATACTTTAGATTTTGTTCTACATAGTTCTTGAAAGTTCTGTGTTGAGTGGTGCATATGGATTACATGACTGATAAGGTACAGGTAGTTTTCATTTTGTTTGGGTTCCCTAATACATCACCTGTTTGTAGCTTTGTGTACCCGCAATGGCTCACACATATATATTTTGGGAAATACCATTTGGGATTGTATGTATAATTTATTTGAATACTGCGGCTATTATTATAGAAACCTAATCTGAGTACTGGCCTTAAATTGAGTTCATGTAATGCTGTATTTTTCATTCCTTAATGACTATTGTATCATCAAAGTCTCTGCCAACGAAGTATGTGCTAACATTCCTTTTTGTTTTTTTAGGCTACTGCACTGTACAAACTCGTTGCTGAGCGGGGCCCATGGAGTTCTTTGTCCAGATGGGCTCTAGAGTCATACTTAAAAGGTGATCTTGGCAAGGCATTTATGTTGTATTCAAGAATGGCTGAGATGGGGTATGAGGTGGCGCAAAGTAATGCTGCTTGGATTCTTGACAAATATGGGGAACGTAGCATGTGCATGGGTGAATCTGGATTTTGCACTGATGCAGAAAGGCATCAGAGAGCACATTCTCTGTGGTGGCAAGCTTCTGAGCAGGGTAATGAACATGCTGCTTTACTCATTGGAGATGCATATTACTATGGTCGGGTATGTGGTTTTGGGATGAATTGACCATGTGCAATGCTGTGAATTCAATTTCAGCCATTTTGCTCTCTTTCCCTGCATTTTTTCACTTTCTTGTGTTTTCCTTCTACACCTCATGTCAGGGTACGGCCAGGGATTATGAGCGAGCTGCTGAAGCTTACATGCATGCCAAGTCACAATCTAATGCACAAGCCATGTTTAATCTTGGATACATGCATGAGCATGGCCAAGGACTTCCATTTGACCTTCATCTAGCAAAACGTTACTATGATGAAGCTCTAGATCATGATCGTGCAGCAAAGTTGCCAGTTACGCTGGCTCTTTCAAGCTTGTGGATTCGTAAGAACTATGATGACAGTTTCATGGTAAGTCTTTTTGGTTTACCTAATAACCCATGCATTAAATGTATTGATATATATTATCTATATTTACTGAAGAAGAATCTTAGTGAATGACCTATCGAGCTGTTTATATTTCATCAACAAAACTTAGCTTTTTTCCTTCTAATGAGTGGCATACAGAGAGAAAATGTATTTATTATAGATTGAATATACTACAGTGACTCGATAGGAATCAGTTGTAACAAACTGACGAAATCAATTACACCTAACTCACAACATACTTCTCTAGTTACTGTTAAAAGTTTTATTTGATACAAAGGAGTTATACACTCAAATTGGACAACGCGAGCTTATTTGGTGTATAATCTCTTAATATTGTGTACTGCATCACTCCACCTCTTTTTTCTTTGTCATTACCCTGTCATTATTGGAATTCAAGTGTGAATTGGAATCCAAAATTTCATAGAAATGGATAAGTTTAGATATATAAGGGAAAAAAACATGAAAACCTATTGTCTCGTATGTATGCTCGTGTCGTGACCCATTAGTGAATATCAAAGTCGATTATTCTTGGTATTCACCTCAAGCGAGTATAATGGAGTTGGTGGTGGTGGATCATGGAATGCGAATGATCTCTTGCAACCTGGCCATGAATCAAGACAGTGTGTAGGAGAGTTTATAATGTGAAGGGACTCATGTTTAAGAGAGTTTTTTGGAGTTGGAATCATACATTGTATAGCAATGAGCAAGTTAAATAATGTATAAAACAAAGATCAAGAAACTTATCACTATAAAGTTTTGGATTGAGTGTGGTGTGTGATTCATAAATGAATATCTACCTGGTGTTCTACGCTCTCAGTGGCCTCAGTGTGTAACTTGCTTTTTCACCTTTTCAACGATATTTCAGATTTCTCACTGTTGGACTGCATTGTGCTTATTGTTTTGATCAGGTCCACGTGATTGATTCATTGCCAGAACTGTATCCTAAATTAGAAGCTTGGGTGGAGAATGTGCTGATGGAGGAGGGAAATGCTACCATTCTGACCCTCTTTGCATGCCTCATAACTGTGCTATATCTCCGGGAGAGGCAACGAAGGCAAGCTGGTGTTGCAGCTGGAGAGGTGGCTCAGCCAAATCACCATAACGACCTTGGTGTACCTGCAGCACTCTAGTTCAGCTTCTCCTTCCCTGTGTCTTTTAGTTATAGGCCGAATTGTACCATAGGGAAACTTATAAGTGCATTGTAGATATTCATTGGTAAGGTAGGGGCACGGCTTTCACACCTTTTCACATAACCCAAAACCCCAAACCCAAAATATGAGACCCCAAGCAACATCCATACGCTTTGTAAGATTTTGTATCTCTTTTATTATCCAAATTACAGAACAATTCCACTAACCAGCCCAGATTTTTTTTTTATCAAAAGCTTTTCTATTAACATTATTACTATTAACATTACAAACATTATTTTTAAAAAAAATATAAGTAATTCTAAATTTTATTTTTTTTAAATATTAGTAATTCTAAATAACTTGATTTTTCCACTAAATCATAACCTTTTAAGTTCTTTTAGCGTTTATGGTTTCACACGTAATTTGCACAATACATATGAGTCAGTAATAAGGGTGTTTAATTGGAGGAAATTGTACCTTTCTTTATCCAAGACGAAAGGCTTTATCCAAGTGAAATCTTGTAAAGTTCCTTCATTTTAAACAAAGAACCGGAGAAAAGGTGGACTGTCCCGTTACATGAATTTGATTTATTAACATTCTATATGCTTAAATTGTATTAGATTAAACATAGTTAAAAGCAATTAAAGTCTACAAATATTTTATCATGCTCAATACATGAAAATAAATTATATGCATATATATTAATAAATGTTTTTTTGAATATATAAATAATATTATAAAAGTTTATTATTCTGGTTCAAAGCTTAAAACTACAACATTAAAAAAATTGTACTTTTTATTCAGTTAAAATTCGGGAGTCTCATTAAATATATATATATATATATATATATATATATATATATATATATATATATATATATATATATATGCTAATGATTAATAGACCATTTAACCGTACACAATGAATAATTTAAAAGTACATTATATTTTAAATTAACATTATAATTTAATGTTATTAAAACTACTAACTTCACAGGTTGAGATTCAATTTCAAAAACAGACAGATATATTAACGGAGACAGGACTGAGAAAATTAAAAACTTCCCTATTCGAATAAATATCTGAAGAGAAAGAATTCTATGAAAACTCTTGAAACCATTCCATTCAAAATATCAAATATAATAAGCAGGGAAAGAATTTTTGAAATTTATATTTCAAAATAAATATCGACATGTACATATCATACTGTATAAAATATCATCTACTACTGATTTATAATTACTTAAAAACTACAGTGCATAAAAACATTTAACTTTGAAACAGACATATATAAATATATATATTTAATTTGTGCATTTCATTTACTTACATGTTTTTACATAGAAAATAAAGCCCTGGAAGATTTACAAAAAAGGGTTTCTATGCACATAGCAAAATGGAGTTGCATTACCTAGGATCCTCCACTTTCCCCACATATTCCTTCAAAAGGAGGCAAAAAAACAGGATTCATAACCACATATCCATTCTATCATGCATCTCCCACTATTTTGGTGCCAAATATTCTGAAGTTTCTAGTACCCCAGATATCAGCCTTCTGGACATAGAATGACTTGAGACAAACACAAATCCATGGTGGATTTCTTGGAGTATCCTTTTCCCCATCCTTGCTACCATCACATTCTATTCCAAGTAATTTCTCCAGCTTCCTTCTCAACTGTTCAACGCCCGGATAACCATCAAAAAGGGTCTCCTGTCATATACCATCATGCCAAGTACAGAAAAAAAAATCAGCTAAGCAGAACCCCAACAAATAAATTAAACATTTTGCAAGACTAGAACAGATAATTGCCAAGAATGCAAGTTGAAATCAACAATGGCCACCCAACAGTAAAGTGTAACATCATTTATACGTGCATGGGGTGTAATTGGTGCCAAAAAGATCCTAAAAACAGAGAAGTCAAAGTTTGTTCTAACCCCATCCTCATCAATTACATAAGCATGGATTCTAGCAGTTGAATCCTCTAGTGTTAGCCGCATTCTATATGTCCCAGCAGGAGAGCGGAGAAGTTCAGCTTGGCATGGCATTGCTGCTACTACCCGAACAACACACTTGAATTTAGCCGTCACCTTCAACATAAGAATTTAGCTATAAAGTTGAACAGCAACAGTAATGCTCAAAGGTAAATAGCATCAAGCAATAGAGAGTTTGATGTTAAGAGATTGGGTTTAAGTGAAGAAAATAATCAATAGTACCTCTGAATGAGTGAGAACACTCATTAAAGTAACAGGTGTCACATGATCATGACAATTGACAGCTGTAAGATAAAGCTTAGTGTCATCCCAAAAGAAAACCATAAATCTAACTCAACGTTCACCAATCAAAGAGTTAGTGTGTCAAGAATGAAATACCTGTAATCGGCGAAGGCTCAGGGAAGCTGGAATAAAGCATTCTTCCTGATTTCAGAGATAGTCTTTCATCAGACAACCTGGTACAAAATTCGTGCAGAAGTTTCAGTTAACTGATAATCCATGAATCCATGTAGAGTGCACTAAATTAGCAACCACCTTTGACGTTCTACAATGAGCAGATCTTCGTTTGGTGTATATCGAACCTTTGTAAAACGCGTAAAAATACCATGCCACAGTCCATCACGCACCTCAAGACGCATATTCGTAAACTTGACCCATTTACCAATGCTTAGAAGGTAGAGTTGCCTCTTCCCAACATATTCCTCCAAAGTTATTCTCAGGATGGATCCAACAGCTGGAAAAGTACATAAAATCTCTCTTGGCAAAGGCAAAGGTTCCAGTTGTAAAGGAAGTGGATGATTAAGTTCATCTTCTAAGCTGCAATTCAGAAAACAAATAAAATTTATATTAGACCACTCTCACAAATTAAAATATTATAATTAATACAAAAAGAAAACAAAATTGTGAAACCTAGTTAAGCGAAATAAACATTACTCCAATCTAAGGTAGCATTTGGCACACAGACAGTGGAATAGTTTTGTCCTATTCCCCTTCGTTCCACCTTTTTTAGTGGACAAAAATTGTCACCAGTTAACCTTATACAGTTATACTCAATTCGATTAGCTATTCCATTATTAAAATGCTACGTTCCATCCTATTTTAACTCACTTAATTCTCCCAGTTGATGTTTTTTATAATATAAAAATAAAAACATTCTATCCAATCTAAACTTTACAATTCTTGGGATGTCATTACAATTAAACCACCTGTCAAAACTTCCTTTGCCACAGCCAAGTAAGAAGGGGGAGGGGAGTGTTGGAGAAGATAAATAGCACACAATAATCGAAAAAATAATATCATTAATTTTCCTGAATGGAAAGCAATAAAACACCAACCATGGAATTTGTTATGCCTATTTCCAGCAACTTGCCTTCAATAGGACTTTATAAAAAGAGTACTACAAAGCAGTTATAAGAAATTAATTATATCCAAACTCTGGATGTACATTTGGGAAAATGAACTGAGCTGACAACGTAAAAGTAAAATAGCAGCAACTCACTTTGAAGATATGGCATTTGGTAGGGTATCGGTACCATCCCAGGCAAAGATAAACCATTCATCGTTTGCAGCCTCACAGCAGTGAAGGATCTTAATATGGAACAAAAAAGTAAAAGTATGATAAAGAATCAACAACTTGGTGTGGTAACAACTAAAAGTAAAAGTAGGATCTCTCGAACTCAATCATACAAAATATCAGAACTAGAAAATAGCTGAATTACCTTGCAAGCCAAATTAATGTAAGTCTCTTCCTTGATTTCTCTGAACATGGGAAATTTACTAGAATCTACACAGTTCACAATAGAAAACTAGATGAAGTTAATAATAAACCAATAACTACTGAACCACTTAAGCAGAAAACCTTAAAGCATAAATTGATTTCATTAAAGATGAAGCATGATCTTGATCAAGCCAATTAATTTAGAAACAGCTAATTTATAACAAGCAGCAACATACTCCTTCCAGAAGTCACCCGTACCAAAGAAGCATTGCCTGATAAGTAACTAAGTATCATATCATCACAACAATTCTACAGGCCCAAGAAGGAATGAAATATGCCTCAAACAACTTTTTCCTCTTTGAATCAATTACATGTTCATACCAGGGATTCAGATTCTTTTAATGAGCGTTTTAGAAAATGCCCAAGCAGTTTATGTCTTGAGATTTATACATAGAAGAATAATTATGGATTGTAAGAAGAGAATTTAAACCGAGTTCTTTCACCTTTTGATTTGACCACGAGTTAGAAGTAACTGAGTGTATACATGCATGTGCAGAGATTATGTTTAAATTAGACAACAGAAATTAAAGACAAATATAAACTGAATTCAGGTACATTAAAGCTGAAATAATAGAGGACCTTCATGAAGCTGGAAATTGACAAGCCATTTTCTCAGCCTATGTATGAGCAACTTGTCTACATATCTGGGGTGAAAATTAGAATAAACTTGATACGGGTATAAATCATCACCATCTTTGCCTTTAAATAAAGCAAATGAGGAATATTTTTTGTTGAAAACAGCATTTACTTCCCCATTATGTTCTTTTACCTACAAATTACAAGAGAAAAAGTTCATAGAAAAAAAGAACAAATTTGTCTATCTATTTCTACACTTAGTGAAGTTTACTTCCATTCAACTTCCACAGAATGAAGCAAATGAAGAGTTGATGCTCAATGTATTTTCAGTTCTTGGCAGAATTATGAAATAACATGTCAACATTAAAGCCTTTTTATCATCAGAAACATGTATATAAAAGCCAAGAAGGACCAGAAAACAAAAGCAAACATATCTCTACATACAAAAGTTAATACCAGTATTAGATATTACCAAGACACGACAAAGTTGAATTACATCCCCAACAGCAGCAACAAGGGGAAGTTTTTCTGTACTTTCAGCAAAAATGTTGACAGTCATGGCCATATCGTGATGTGTGGCATCAATTATTTTGAGGATGGAACAGAAATCTGCATTATTTATACATGATAAAATATATAGTTAGCAGATGTTACATGTTAATGATAACTTGGGAGAGACCTGAAACCTAAAGTAAAGAACATACACTTGAGTGTGAGTATTCATCAAAATTAAGGGGACCAAAAGCACAAGCTCGTAAGAATGGAAAAGTTAACTAATAAAAATAAAAACAAAACTGAAAACTTTCCTCTATCTTTCCCTCACTCCTCTATTTCAACATTGTTCTAAAAAATGAAATGAAAATGAAAAGGAAAATAGGGAGTGCTGGCTCAGAACACACTTTCACGATAAAGTTCATCAATCTACTACCAAGGAAGTAAATGGCAGCCGTAAGTCCGGCCTTTTAATCATCATTGCCAGTGAAACTCCGAAAGATCCAAACTTTGTAAAGCGAAATGAAGAAATTTAGGGTTTAGGGTTTACCCGTGCCCGCTGTTGGCTTTGGGAAGCCAGTTTCAAGAACAACGCCAACCACATTTACTTTCTGATCCACAGATTTAAAAACATCTTTGAGTGTCATAATCGTGTATTTGTCCACCGATCCCATTCTCTCTGTCTTTCTCTTTCTCTGCTAGGGTTAGGGTTTTTAGCTTTGAGCAAACCAGTTTAATATAGAAAACTGTAAGAAAAAAAGTGCATTTTTTATTATATTAATTAAAACAGTCACGTCATGCACACTTCCTTTTGTATTCTGTATCACCATCTTCGTCTCTCTCTCTCCTCTTTCTACTTTATTTTTTTTATCCTATTGTATGCAAAAAAAATTATTGAAGAACTCAACTTGTCTCACATTGAAAATTTTAATTTCACCTTAAAAAAAGTGTGTTAGAATTTCTGGTCTTTAATAAAAATAAAAATTATTTTTCACATATACGATTTTAGTATTAATTATTTTTTATTACATATCACATACTACTAGTTAAAATTATATGAACCAAATACACTAATTAAAGAACCACATAACTCACTATTTATCACCACCAAGATTATGGATCTATTTATTTAAACTTTTTTAGGAAGATAATATTTCTTTTGATTCTTATTTAAACGTTGGCCTTGTAATAAAACTGTATTTTATCCAAATAAGATGGGCGTGAAGTGGTTCTAGCAGATTCACCAATTATTCAAACCAATGCCAATGGCAAGTTATCCTAAAGCTATGAACTTTAAACCAAGAATAACATAGAAATCATTATTCAAAACATTATTATATGGAAAACTAGAGTCACACATAAACTAAATATAATAGAACAAGACAAATGACAGCAACAAAGCATGTCAATTTTTCTTGGCAATGAACAGGCCCCACATCTGCTCTTTAGATGCACCCCTGCTCTGCTTTGCCTTCCATCTTTCCACAATTTCATTGTAATCTTCCTGAAAACAATGAATCCCACCGTCAATGGTTTTTTACAGAGAAACAAATGCCATAAAAAAAAACTATCTTATAAACATAATGAAAAAACCCACCTCGCTGAAGTCACGAATGAAATCATCCTTCTTGTTCTCAAGGGCATCTAACTCCTTCTGTAGTGTTTTCACGAACTAAACCGCACAAGTAATAAAGCTATTAGTACTTTAGAATCACAATAAAAAAATGCAGATACTAAGCAGAGTATATCGTAAGGTCACAAAAACCTGATCAGTTCGATCTTCAGCAATGAGATCATCAAATCCAGCATCCTCGAGCATCTGAAAAAGATTTAGAAGAGGAGATTGACAATCAGAGGATAAGTTAATATTAAGCAAGATGTTTACACTGATAGCACAAGCCAACAATACCTTCTCATACGCTTTCATGTCATGGAGATAATATCCTCCTTTTTTAATGTACTCGGCAAATTCTGAAGACGGACTTTGAGCACTTTTGCAATAATCGGTAATTAGAATTTTTCCTCCAGGTTTCAACCACTTGTAAAATGATCTAAATAATGTCGGTTTATCCTGCATTGATCCAGAGTAAAGTTGGTTTCTCCTCCGCATATCACATTTGATATTTAATGTATTTCAAGGTATAACGCATATAACACTGCCAAAATCAACAATTAAACAAGAAAAGAAAAAGGACAGCTCCTTACTTTGACATGTAACATGGTGTCACGAGTGTAGATTACATCAAATGTATTGTCAGGATACGATTTTTTAAAGCAATCCGCGCAATCAAATTCAACAGCATAGTTCAGTCCAATAGCACGTTCAATGGCGAGGGAAATCATATTTATGGAGAGGTCAATGCCAACAACCTCGACATCAAAATTTTCAGCCATGTAGAAATCACCTCCCCCAACACCACAACCAACATCCAGAACTTTCTGACCAGGCTTTAATCCTAGCTTTGCCACAAATTCCTCTGTTGTTTCTGCCAAGCAGAGAAGCAGAACATGGTAGGTTAAGATACATAGATACAACAATTATAAACACACAGCACCTGACCTCCAAGATTCAGACCATGAGATTTTCAGAAGAAAAAAGATTTAAAAAAATACCCAAGTATGATACAATATTAAGCAATCTAAGAATGAGAGGAAAAATAGAACAACATTAAGTGATCAAAGTATCAGATCTTCTAATAATTTTTACTAAAAAAAATCCTATATGCTAGTAGAGAGAAAAAAATATGCATATAAATATGTTCATAACAACTGAATTTATTAATCAAAAGAGTATAATTACATATTTCTATAACAAAAAATATATTAAACTAAGAATGATGAAATGCCACATTTTGCAAAAAGTTTATGAAATAGTCTAAAAATCAAAACTATATTAAAAGGAGCTGTCGTACAAATATTTCACCATTGACAGAAACTACATTTGCAGAATGAAAAAAAAGTAGGAAATAATGAACAACTCTTTCTTGCACAGCACGGCCCCTCTCACAATTCCAAAATCCTAACTTATCAAGACCTTGTAGTCATGGAGCAAATCGCTACATAGCAACCAGCTGGTTATGTGTAGCCAGCAAATGGGTAAATGAGAAAAGGTCGCTCTTGTGGACAGTCAAGTAAGATCATACTACCATATCAGTTTTAAGGAAAAAGGAAAGATCTCTACGATAGCAATGCATAACCAGAGAAAGAAAATTTTTAAGGCGTACCAAGTCCACCGGTGCTCACAAAGCCTGGGCCATACATCTGCTCATATCGTAAAATACTCTTGTGACTGTATTCAACTCTATCCAAGAACCGCTGGAAACCCCTATCGTCTTCTGATTTAACTTTTTGCCATATCCAGCAGATCTATGCAACAAAACAGTTATAGTCAGTCAATTGGGTAAGCAGAAATTAATTACAATACTTTGCAAGAAATGGAAACCCAATTTTATTACCTGGTTTTGATTCTTCTTGTTTCGGACATAAGCTCCAATGCATTTACAGCCAATGAGAGAAAGCTCAAAGGAATTTCCAGTATTATCACTCATATGACACTCTTTAAAAACCTGCATGAGAAAAAGGGTTCAGAGATCAAAGTCATCAAAACCAAGGTTTTAGAGAAGGTTGTTTCCTCTAAAATACAGACAGCTCTTTGTCTATGCCAACTATACATAAAACATAAAAATCTTGAAACAGTGGCATTAAACAGATCAAAGATCTTTTCTCTTGCAACAGGGAATTACATCTGTTTTAAGACAATTTTCAGCTGAGTTTGATTTAAGTTGATAGCATGTAAAAATATTATTTTCATTAAAATCTCAATAGTTAAACTTCTGGGCACTTCTTATCCATGAGTACTTAAACCCAATCATTGTCAAAAAGAAATTTTAGTTTGAAAAGAATTTAACACGAAACAGACACTAAAATTTGGAAAGGAACCCATGATCCACGGTCCAACTTTCCAACCACAAAAACTGCCACTAAACCAGTTTAATTACACTTTAAAATATGCTTTATTGAATTTGATCCAAAGGTTTTGACTCCATAATATAAAAATCATACACTACAAATGAGCCCAAACTTGACGTCCAGCACATTTTTATTCAAACAGACTAAGGAAGGAATGTAACCACACTCGAAAGAACAAACCTTGGTGTAAAATCTAGGTTCCCTGTAGTGCGTAGGGTTGTGTTTTCTCTTTGAATCTCCCGACTGATGGAAACAAGATTCTCTGAAGAATATATACCCACCATCTTTTAACCATTTGATCATCCTTTCAGCTAATTTTTCAACCTAAGGGATCAGGAGAAAAACAAAAAGGGTAACTCCTGGAGGCCCGCATTGAGAACAGAATCATGAAAATTTTGCAAACTTATATTCTCTAAAATAAACAAAACTGACCTCATTATCTGAAAGATACATAAGTAACCAATTCGAGAAAATCACATCAACTGATCCTTCAGAAACACTATTCGACATGTTTGGAGACGTGACATCAGCACACAGAAATTTGACATTCTTGTGGTGTCCGTTGATGCTTTCATTCTGCAAAACATTGCGAAAGACGAGAGTCATTCAGGTTACTTCATAATGCGCGTATGTATAAAATTGGCATGAATAAACCATATTAATTTTCGGAATAAAGAAACCATGCAAGACCTTCTTGATTGCACTCTCAATGAAGTCCACAGCAAGCAACTGCCCAGCTTTCTGAGCCAATTCACCAGTAAATCTTCCGATACCTGCTCCCAGCTCTATAACGGACTTTCCTTCACACGGAGGTAACAGAGAAAGTACCTAGGTAAACAAAAATAGAACAGATGAGTTGCCTGCAAAAGCACGAACAGCTTAAAGAAGAAAAGGGGGTGAGATATTGAGAAATGTGTACATACACAGAGAAACTTGCAACCCACTCTGCTGCTTGTAACATAAAGCAAATTAACAGGATAAAGTACTAATTTAATTCACAATTATAACCATAAACCCAAATATGGCACAGGAAGAAGAGAGAATTCACTTCAGAAGCATATTTTAGCAATGTAAAAAAGATGGATCTAAAGCAAAGATGTGGCAAGCAGTGATGACTTTTCCTGAAGAGATAAAATTTGCAGTCCAAAGTGTAACCCATACAGTTTTCAAGACGAGGGAGAAAAGACACAGCACAAGAACAGTACAACAGTTGTTGGTTTTGTTGGAGCGAACAGATCAAATCTATAAGAGATCAAGTTGCAGGAGAATATTTTGAAATGCGTATTAAAGGATAAGAGAGAGAGAGAGAGAGAGAGAAGACCTCGGGTCTCTCTTCCTTGTCGAGATGAGCGGCTTTGGAATCGAGCATCATTGCCTCAACGGACAAATCAGCGGAATGTTGAACCCAGTAGAGTTTCTGCATGTCGCGCTCATTGACACCATTTTCATTTCCTGCAGATAAGAGTCAATGAAAAGCGATGAGTGAAGTTGAAATTGATCGAAATGGAAGAAGAAAGAAAGAAAGAAAAAGAAAAAGGGGCGATCTGACCTGAAGCCATTGATGAAGGAACAGAACAGAACAGAAGAGAACAGAGAAGAGAAGAAGAGAAAAGAAGAAAACAGAGAGAAGAAAGTGGTGCGATGGCTAAGTGCCTTCAATTGCGAGACGAGACCTTGAGAAACTCCTTGATCTACGGTTGTTACTTCCTCCTCTTTGCTGCATTACCCTTCTTTCCTTTCTTTCTTTCTATCTCTTCTTTCTCCGCTTCCACCCTATATCTATATATCTATATATATAACACACCATCTTCTTCTACAACAAATATCATATCAAATATACACTATGCTTTTTTCACTATTAATATTTATTACAAATTAAATCAACCATATGTTATACACCACCTGCTTTTTTATATCACTCAAATTATTTATAACCCATAAATTTCACACTAAATTCATAATAAATGTTACTTTCGATCTATGTACTAAACACATTGTCATTATACAACACTACACAACACGAACAAGAACATTGACACGGAGATAAGTATAATCTCTAAAATGCAAATACGATGACACAGATTTATATATTATATAATTATGAATTATATAAATTGATGACACAGATCTATATATTATATAATTATGAATTATATAAATTGACAATAAAGATTTATGTGGAAAACTATGTTTCAGAATTTTTTTTAACAAAAACATGTTTCTCATAGCTGGTTCAAAATGATTTGTTCCTTATTTTTGTAATTATAATAAAAATTTATACAATAAATTTGTATTTTTAGAAAATTAATGTATTTTTTAAAAATTATATTATAATAATGTTAAAATTGTCAAAAATCCAACAAATATTTTTTAAATTTGATATTTTATCGATACATGTTTTATGAGTATCGATATCCGATACATGTATCCGATACATGACAATACCATTTAAGACATTATTTAAGAAAAATGTTAAGTCTCATAACTTTCTATCAAATTTGAATATAAGTAAATCTCTATGCCATCAAAAAGTTAAAAAAGTATAATCTTTTAATAAGAATGCATTATTTTGAAGTTGAGTGGGGCTTTTTTTCTTCAAATTTTGTTAATATTGTGGTTTTTCAAAAGTTTACACAAAGCTCTCTTTTTTTATATTTTAAAGTACATCATAATCTCTTTTTTACATTACATAAGTATTTTTTTTTATTTTTTAAAAATATTTGCTTGGTCGCATAAAATATTATACAAGAAATTCTAATAAAAATCATCTTATCATTATAATATATTGATGGAATAAATAATAAAATGATATTATTTGGTACACATAAAATGAATCTGTTGGGATCTGATTGTGCCAATGATGTTTGGCCACGTGGTGGTTCCATGTGGTAGAATTGGGAGGATCTTCTTGGTGCCTCTACTCACGTGCTTTCTGTCCCTTCTTAGATACACTCTTGGCAGTATCTTCCTAATAACACACCTTTCAAAAATATATCCTAAAAGAAAATGGATTTTTTTTATTTACACCTTCTGTATTGTATAATTTATAAGATATTTATAAATTTAAAAGTATTTTTTGGATTTTATAATTTAAAAATATTACTTTTTAAAAAAAGAGCATTTCAAAATTATAAAATTTGATAAATTTATTCTAAATAATATATTTCAAATTATAGAATCAGAATAATTTATTCCAAAAAACACATTTCTGAAAATTTTGTTTTAGAAACATTCTGAAAAAAAAGGTAAAACACCCTTTTTGAAAATTGATGGGTGCAAGAAGAAACACCTTTAAAATTATAGCAAAACCATACCAGTGGGGATATTGGGCTTCTGTGCCCATAAACAATTCATGAGTTTTTGGTAAATTCTTCCTCCATTTCATATTAATAGTAAAAAGTAAGTTTTAATTTTTGTAATTATATTAAATAATTTTAAATAAAATATAACTTCATATTTTTTAAATAAATTTTTTTAACCTCCACACCCTATTCAGAAAACAATTATATAATTTGAACGTATATAAGGAAGTTATAAAAAAATCGTTATATTTGAAGTTTTACTTTTATTTTAGTTTTTAAAAATTACAAAAATAAGTGAATGAAAACATAATTACTGTCCATTAAAACATTATAAAACTTACTTCAACACGTCCACAAACAATCAACATCACTTATTAAAAAAATAGATGACACTTTTCAATTATTGATGATTAAATAATTGAAAACAAGTTACAATTATAATAATTATATTAAAACTGAAGTTGTTACTTTATTTCCAAGGATGAAAAAATTGTAATAAATGACAAACTTACTCTTATTTTTTATTTATATATCTTGTATTTTGTTTTTAGAATAATGAAAAGTGAAATTTGGTTTGAGCATGATGGATAGTTATGACAAAGACCAAATATAAGGATGCTTAATGGATTGTGTATTAGCATTATCATATGCAAGGTAACTTAATCTGAATAATCTTATTTATATATATTTGAAGGCAAAATGGTGATGATGGCAAGACATTGTCAAGGGAAATTTTATTCAAAAAATAAATTCTTACAAAAACTTAGTATAGGACGTAAGAGTCTATATTTTTAAATATAATGCTTCATAATATTTTTTATTGAAAAATTATTTATAATTGTTTTATAAGATTTTAATGATTATAGTATTGATATTTTTTCTTAATCGGAGTTGAAACTAAGAAAACGATTGTCTTTCTTATGAGTCGATCTATCTTTACTCCTCTTTTCGGAACAACTTCACAACTCTCCTTTCGTGTCTCTTCTTCTCATATCTGTAAACTCCAAGCTCAAATGGTATTTGTAAAAGACATTCTAACGCTAAAGTGAGATTTCGCTATTCGATGCTCGGTGTAATTAATGTATGATAACGACATACATTTTTCTCAAGATGTGTGACTATTTATATGATAATCATGGACTTTTTTTATTGAAATAAATTATATTTTCGGATCATAATTAAATATGTATTACCTAATGCTTAATCGTGGTTTGGTCTTGTTAATCTTTTGTTATGTTTAATCGTTTTAGTCGTATCGATCAACTCTAGCCAGATATTGGAATCTCTACCGATCGTTTATCCTCCATCAATACAATATCCTATAGTGAAATTTATATAATGAAATATTTTTCATAAAAACAAAAAAGGTGTTAATATATTTGATTTAGACAATTGAATATTAATATTTTAAAAAAGAAAAACAAAGGAAGACTGAAAAGAAAAGGTGTCTCAAAAAAGGCAATGTATGTATAAATTGAAGATTAGATTGTGAATGTTGTTCCCTAATATTCCAAAGCAGTCCACATCAAATCAAACCCCTTTTTCTCTACCTTCGTATATTTCCAAACACATCAAATATATTCAAACTCATTTATTACATCTATGCAATAATCTTCTTCTACAATTTCATACCTTTTATTTATCCTCCTCTTCCTTCTATGTTCAACCTCACGTCTTAAAGGATTTTTAACTAAATGCTACAATTTGTATTCCATATTATTATAAGCAAGATTTACACGATATTATAAGAAAGATTTTTTATAAATTTTTAATTAGTTTATTAATGTTTTCAATTAAAAGTATGATTCATTTTACATTTACTCCATTATAATTTAGAATTAATAATTAAAATTTAAGTTGTGTGTGTAAATAATTTAGATTATAATATCATTATATATTTACGTCTTTCAAATAACATAATATATAAAAGCTAATCTAGCTTTAAAATATATATTTTTTCTTAAATTTGAATTGGATCATAAAGGAGTAATAAATAGACTGAAAATAAAGCATCCTATTAATGAGTGATAATTTAAAAAATAACAAGACAGTGATTTTATAAAAAAAAATTATGTACAAACATGATTTTACATCTTGACTAAAAGAAAGGATAATTAGATTGAATTATGATGAGGCTTGTGTATTTGATTGAAGATGTGTTCTCCTTCTCTAAGAACTCTCAAACCAGCTTCCATGGATCTTCTCATTCACTCATAATAACCCCAGCAAGATGTAGTACACCAGAGTAATGGGCAATGCAATCAACATCCCAAAAATAACACTGCATTTTCAACACCATTTTTCAATTATAATTCCAATATTTTACCAGAAAACACATTTTATAATCATAATTTGGACTTACCCAGTGCTCAGAATATCAGGGTGCACATTGTATTCCTTTGCAAACACAAATGGGACAATTCCCTGAGGAAGAGCTGCCTGTATATTTTTTTCAAATGACAAAATCAAACAAATCAGTCAAATGTTGGGTTTTTGTTTTCTTGTCCTTTCAAATAGTAATGATAATACATTGAAAACTATTTCAGTATATAACCTGTGATTCAAGATATTTTGTAGACTGATGTAAGTTTGTGAATATATTACTCATTTTGCAGAGAATTTTAAGCTTTTTATGAGGGAACCAACCAAGGTGCAGATCGACATTGTAGCAGGAAATTGAACCAATTAAGAGGTTTGAGTGAGTATTTGTTGCAATATAATATCATATCTTGGCATATGCAGACACATATTTTAATGCAGTGGAATTTTTTGAGCTTGTGTGAGTGAACATTATTGTATTGGTTTTGTTAGAAGCTAGCAGAAAGAAAGAGAGAGAGGAATCTATACCTGAACAATGGCAACGTGTAAGAGAACACCTTTGAGTCCAACAACAATGGAAGCAACGGCCATGACAGCTGGACCTGTAAGGAATCTCACGGCCATAGAAAAAGCTGCTGTGGAATTTCCACATGCTATGATCCTTGGTTGCAAAGCCATGAACAGACCTGTTCTCATGCACATCAAAAGTGGATTTAAATCCTAATTCAACATCATAAAATCAGTGACTTCACTCACTTATATATTAAGTATATTATGAAATGGTATAATTTGTAGTAGTGAAAGACCTTTCATCATCATCAACCCCACCAACACAAGATAGAAAAAGGAACACGATACTGTTTGTTTGCTCACTTTGTTCTCTGGCTACACTAGATTCATACAACTACACCACATCACACACATGCCTACTTCTTTATCAAAACAAAACATTTTATAATAATAAAAAGTTATGAACCAAAGCTAACAGAGAACTAGAAAAGATTTTCTGCCCCCTCTTTTTCTTTTCCAAGAAAACAAAGGTGAGAACATGTTAATACGAAGGAAGAGCCATGTGTATACTTACCAAGACTAAACATGGCCATCCCAAGCCCTGCATCTGACAATATGGAAATAGACTTGGCAATTATGGCTGGCATTTCCACGTTCCACCTAAACACACACAACACAAGTTCAGAAGAAGTAAAAGAATGTTCAGAACCAAAATGTTGAGAAAGTTATTAAGATGTACATAACTCAACCTTGTAAAACAACAGGTTTATAAGATGAGGTTATATACTATGAAATGCTCTAGAGATCAAAAGAAAAATAGTTACCTGAAGGAAATAAGTGACCAAGTTAGGCCAATTAGGCTGGAATATGTGTTGGGGTTTCTGATAAGTTTCCTCCACACCATGATCAAAATAAGTCTTGTCATCACACTCGTTGGAGGCATAGTTTTTGGATTTCTGTTCCCAGCTTTCTCACCTTCATGCTCATTCTCAATCTCCCTCTTTCCAAAACTAAAACCCTCCTTCTCAAGGTACTCCTCTTCACTCTCTCTGTTACCCTCCCCTGTTCATAAAAAACCACCAGAATAAGAAACAACCAAATCAAGATTAAATTACAAGTTATATGCATGAAAACAAAACCTTTTTTGGGAGACACAGCTATCTTCACTTCTCTATGATCGTGTTCATGTCCACCAAACACATCTGAAACAGGGGAAGCACTTGAACTCCAAACGACCATATGAAGGTCCCTGTTTGGATCCTCTGCTTTGGAGGGGGCACTGGCATGCCCATTGGGCTTCTTGGG